>NC_135624.1:30567701-30870731 GCF_053574225.1 Canis aureus | reverse complement strand
AGGACTGAGGCCCAGAGTAGTGGAATACTTTGTACAAGGTCTCACTGTTGAAAATGTTAGAGCCCAAATTCCAATCCAGGAAGTCTCATTCCAGAGTCTGGGCTCTTGACAGTCTATCAGACCCAGACATATATTGTACAGGTCACAGGTGCCAGAGCCAGCATTTGAACTTTGTCCTGGGTCAGTCCAGTAGCCATGCTTTTTGCTCTTCCTGCACTTTAAGGAAGCTGCTGCCTCCTTTCTCAAGTAAAGTCCCTTCTCCCGAAACTTGCCTTGAATTTTCCCCTTTCATGTAATTGACACATATTTGTCAAATTCTAATACAGGTTGGCAATATGCCAGTCCTTGAAGGTGTATAATGTTGTAAGAGGAGGTCTGCATCCTCTAAGATGTAATTTAACAGGAGAGAGAGACATCAATGATGATGTCCAGTTAATGAGTGTGTCATTAGGGGGAATGTGCTAAATCCCTGCCACAGATTGTCTCAGCAAAGCCTCAAAGGCAACCAATAAGTGAGTGGGCACTCTTATTTCCATTTTGTAGATGAGGATTTATCTAAGGTCACATACCTATATAATGGCTGAGCTAGGAATTGAACCCAGGATAGAGTCTGAGTTTCTAACTATTTAGCTACTTTGTACCAAAATCACCATTTCATTCTGACCAGATAGCTTAAGGGAGAGTTTGTAGGAAAGGTAGTATGTTGAGCTGAGCAGGATGAGATAGAAAGAGTATGTGGAAGAGCATTCCCAGCACTGACAAAGGTACAGGGGTATGAAAAACTTTGTGTTTGTAGTGTAGAGGGCGAGTCTAGGGTAAAGGGTTTGTGTGAAGATGTAGTAGGCGCCATGGCTGAAGAAGGAGTGAACTAACACAGGCTCTGTGTCTGCAATGATAAAAGGGGTTCAAGCTAGGGAACACTCCAAGAATGGCCATGCTTGACCTTCTCTGGATTAGCAGGGATACTAGGAGAAGGAGAAAGGGAACTCCAGGGACATGGTGGCAGAAGGTGGTGTATTTCTGAATCTTTCAAAATTTCCACATATCTGAAAAGCTAGATAGCAAAACCAAACACTCGGTGGACTGTATTGACAATGAAAACAGATGAGATGATGCTCCATAAATTCCCAAATAGAAGTGGGTGGAGACAATCTCCCAGTCGCCACAGGATTAGTGTGACATCAGCATCCATGCAGGAGGAATCAAAAACAAGCAAGTAGGCACCTGTCATGTCTGGGAACAAAAGAACTCCAGATAGACAGAATATCTATCTAGCCAATAAATATTCACTGGGAAGTACCACAAGGCAAATTGAAAAAGCAGCTGGAAGTGAGGGAGTTTGTCCAATCCAGCACCCATTGAGTGCAAAGGCCTACAGTAGGGTCTGAAGAGCGAGAACTGTCACACACTGGGAACCTGCCACACCGACCACCCTGTCTCCCTCCCAGGATAGCACCTTGGAAGGATCTGTGTGGGGGTAATCAAGAAGATCCCACAGTCCACAGTAAGGACTATAGAAAAGAGGAAAAGCGAGGGTTGTTGTAAAAGTGGAAAGAGAATATAGCCATCACACTTTTGAACTCCACATAAAAACAACTAAAGAGAGAGCTCTGGAGAGGTAAAAATTAACTCTCCTAAACCACACTATTTCTAGAAGTTCAGCAAAGTTAGTTTGACACAAAGGTGAGCAACAAAACATGCTAGTGGCAATCCCATGCTCAGCTATTATATGAAAAAAGAGAGGAAAAAGTAGATCAATGTCCTTACAGTTGATGAAAACACTCCAAACAAGCCCACAACGTATATCAAACCTTTAACTTACTACTTCAAAAGGAATGGAAGCATCTCATGTGACTCAAGACATGAAATAACAACCTAAACCAGAAGTAGAAAAATTTAGAAAATCACAAGAGAGCTCAGGAAGGAAATAAAAAGGAAAAGAAAGATACATTTCAGAAATGAAGACCTAAAAAGAAGGAACATAGAGGACATAAACACAGCAAGGGATGCCTTGAGAGGAACAGAAGGTGAGAAGGAAGAATTTTTTTTTATTATTAAAAAGAAGAGTAAAAGGCAGAGTCCCCTCTCCCAACCTTCCCACCACACTGACAAGAATCCAGAATATTAATGGTGGACTATGGCTGAAAGAACTGCAAGACACAGACTCTTTCTGAGGAGGAGTTCTCAGAAGAACCCAGTTCAAGAGGGAGGACAAAAAGAAGAACAAGAGGGATTTGAAGCCACTGGTACCTGTGTAGCTATTGCAAACACTAAATGTAGCCCAATTCCAAGGGAGGTTCACTGAAATCCTCATAGTAAAGATCAATTGGCCTCAGGTTCTCCAATCTGATACAGTGTGACCAGTTTTCAGCCAAAAATTACAAGGTATCCCAAAAGGAAAGAAGAGACAAAGCAGTCATTAGAATCAGCCTCAGGGATGACAAAGATGACAAAATGATCAAAAAAGGAATTTAGTATAACTATTTTTAATGTATTAAGTGTTCTTCATGAATTTGAACATCATCCTTAAGCAGAGGCCATGCTAATCTTCTCTGTGTTGTTCCAATTTTAGTTTATGGTGCTGCTGAAGCAACCACAGTATATTAAGTGTTCTAATGGAAAAATTAGACACCATGCAAGAACAGATAGGCAGCCTAAGAAGAGTGAAATTCTAAGAAAGATCAAAAGCAAATGCTAGAAATAAAAACACTGCAACAGAAATTATGAATGTGTTCATCAGTAGATTCAACAAGGCCAACAAAAGAATCAGAGAGCTTGAATATAGGTCAGTAGAAACTCTCAAACTAAATACAAAGAGAAAAATAAGTGAAAAAAAGACAAACAGGTCAGACCATTTAAGAACCCACTTAAATACAAAAACTCAAATATGTTAAAAGTAAATGGATGGAGAAAGAGATACCATGCTAACACTAATCAAAATAAAGCTGTAGTAACTATATTAATTTTAATCAGAGTAGACTCAGTACAAGAAAAATTATCAGTGGCAAAGAGGAGATTACATAATGATAAAAAAAATCAGGTCTCAAAAGGACATAACAATATGTATGTTATGTCTGGTATCTGCCTACAAAGAGAGTGTCAAAATACATGAATATTAACACATGGGCCAAAATAAAATCTCAAGAGAAATTTCAAAATATTTTCAATGAAGTGAAAATGAAAATACAATTTATCAAAATTTGTAAGAAGTAGTAAAAGCAGTGCTTAGAGGGAATTTATGACAATAAATGCATATATTACAAGAGGAAGATCTAAAATCAATAATCTAAATTCTACCTTGGGAAACGAGAGAATGAAAGAAATTTAAACCTAAAATAAGCAGAAGGCAAGAAATCATATAAATTAGGACAGAAATCAACAAAATTGAAAACAGGAAAACAACAGAAAAAAATCAACAAAACTGAAATCTGGCTCTTTGAAAATATCAATAAAATTGATAGTATCCTGGCCAAGTAAACAGAAGAGAGAGGCAGAGAGAGCAACACACACAGAGATATTATCAGTATCACAAGTGAAAGAAAGCGTTTTGCTACTGATCCCATGGACATTGAAATGATAATAAAAGAATACTACATACAACTCTAAGTCCGTAAATTTGATGACTGAGATGAAATAGACCAATTTGTTGAATGAGACACAAACTATCTAAATCCATACAAGAAGAAAAGGTTAACCTGAATAGCCCTCTATCTTTTTATTTAAAGATTTTATTTATTTATTCATGAGAGACAGAGAGAGGCAGAGACATAGAGGAAAAAGAAGCAAACTCCATGCAGGAGCCCAATGCGGGACTTGATCCTGGAACTCTGGGATCACGTCCTGAGCCGAAGGCAGACACTCAACTGCTGAGCCACCCAGGCATCCCTGAATATCCCTATACCAATTAAAGAAATGGAGTTAATGATTTTAAAACTGACTAAGAAATAAAACACCAAATCTAAATGGCTTCACTGATAAATTCTACCAAAGATATAGAGAAAAAATAATAACAATTCTACATAACCTCATCCAGAAATTAGAACTGGAAGGAACAGTTCCTAACTCATTTTATGAGAGCAACATTACCCTAATACCAAAATCCAGTAAAGATTTTGAAATAATGCAAAACTATAGACCAATATCTTTCATCAATATAAACACAGAATTTCTCAATGAAATATTAGCAAATCAAATCCAACAATGTGTGAAAATAATTATACACTAAGACCAAATAGAATATATTCCAGATAGGCAAGGTTTATTCAGCATTTGAAAATCAAACAGTGTAATCCACCCTATTAACAAGCTAAAGAAGAAAAATTGTATGATCACATCAATTGACACAGAAAAAGCATTTGACAAAGTCCAATGCCCATTTAAAGTGAAAATTCTTAGAAAACTAGGAGTAGAAGGGAACTTTCTTAACTTGATAAACACAATCGACAAAGAACCTATGACTAGCATCATTCTTAGTGGTGACTGACTGGAATCCTTCCCCTTAATATCAGAAACAAGATGAGAATGTACTATGTCACTACAACTACTTAATATCATATTACACATCCTTGCTAGTAAAATAAGACAACAAAAATGAATAAAAGGTATATGTATGGGAAAGGAAGAAATAAAACTAGGTGTTTCTGCAAATGACATGACTTTCTACATAAAAAAAATCCCAAAAAATCCACCACAAAAACTAAAACTGGTGAGCAAGTGTAGCAAGCTCACAGTATACAAAGTCAATATATAAAAGTCAGTTGCCCCCATATACCAGCAATTAAAAATTAGCATTTGAAGTTAAAGAAAATATTTTTAAAACACCAAAAGTTAAATACTTAAATATAGGTCTAACAACATAGGTACGGGATCTGTATACATAAAACTAAAAACACCAGTGAAATAAATTTTTAAAATGTAAATAAGTTCTATGTTCATGGATTCAAAGACTTGATATTACTAAGATGCCAGTTCTTCCCAACTGGATCTAATCTGTAAATTCAATACAGTATCACTCAAAATCCCAGCAAGCAAGTTTGTAGATATCCATTGATGAAGTTAGTTACACAGAGGAGGCAGCATAACCAATAAAATACCAAAAAACAAGCAAACAACAAAACTAGAGTATTTATACTACATAATTTTAAGATAATATAAAACTACTGTAATCAAGAGAGTGTGATATTAAAGAAAGAATAGACACCTAGTTAACAGAAGAGTGAGCCCAGAAATAGACTCACACTAATGTATATATAATCAACTAGTTTGTGACAAGGTGCACAGTCAATTCAATGGAAAAAGGATTTTTTTTTTTTTTTGGCAAATAGTACTGGAAAAATTGGATGTCCATATGAAAAAACAAAAGAGCCTATACACCAAACCTTGTACCTTTCAACTGGAAATGGTCCATATACCTAAGTACAACATTATAAAATTCCTAGAAGAAAACACAGGAGAAATTTGTGATCTTGGGTTTAGTGGTGAGTTTTTAGACATAATGCCAAAATCATGATCCACAAGAGAAACAACTGACAAGTTGGACTTATTTAAAATTAAAATTTCTGGTGTGTGAAAAACGCTGGTCAGGGAATGAAACCACGGGCCACAGACTAGAATAAAGTATCTGTAACTCACATATCTGATAAAGGACTTCTATCCAAGATACACAAAGAACTCTTAAAACTCAACAATAAAAAAAAAAAAACTCAACAATAACAAATGAACGACCCAATTTTTTAAAATAGGCAACAGCTCTGAACAAACACCTCACCAGAGAAAGTACACGAAGTCAAAAGAGCATATGAGAAGATGCTCAATATAATTTTCCATTAAAGAAATGCAGATTTGGGGATCCCTGGGTGGCGCAGCGGTTTAGCGCCTGCCTTTGGCCCAGGGCGCAATCCTGGAGACCCGGGATCGAATCCCACGTCAGGCTCCCTGTGTATGGAGCCTGCTTCTCCCTCTGCCTATGTCTCTGCCTCTCTCGCTCTCTCTGTGTGTGACTATCATGAATAAAAAAAAAAAAAAAAAGAAATGCAGATTAAAACAATGATGCTATACCATCACATACCTATTAACAATGATGAGGGCCAGAAAATAAGGAAGCATTAAAATACACACATACACAATGATGGGAGATTGTCAGAGGGACACAGGAATCCTCTGAAAGAGCTCCCAAGAGCCAAAATGGAACAACCTAAGGAAGAAAATAAATAAAATAGAATTGGGCTGTAACCCAAAATATAAAATAAATATCTATGGGTTAATCCTGATAGAAATGAATGATTCAATGAATAAATCAATTAAGAATAGATCAATCTCCTATTCAGAAAAATCCCAAATAATTTATATACTCTGTCCTCAATGGTGTAATTTAACTTCTCACTCCTATGGGGGGGATGTGGCTATGCTTAAAGTAACTTCCTTCCAAAGAGTACAGTATGCATGGAGGGAAAGCATGGAGAAACATGACAAATGTTCCCAGTCAGCTGATAAAGGTTCTCATCAACAGTGACGAGTCATGTTGGATGAGAATGGCACACAACCTCTGTGGTCTTCCTCTCAAAAACCCATAACCTAATCATGAGGGGGTGGTGGTGTGGGAAATATCAGAAAGGGAAACAGAACATAGACTCCTAACTCTGGGAAACAAACTAGGGATGATGGAAGAGGAGGAGGGCGGGGGGTGGGGGTGACTGGGTGACAGGCACTGAGGGGGGCACTTGACGGGATGAGCACTGGGTGTTATTCTGTATGTTGGTAAATTGAACACCAATAAAAAATAAATTTGTTATTAAAAAAAAAAACAAATTCCAATTGAAAAACATTCTACAATATACCTGGCCAGTATGCCTCACAACTGTCAAGGTCACTTAAAGCAAAGGAAGTCTAAGAAACTGTCACAGTGAGTAGAGCCTAGGGAAATAGGACAACTAAAAAATTGAAGGTGGTATCCTGGATTGGAGATATAAATATGAAAAGTCCCATAAAGAATGTCCAACCCAGTATCTATGAGCATAACAAGGGGACAGGCAGTGCTGTTGAAATGATAATCCAATTTTTATTAAAAAAATTTTTTTGAAGATACATATGATTCCAGAGTTGTGGCAAGAAACACACAAGATGAGCCTGGAACATCTTGTCCTACTAGAAAGTAAGGAAGCCATCAAGTTTATTAGCCATGTCTAAAGGACTCGGAAGCCATGGTAAAGAAGTTCCCATTGTCCAAAGATGAAATCATTTAGCTTTAGTATGGCTAGTTGTTAAAATGTTCAGTGAAAACCCACCAAATATTTTTAGCTTTATGAGTTTATAATGACATTTTTGAAAGTTGGTAACCAATGGTTGAAGATAGAGAACTGATTGGTTATCTTGGAAATTGTTAAAAAAAAAAAAAAAAGAAAAGAAAAAAATATGTTTTCTGTCTTGCCTGCACGAAGTGTACCACAAAATCACAAAATAGATGAGTGGAGACATCATAAAATTATTCATGCTAATAATTTTCAAAGAAATTATAGAATTAAAATAGCACCATTTTCTAATATCCCAGTGAATTAATGGATCTAGGAATTGAGCATCAGAGGATGTTATTAGCACAAAAGGAGAGACAACCATGTCTCCTGATAGGAAGAACACAACACTTTTATAGTCTTACCAAAAGGATTAAATCTAAGTCTGATCAGGGTTTTGAATCCAGTTTCCAACTTGCAAGAATCATGGAGGATAAAGGATATTGAATGAGTCTGCAAAAGTAAAATCCAGGCAGTGGGAAATGCTATAGGCCAACGGCACATATTCTTTAATAAATAAGTTGTAATGAAAATAAAGAGACAAAGAGAGAACCTGCACATTTTTTGAAAGACTTAAAAGATAAAGAAAATTCAATTAAAAATGGCAAGATTGGGATCCCTGGGTGGCGCCAGCCGTTTAGAGCCTGCCTTTGGCCCAGGCGCGATCCTGGAGACCCAGGATCGAATCCCACGTCAGGCTCCCGGTGCATGGAGCCTGCTTCTCCCTCTGCCTGTGTCTCTGCCTCTCTCTCTCTCTGTGTGACTATCATAAATAAATAAAAATTTTTAAAAAATGGCAAGACTAAGCTGTAGTGTCTAAATATAGATGATAAAACTATAAAGGGGAAAGGAGAATGATTGATTGGGGGTGGGAGAAAGGGTTATAATAGTGCCCTACAAAGTTCTATTTTATGAACTTAGTGGTCATTACAAAGGCAGACACGTTATATATAATAGCTCATGAAGCTATACTTTGGTGTGGTTTTCTGTATTTATGCTTAATTTTTATCAAAAGTTTTTTAGTGAGAGAGAAAAGGAAAGACTGTGTACCTCTGCTAAATTGAATCCCTGTTATGAGCCAGACCTGCGTTAGATCCTGAAAATGTATCAGTGAACAAAAAAGACAAAAAAAAAAGTGCCCTCCTAGATCTTATAATCTAGTGGTTGGAGTCAAAGAAGTAATTAAAATATATTCATAAGTCTAGATGAATATGTAGCTACTTCTATGCTATATCTCCTCTGCTGTGCATGCAGATAATGCACATACTATATAGTAGATAGGTATTTGCTATGGCAGTGAATGAATCAGGAAAGGTACCAAGGAGGGCCACAAGAGGATGGTTTTCCTGACTCCCCAAGAACTATGTGGGATCTTGAGGATGCTCTCAGGGTGGTGAGCTGCAAGAGACAACAGGGTCTTGCCAGATTCACCCAAACTTCCCGGGCTCCCCTCTTTGCTCCTGCCAGTGGAGAGTCAGAAGCCAAGAAGGGCCATATCTGGTGCATGCTCCCCCCTGACTCCTGGAGCACGGGGTGTTGACGTTCCCAACAAACATCCTTTATGTGCCTGTTTGTGCTAGACAGCAGAGGTACACAGTCCTGGTCCCTGCCGTCATAAAGCTTACAGTGTCAGGGGTGGGAAGATAATTAGCCAAATAGCTAGGATGTGTAGGAATGAGGTGAGGCAAACAGATCAAGGCAGACTTCCCAGAGGAGGTGACATTGACATCTGGACTGCCTCCTGCTGGACCAGCCAGGTCACCAGAGAGGACTGAGGTTGGGGAGCGGGAGGACTGGAAAGTGAGTGTCTGCAAATGAGGGGTGTGTAAGGCTTAGCTGGGGAATTGTGATGGGTTGGCAGAGAAGACATTACCGAAGCTTTTATTCAAAGCAGTGATGTGGTTGACTTTGTGTGTAGAAGGATCACACTAACATGGCAGATGGAAAGGCAGGAGGGTCTTTAGGGAAGACCAATAGAAGGCAGTTGCCAGACTCTGGGGTGAGAAACGGTAGGGACAAGATAACAGTGGTGGGGGCGTTGGAGGGGGTGGGGGCGGGGACCAGAGAGGAAGAATTTGCTAGATGGTTAGGGCAGAGATGGATTGGGCTATGGGGGATGGAAGAGAGAGAGGAGCCCAGGGCGGCACTGGGACAGAAAGGCTGGGTGGGCTCCCTTCCCAAGGGCCATGACCAAGGATGGGGACTCAGCCCCGAGACCCGGTTCCTGGCTTCAGGGGAAGAGACGTGCATCCTCAGGCAGCAGCTGGCCAGCAGGAGTCTCTGACTCTGGGGTGCAAACTGAAATAGCAGCTGGAGCCCCAAACTCACCTGCACAGTCAAAGAGAAGAAACTGACAGTGAGGAAAGCATCCCCAGTTGATCCCTGACCAGTCGGCATGTTGTGGGATTGAGGGGTCCCTGTGCCCCAGACGCACAGCAGAGGCTTTCATTTACATGTGCTTGTTTCCTCTCCAACTCATTTTGTGTCTGATTGATTCTTTGCGGCTCAACAGATGGTAGGTGCCTTTCCCTGGCATTTCTTCTGTCATGGACTTTTGAGCAGAGGAGGCGGGCTCTGCCCCTATGACCACGGCTGACTCCCAGCCCGCAAAGCAAAGCGTCACGGACCCTGGCAAGGACAGTGCTTGCTCGGCCCTGGGCTCCAAGTTCCACACGCACGCAGATGTTCCTCTCCCAAAAGGATAAACTGAGGAAAGGACAGAAATATTATCTTTTGTGATGGTAGCACAGTGTATCTCAGTCTGCAAGCATGGTGATGAAAGGGTAGAGGACAGACAGGGAGGAAGGGGGGGACGAGAGATGAAAGGAAAGAAGGGGGAGGAGAAAACATGCAAGCAAGAGAAGGAGGCTAGGGGAAAAAAAGAAAGAGGCACCGGATCTTACTACTTCTGTGCACCTCTCTAGCTGTATGTATGTACTTGACCTCTCGGGAACCTCGATTTTCTCATCTGTAAAATGGAAATAGCAATACCCACTTCCTAAGGTTGCTGTGAGAGGTAAAAGAACCATATCGATTTTGATAAATTCTGGTTCCCTTCCCTTTCCTGAGCCGTAGTGTTTTCATCTGTTGAAGTGGCTAAGAATACCTACCTCTCAGGGTCGCTGTGAGGCTCAACAGCACTATTGGACCCACAGGCTTTGCAGATTCTGGAGGGTGGTACAAATGTCATCTTTGGATGTGATCCCAGCTTCCGTTTACGACTGCACCCCAAGCTGCCAGAGGCTGTTCACTCGCACTCATTGATCTCCACCTTCCCAGCAAACAGCCAGTCGTGATGCCAACCCAGACTCTGTTTTAAAGACAGACTGCGGAGAGCAATTAGAACTTAATATCTAGAAATGATTTGGAGAGAGCTGTTTGCAAATCCCTTGTCATTTTTTTTGGACTCAATTTCAGAAATGAGAGGTTTCCTTGCCTCTTATGGACACCAACAATGCAAAGCAAATTCAGAGCCCCTGGACGCCTGAGTAGCCCTATAATTAGATTTAAAAAACTATAATTGGTTGTTACAATGTTTATGTGTGCAGAAAGAAATGAACACTGAGGAGCTGCTGCAGAGAATCTTGGAGAAATTTTATAGGCAGCGCCAGCGCCTTGCATCTTATAATTAATATTCTTCCCATCGATCTTTGAAACGCCCTCGGTTTTCTGGATTTCACTGTGAATAGAGAAGACTTGATGTTTCTTTAAACTCGTATTATGTGCTAAGCACACAGCTTTATTATTTTAATCTCAGAGCCTCCTTTAAGAGGTAGACTTAAAAATTCTGGTTTTGCAGACTAAAAAATGATGCTCAGGAGAGTTAGTTACCTTGCCCAAGGCTGTGTCCTTGGTTAGGTTTTGGGGTTATGGGTTCAAACACCCAGGGTTTTGTTCACTCTTCCACTCACTACCCCACATGCCCACCTTTTACCTAAGACAGTAGGTCTTAGCTCCTTCCAGCTGCTGTAACAAAATACTACAGACTGTGGGCTTATAGACAGCAGACCTTTACTTCTCATAATTCTGGAGGCTGGAATTCCAAGATCAAGGCACTGGCACATTCAGTGTCTGGTGGGAGCCCTCTGCCTGGCTTGTCCCTATGACCTTATGTGGAGGAAGAAGCCAGGGAGCTCTGTGGGGCCTCATAAAAATGAGGGCATTGACCCCATTCACGAGGGCTCCACCCTCATGACCTCATCGCCTCCTACATGCCCCACCTCCAAATACCATCGCATTGGGCATTATGATTCAGTATCCAGATTTGGGGAAATGCAAGCGCTCGGGCCATTGCTCCTCCCTTTCCTTTGTTTCAGTAAACCCAGAAGGGAGTGCTGATCCTTTAAAATGGTATTAGGGGCTCAGGTGGGTTCTCTGTGCCAATCCCAGCATACCAAAACACCCCACCAGAAGTGGACCCAAAAATTCAACAGCTGGATGGGCAACAAAACATCAGTTTTGTACATTGCCAAGCAAACGCGTGCTTTGCCTGTGCAAAACTACAGCCTGGAATACAGAACGTGGCTGAAGTCAAGAGACCACATGGTGTCCGTTCTGAATCTCCTGGATCTCTACTTGTGTCTCCTACTCTACCTCCCACACCAGTGTGGGATCTCACGACTACAAAGCTGAGAAAGACCAGTACAAGGCACATCAACTGCCACCCCCTCCCCGGTCCCAAAGGAAGGAAGATCTGAGCAGTTGTCTGTTGGTACTTCCTGGTGACATCTGAGCTTCATTGCCAGGAGGAGATAGCCAGGCCTCTTCTTACAGAGAAGGTCCTGGTTCTGGCTTCCCAACCATCTTAGTGGGTCTACAAGAAGGGGCGGGCCAGCGGCCGAACTTCACATAAACACTGAACTTCAACAGTGGCTCTTCCTTCCAAGAGCCATCCCAGATAGGCTCTGATCAGGCTAATGGCAGACTCCTCCTAGAAGCAAGGGGATGCGCAGAGATGCCAGAGGGTGAGTGAGAAAGAAGCCTTTTCCCTATGAAGGCTGGTGAGGGGAGGAACAGCATCTTCTCTCCCCACAAAAAGAGTTAAGTCAGCGAGTAAAGTTTATTGAGCTCTGTCTGTGTGCTCAGCTCTATACCAGGTGTCATAGAAGAATCCAGAGAAAAACAGCCTTGAAGGATGAACAAGACATTCCCCCCAGGAGAGAGCACAGAAGCAGAAGAAGCACAGTCCTTAGGGCGGAGAGGAGAGAGCAGGAGCCCCAGGCCAGGCAGGCCATGCAGGTCCACAGACTACCCAGATGGCAGCGAGGACTGCAGAGGAGTCTGAGGCTCCTGCCTAGCAGCTCTCAGAGCAATCTTTGCAGGCTTTGCTTCCGCCTCACACTTTGAAATAAGGCATTCATATTCTCAGTGGCTGCCCCATGGTATTGAGACGCATCAGGCTTGAAATTGGCCCCCTTTCTCCAGGGACTGTCTGACAAAAGCGATCCACCTGTGTCCCCTTTCATTTGCCTCCCCTGGGTGCCCCAGAAGGATGGTGTGTTGCTCAGGAGTGTTTTTCCAGCCTGTTTTGGGGGGATGTTTCCCATCTGCCCAGAGCCCTCTGGGAACCCACTGCTGCACAGACCTTCTGTTCTTATCTAGAACTCCTGCAGAGATTTCCTGTCAAGGTGATCCATAAAATCAAAACTGTGCAAGCATTAAAAAAGAAGAAGAAAAAAAAGAAGAAAACTCTAAAACCTCCAACAAAAAAAGTCGGAGAGAGTGACTTTCCAGATTTTGTGATGCTTGAGCACGCAGAGGAATTTACCAGTTTTATCTATTCCCCACCTTGCAAATGACTTGCCTCCTGGGTGTCCTTCTCTCCTGATCATTTGACTACATTTCCTAAATTCCTTTTGCTGCCTTCTCTTCTTCCAGCCCATCAACTTCTTCTGTAGCTTCACCTGTGGTTCCCTTATTTCTTACCCTCCTTGGGCACACTCCTTCCTTCATAGATCTTCAACCGCCACCTGTTCACTCCAGACCCATAGTTCCACAACCGTCCCTCTAACTGCCTAGCCATCTGCATGGCCCTAGCTGGATGATCCACAAGGACCAAAAATTCAATTTTCCCCAAATCAAGTTCACCATCCTTACCCTCTATGGACCAGCTTCTCTTCCTGCATTTGCCATTTAAGACGGCAGAAGCATGAGAGTCAGCCTTAATGATGCCACTCTGCCATCCACCTCCCCACAACACACACACAAAAAACATATGAAGAGAACCACCAGGTCTTTCCTTGAACCTCCCAGTTATCAGTGCTGCTACCTTATGTCCCTCCCTTGGTAACTCGGGCCCCAACTATCTAAACCTCTGCTAAACGCTTTCTCTCTTCTTCACTCCATCCTCCACCTCCCACCATGACTGTTCCTCAGAGACACAGATCTGACCCTGTCCTTCCCAATTAAACATCTGGAACATATGTATCTCACTTCCATGTAGAACTTCATACACAGCATTTGGGAGAGCCCTCACTCTCGAGCCCAACAGCCTCACCACTTGGGTTAGTGGAAGTTCTAAACACAGCGGTCACTCTTACTCTCCTGATGCTCTTCTCATGCTGCCCACCTTTCCCTCCTTAGAACCCTCTCCTCAACCTCCAAGGCCTGACCCAAATGTCCCCTCTTTTGTGAGGCCTCCCTTGATTGCTTTTCCTGTTTTCTAGATGATGGTTGTGCAAAACCCTTTATGGATCATAGCGTATTATCCAATAGTTCATCGTGTGTATGTCCATATTCCCCTCTAGATTATGATCTCCTAGAGGATGGAGAACATGTGTCTATGTATCCCATGGTGCCAACTACTGTATCTGGGAAGAAGCTTGTTGAATGAATAAGTAGATGAAACCACGGAAGACAAAAAAGATGACAGCACATGTGGGAGGTCTATTACTCGTGAAAGTGATTAGGATGGCACAGTGGACTTTAAATCTTAGCTCTAACACTAACCAACTCTGCAACCCCTGGGAAGTTGCTTTTCTCTGAGCCTTAAACCTTCATCTGAAAAAAAGAAAAAGAAAGATAAAAAGACTTGATAAGTCTGTTCCAAGGAATGGACATCAGCAATTATATAAATTGCTTAGCATTGTGTCTAGCACATAATCGGGGCTCAGTATATTACCGACGCTAGTGCTATTGATAATAAATATAACAATTCAGGCAGAAGGATAGTGAGGCATTGTTAGAAGAAGGTAGGTCTAACTTCATTCACTAAACATATGTTTATTGAGCACCAACCAGTGGAAGATGCTAAAGTCAAATGGATGAATGTCACTGTTAAGAGGAAAGAGCCACTTCCATCAAGGTATGCTTCAATGTGCAACAGTTGGCTGGACAGAGAACAAGGGGTGAATTCCCAAGGGGAAGCAATATGCCTGGTGAGAGGTTGGTTGATAAGGAAAGGAAGCAGTTAGAGACGCCTCCAGAGATGGGGTTTGAGATCACTGAGTTGCTACAAACAGCCTGACACCCAGCAGAGGTGTCCAGTAGACAGGGGCTACCATGGGCCTGAGCTTTAGTGAGACCTTGAAGCGCAAGATGTATACTTTGGGATGATGTTGAAGCCTTGAGCAAGGATGAGTTCTCCTTAATGTACTACTCAAATCATACCCTTACCCATGTCTCAAGTGGCACATGGTATATTCCACGCAAATCTTGGTACTCAAGGACCAAACTGAGCAACTTGGAACAGGTTCCAAGTTCAAGTTCTTGGCATCGGAGTAGACCAAGAGGGAAAATGTTTCATAAAATCCACTACAAAGGGGAAAGGGCATCTGGGTCCCTCTCACAGCCGGGATATTGAGATAAAATTCCAGTGGTGTGTTACCTTGGCAGCAGTTGCCTAGTGAGAAAGATGAATGAATGATAAAAGAAGTAAAAAATCAAAAAAAGGACAGGAACAATAAATCAAGTCAAATATTTGATGGTCATTTCAAAATTTCTCCACAAAATATTCTAGAGATGGGTATAATAAAAATGTCTCCTGCTGATAGTCCTTTTCCTGAATAATCAGAGCTTTAGAGAATTATTGGGTGCCAGAGTTGGGGAAGGGCAGTCATGGATATGCTTACCTTCCAGTGTTGTCCAGTGAGTGGGGATCAGACAATCAATGCCATGTGACCCAACATTCTGGGTTTCCTTTCAGGGTGATGCCAATGGCCATCCAGTTTTCCATCCTGATTATGCTGCATTCGGCTCTGGTCCTCATCACGACAGCAGAGGATTATAAGTGTTTGCCCCTTGTCCTCCGGAAGACATGCTGTTGGATTAACGAGACCTATTTGGCCCGGAATGTCATCATCTTTGCATCCATCCTGATTAACTTCCTGGGCGCCATCCTGAATATTGTAAGCATTCCAAACCCATCAACCCTCTGGCTTCTCGCAGGCAGGGAAGAATGAAGGGTGTATGAAGCCTGCAGCTTCTTGCATGGGTACCTCTTCCCTTCATGTGCCTGGTGCAGCCCCGAGCTTAGGGACAGGACAGAGATGCAGCCACTGTCAGAGCTGTGCACTTTACTAGTGGCAAATTGTCTCTTTCCCAGTGGGGGAGGTCATTTGCTCCAAAGGAGCTCAGATGCCCGTAAGTTTCTATATTATTGGTGGCCAATCAATTATAACCATGAATCAGAGTTCCGTCTAATTAAGTACCTACCTGCTATGTGCCATGCACTGAAGGAGGAGCTGTACATGTTTTTCTTGTTAATTCCTCACATAAACCCCGTGAGGTAAGTCTCCTTATCCCCACCTTATGGCTAAGGAAACTGAGGCTCAGAGACATGAAATAACTTGCTAATAAGGTCTGTCTGACTCCACAACTCATGCTCATGCTCAAATGCTAAATTGTATCTCTGGGAGTGGGAGTGGGGGGAACGGAAATAAAAGAGCTGTCATTTCTTGAGCACCTACTATGTGCTACAGGTAGGTATTACCGTTCCCATGTGATGGATAAGGAAACTTCAGGAAGCTTGAGATCTTGCTTATGACTTTCCAAGAGTTCATATTGGATGTGACACATTGAACTCAGATGACTCTCCAGCTGCCATATTTATCATTTGCTTTTAATTTGGTGACCCATGTTTTAATGATTTCATTTTCTCTCTAGAATGGTAACATGATAGAGACAGCATTTTCTGTGATAATACATACAGTCGGTGTTGTCCATGACTTAGATTTTAGGGGTGATCTGTCTGATTCCAGGTTTTGAACTTGGCACATTGGGAGAGGCTAAGAGAGGCATCATCTTGTGGCTGAACCCATCATTGTGCCCTTTGGGCCCGAGGGAGGGTCTCCACAAATTCAGGGACCCAAACTGTGGACTCCCCCAATTGTCAGCCCATGAGTCGGAGGCTTATACTGCCTGAAATTAATTGTCCAGAATGGCCCAATAATTACCTAGAGTCTACGTTGCTCAAGCTCTGTGGTTGGCCTTGTCGTAAAGGATTCTATGGGATAAAGAGAAAGGAAAATCCTAATCTAATTAAAGTCATCATCTAATGACTATTTTATAGATTATTGCAATTGAAAATGGAAGTACTTAGGAGCATTGATCATGGCCTGCGGAGACGTAGCCAGGATCTCAAGTCTTGACGAATCAGGTATTTCCGGGGTGCAGGATTTGGAAAGAAGTTCAGTGACTCTAGGTCAGGGTTAACTCTGGGCCACCCATGCCACAAGGGTGCAGTAGGAAGTTCAGAGGCTTTGGAGTCAGATAGACCTGCGATCAAATCTCAGCTCTACCGCTTACCGGCTCGGTGATGCTAGACAAGTTACTTTACTTCTCAGAGTTTCATATTTTTCTATTGTAAAATGGGGATGAAAACAATAGCTACGTCACAAGGTGGTTGTGAGGCTTTTTTGTCCAAAGTGTCTGGCACAGAGGAGGCATTCAGCCCGTGGTAGCTACTCCTTCCTGAGCACCACAAAATCTGTAGCAATGTCTGGCCTAGGAAATGCACCCCCCACCCCGGCTCTCCTGCACCCCTTGCTAAAAGTCTTTCTGGAAGACGTGCCTCTCAGATCCCTGGAATCCTCCCAGCTGTGGATGAAGAGACAGGCTGCGAGCACAGCTCAGGCCTTCTCTCCTGCCATCTGGCTCTCTTCAGGGTCCCACAAGCACATCCCACTGCCCTATGCCTGGCTCCGTGGCTGGCTTATAAATGCTTTTTTCTGAGCCAGCACCTTCTTTAAAATGAAAGAGGAGATCCCAGCTGGCACGTCCATTCTGGAATGAAGCCCCCCTCCCCTGCCCAACCCCCCGTAGGGCCTGGTCTGCCCAGGCTCCTGCCGAAGCTCAGCAGTGACGCACACTCTGTTGCCAGCACTCGCACTGACTTTGTCGTTCCTGTGTTGTTGTGTTTTGTTTTGTTGTTGTTTTTCTTCTTTTTTTTTTAATCCGCAGCTGTGGTGTGATTTTGACAAGTCGATACCCTTGAAGAACCTGACTTTCAATTCCTCAGCTGTGTTTACAGATATCTGCTCCTACCCAGAGGTATTTATTCCCGAGCTCCCCTTGGCAAGACTTGGGCCTAGGTTCCTCCACCAGTTCCGCATGAGCAGGACTGGCTGAAAGGTCTCAGAAAGCCTTCCAGAGGCTGGCCTCCTTCTTCTGCCTCCTGCTCCTCCTGCCCCTCCTCCTCCTCCCCTTCCTCCTCCTTCCTCTTCTCTGCCTTCCCTTCTCACTCCTGCCTCTTTCCTACTCCCACTTCTAGGCTTTCCTAATTCTCCCTCTTTCCTCCTCCTCCTCTCTCCCTTACTCACCTCCACTCTATTCATTTTCCTCTTCCCTTTCCTTCCCTCCTCCTCTCATCCCCCCTCCTCATCTCGAAATCTTAGAGCAGAATGTGCTGTTGTTGCCAGCGCAGGGCAGAGTTATGGCTCAAGTGGCATTTGCTGTGTTAAAGAAGGAGGGAAGGAAGGACAAGACGGGAGGAGGGAAGGAAGGAAGGAAGGAAGGAAGGAAGGAAGGAAGGAAGGAAGGAAGGAAGGAAGGGGAAAGGAAGGAGAGAAGGAGGGAGGGAGGGAAGGAAGGAAGGAAGAAGGAGGAAAGGAAGGAGAGAATGAAAGAAGGAAGGAAAAGAAAGGAGGGAGAGAGGAGTAGGGAGGGAGAGCTAGAAAGAAGGAAGCTAGTGAGTCACAATCACAGCAAACCACAACCGAACTTAAAGCAAAGTGCAGCACCATAGGGTCAGGAGGTGTCCCAGCAGAGATTGTCCCACCATCATTGTACAAGTCTCACCCTCCCTTGGCCGCGGAGCCACAGGTCTGGCCCTGAGGCTTGGGGTCAGCCTATGGTGTCGGGCAAAGGACAGGTTTAGGCTGCGTTAGGTGCAGCCCAGACTTTTACACCTGGGGGCAGAAGTTCTGGGTCAGGACAGAGGACAGCTGGAAGGTCCTAACAGACTCTGGCCTGCCTCATGTCCTGAGGACCCAGGTAGACCCTTGTTCCCTAAGACTGCTCCACTGTTTGGGTGGGAGAAGGGCTCTGTGTTGTCTCATCTAGGCCCCAGAATCAGTGTGAGAAACATTCTGGAAAGGGAAGAAAGGCTCCTGCCACTTACAAGGTATAGAACGTCTATTTGATATGCAGAACATCATGAAATTCTCCAACTGTGTGGGGGAACAAGAGGTTGTCACCTCCACTTTCTAGATAATATAACAGAGGCCCCAAAAGAAACATGCTCAGTGCCACTCACCGCCACTCCTGCCTGCCTCCCTTCCTCCCTGACTTCCTTCCTTCCTTCCTTCCTTCCTTCCTTCCTTCCTTCCTTCCTTCCTTCCTTCTCTCCTCCTCTTCCTAATTCAGCTCACAAGACTAGGAACTGCAGTTGAAACCGTAGCTGGCTTGTTCTTGACCTCCTGCTTCTGCATCCAAGCTTGGTCCTCAGTTGCTAGGGAGGAACTAGGCTTTTCTTTAAGATGTCCAGGGCAGGATGGGACTAGCTGTCATGGGGGGACCTCCTCCCACCAAGTACTGAAGGATCACAGGCCTCGTGGAATCTGTGGGACACCAGGTCCCTGAGAACATCTAGGTTTGGAGGGCATGAGGAGTGTCCTGGGAGGCAGTGAGTTGGCCAACCATCAGATCTGGAAAGCTAGGCAAAGCTGGATTTCACTGCTGGCTGAGCCCTTTCACCTGCTAACAGTGGAATATTGAATCAGCTCTTATTCCCTCTCAACTTGAGCTTCCTTGTCTGTAAAGTGGGAAAAATAATACCCTCTTCATGTGGCTGTTGTGAGGTTAGGGAATAATCATGTTGTTGGGGTGCCTACCTAGACAAGTTAGCAGATGTGGAGCTCCCAACAGGTCATCTGACATGAAGCTGAGCTATTAATCTGGGCTTCCAGTTCACTCTAAAACAGTGTATCCCCTTAGCCCCAAACCTAAACTTAGGACCACAGCTCTCATGGGTTTGCCGGTCCTAAGAAAATGGCTTTTGGATGACATAGCATCATCTCTGTGCCTCGGTTTCCTTATCTATAAAATGAGGAGGAAAGTAGTACCTTCCTCAAGGGTGGTTGTGAGGATTAAGTGCATTAATCCATGTAACCTGTCCAGAGTAGCATCTAGCACAAAATACCTGCTCATTCAACATCAGCCATGATGCATTTATGATTTCCTGTAAGAAGGTTTTGAGCCTGCACTACCAATATATGTTTATCTCTAACTTACATTCCTGTATCACTGTGATAATGTATTGTGTACAGTATGGAACATATTCAAAAATTAGAAATGTTTAAAAGTGAGGTAAATAAGAGTTTCAGTACTTTCCTCCCACAACCAAAGGATCATCTTACTCTGGGGTGAGTAAACTGTGGCCTCCATTGAAATTCTAACTGCCACCTGTTTTGTAAGTAAGGTTTTATTGGGGCTTAGCCACACCCATTTATTACCAATTGTCTATGGCTATTTTGTTTTTGGTAAAGATTTATTTACTTACTAGAGAGAGAGCATGAACAGGCAGAGGAGTAAAGAGAGCCCTCAAGTAGACTCCACATTGAGCCCAGAGCATGATGGGGGCTCAATCCCAGGACCCTGAGATCATGACCTGAGCTGAAATCAAGAATTGGCCACTCAACCATTGGAACCCCCTGGGTACCCCAACTATGGCTACTTTGATAGTACAATTGGCAGAGCTGAATAGTTGCAAGAGATGGTGTGGCCCACTAAGACAAAATGTTTGCCAACTCCTGGCATCATCCTAGATGCAGGTACCCCACTGGCCTAAAAAATGGGCATCTGGACTCTTTCCATTACCATCTACCACAAACAACCTGATTTGACTGACCGGTTGCCATCTTAATATATATGGCTGTGCCTCTCTACCTAGGGATTTATCTACCAAACAAGAAGGAATCAGACACTCAGACCTTGTAAAAGGCTTAATCTACACACAAGGCTGCCCAGTACTCAACACACATTTGTCTTCAAATCCCTTCATCTCTCTGAGCTTTGGTTTCATCGTCTGTGTACCTGACCTCTCTACTTCAACCTATGAGAAACAGGACTCAGTCTGAAAGCATGTGCTAGAAACATCATATAAATATGGATGATGTGCTATAAAGCATAAGAGGCTGTTCTAATATAGGGTACCAAGTATATTTTAGTATTGAACTCGAGCTCACCAATTACTCAAAATGGATGAAGATACAGTAAATGAGAGTGAAGAAAGTGGCATTCCAAGGAGGATGTGAGAAATTGTCTGGGGGAGGGAAGAGACATGGGTTTGTGAAACAAAAGCAGATCACACACACAAATGTAGAGTGTCATTATCTCAAACACCTGCACAGGGTTCTCAGTAGCCTCGATGGGAAGACCTCCATTTTAGAGTCAAGCCCTTTATTATATGCACTGGCACATTTGAATAGTCAGTTGTATGCAGGAGCAGTCCGAGCTTGCTAACGTTTTCAAGGGCCCGAGAGCCAGTCTCCCATAGGGTTGTCATTATCTGTGTCTTTGCTCAATAAATATTAACTGTCATGATGAATATGAGAGAAGAAAGAGGGGGATTGAAAGAGGCAAGAGGGAGAAAGAGCAAGAAAGAGCCAGAAAGAGTAAGAGAAACAATTACAAGAAAAAAAGAATACACGGTTGAGTAAATGAGCAAATTTTTTTAAATTCCAGAAGTAATGATTAAAAAAAACTAGTGCCTTCACTTCTCTGCTTAACTCTTCATGTAGGAGTCTGAACTCCAAGTGGCTTGGAGGACACTTTATTCAGGGTGGTCAGAAGTCTCCAGCTGCGATGCAGGGTAAAATTAGGTTTTCCCACGCTCCTTGCAGAAGGAAGCCCACCAGAAAATTCAAACGAAGAAGAAGCATCAAATAGCTTTGTAGTAATTTCAGAACTTTTTCTAGTGGAACAGAGGGATGTTATATGATCTCTTTTTTTTTCCTGCACAGAGCTAATAATATGTTATGACTAAATATATAAAGAAGAACAATTTTTTTTTCCCAAATCACAAGCAATTTTTGGAATCGCCTTTCCCCACAAAGAGCGAAAAAGCCATAAAAGCACAGGGTGATCCAAAAACCAACAAGTCCCACCTCATTAAAGCTTAGATTTCAAGTCTTTAAGGACATTAACAGAACTTGGGAAAGATACCAGGTATGGGTGGCAGAGGCTGTGTGGTGACCTTGAATGAGCGAGGACTCTTCTTCTGCCATGTACTTGCTGTGCAGCCTTGGACAAGTCTCTTAACTACTCTGAGCCTTAGTTTTCTCACTTATATAATGGGGTTATTTGTTATTGTTTTGATTTGTGTTTTGGAGACCAACGTGGGTCTTGAACCCTGAGATCAAGACCTGAGCTGAGATAAAGAGTCAGCAGCTTAACTGACTAAGCCACCCAGGTGCCCCTATAATGGGATTCTTAATAATACCTACCTCATAAGATTGTTGGGGTGACAAATAGAGATGACATCCATAAAGCACTAATTAAATGTTAGTTTCTCCCTTGTCTCTTTCTTGAAGGCATTGGTAACAAGGGTAAAAAGGTGCTGCCCAAGTGGAGATCTGAACTTAAGGAAGATAGAGCAATAACAAATTTTTTTAAATGCACAAGGCTCCATGCTCCAAACATGGGTTTATCTACATGATCGTGTGTCCAGTGTATGACTAAAAACGTGAACAGGCTACATTTTCATAGCCTATTTCCCTTTCATCATATTGTTCTCCTGGCCTCACCAGTTGTTTCCAAGATGGTAATCACCTTGTGTTGCATCGACCTCAGGGAGCCAGATCCTTCCAGATTCTGCACTTGTTGCTCATGCTGAGGGGGTGGTCTTGGAGCACACACTCTATTCCAACAATGTCACCATGTTCCTCTCTGTTAATCATTCTTAGCTGACAGTGGATACTTCCTAGATGTATGTTTCACAATGTCAGATTGCTGTCCTCTCTATGGTTAATTGAAATTCACACTTAATTTCTGGAAGTCAATGGGATTCATAATCTGGATGGACATTATTGCTTTTTTTTTTTTTAACTGAATGGGAAAAAATCAGAGAGAGGCAAACCATAAGAGACTCTCTCTCTCTCTTTTTTTTTTTTAAGATTTTATTTATTTACTCATGAGAGATTGGGGGGTGGGCGCAGAGGGAGAAGCAGGCTCGATGCAGGGAGCCTGATGTGGGACTCGATCCTGGGACTCCAGGATCATGCCCTGGGCTAAAGGCAAGTGCTAAACCACTGAGCCACCCAGGGATTCCCTGGACATCACTGTTTAGGAATCAAATACAGACTGCATTTTTGATGTTTTTTAAAAACAGACTCTGATAAAAAAAAAAAAAAAACAGACTCTGATGATAATTTACAAAGATCTGAGCAGTCATCAAAGAAGCTCAGCCAAGATAAGGACATAGTCTTGCAAGTGAGTGTATTGACTCAACCAGTAAGCACCGCCAAGATAAGCATCATCCCACGTTTAAAAAAAAAAATTATGTCATAATGCCTTTACATAAGAAATAGATACTGTGTAGGCTCTTTGATTAGTTTTGATTCATAGCTTTCCTGGGATAGTCATTATTTGTACATATCATCAATGCAGGTATGTCTTTCCAGGAAGGATTATAAGGTTAAAGTATTGACTGAGAATGTAGTTGCTTCTAGAAATATCTAGAACAGTCCATCTGCCTTCAGCCAAAATCAGATAGAAACATCTCATCTACTTGTGGACTTTATTTTTTTAAATATTTTATTTATTTATTCATGAGAGACACAGAGAGGCAGAGACATAGGCAGAGGGAGAAGCCGGCTCCCTCTGGGGAGCCTGATGTGGGACTGGATTCCAGGACCTCGGGATCTCGACCTGAGCCAAAGGCAGGCGTTCAACCACTGAGCCACCCAGGTGCTCCTACTTGTGGACTTTAAATGCAGTTTTGACAGGTTGAAGCTAACAACTATAATAAACTAGAGAATATTCACCATTCTTCCCCTCGTATGGGAAAAAGAAAGGCCAGTCATGGAAACCAGGATCTAGAATAAGCCAAAGCAGTCGGATTGTGGCAGAGCACCCAGGATATGCAAAATGTCCCTTTCCCCTGCCTTACACATTCTAGTAAAAAGCGGGTTGGTCATCTCCACCTGCACCCGTGGTGACCCCAGGATCCTGACACTGTCACTTCTGGGCCATGCAGGGAAGGGAGGCTCAGGATGAAGCAGAGCTACCTCTGTCTTTGACCTGTGTGCACTTCACTGCGCTGCTTGTAACAAGAGTTATAATTGAGAATCAGATTTTGTGTGAATCTGAAAGTTTGGATTCTTTCTTTGAAGGACACTAACTTCTGAAAATTGTCAGCTGTCTTTCCTTTTGTTTCCTGTGAGTTTATAACGCCACAGAATTTGGCAGTAACCAAATGGGCTCCACAGCCCAGCATGTGTGACTTGTGTGGATCAGGATTCAAGTCCTTCTTCACATTACCACAGCGTGGTGTGCTCTTTATCAAAGATTGCTGGAAACTGCCTGGTCCCTAACATTTCTCATATACATCCTGCATTACTATTTTTCATCATTAAAACCTAGGAAGAAGCAGAGAACCCCATGACTATATGGGATGCAGACTTCTCGGGAATAGAAGGACTCACTGCAACAGAATGCATTTGACCCACTGCTTCATTTGATATGATCAGATTAAAGGACTTCACTGATGGAAATAATCCACTCCAAAGCAACATCCTTTCTGTGTCCAGATTTTGCACTGTTGTGATTATAGTGCATATAGAATTTTACATCTTGCTTTCCAGTATTATTTTGAAAACATTTTCTATACATTACCTTTGAAATGCTCCCCTGAAAATCTTTGTCTATGGAGATTTTTGTTTGGGGGAGGCTACATGTGTTTTTCACTCCCATCTCCTCCTTGTCCTCTCATACCCCCAACAATCTCTAATCAATGGTCTTATTTCTCTTCTTCCACAGCCCCTCAAACATGGGAGTCTCTATGGTTGGTCTCTGTATCTTCTGTCTTTACTTTTCATGTTCTGCTTGAGTGGTCTCCACAGCTGTGGAGTCAGCTGAACCGTGTCACCTGTGGTTGCCATGAGCTGACCTTCCTGAATCATCCTCAATACCTGAAGCTTGAGAAGCCTAAAGCTGAACGCATTTCCTTTCCTCATTCTCATTCTGTAGTTGGTTTTTTTCTGAGTTAATAGTTTAATCCCTGCTGGGATGTTTAGCACCAGTTCTGACTCCTCCCTCTTCCCACCTTCACATAAAACTAGACGTATCTCTTGCCCCATCTCTCAAGTCGGTCCCCAAACTTGTCATTAAACCTTCAGCTTTTCTCCATAAATTACAATTCATCCTGTACTAGTCCACATGACAGTTTATTCCTAGAACACTGATCCATAATTCCATTACAAACCTGAAACCCATCCATGGCTCCTTGCGGACTGCAGAACAAAGCACAGACTTCTCAGCAGGGCATACAAGAGTTTTTGCAATGTGCCTTTGCCTTCTATCTCTGCCCTGCCACACCTGTGAACCCCTCATGCCCAGAACCCATTCAGGGGACCCTCTAGGAGTTGTGGAGCTTCTGAGTTCCTGGGCTAACTTCAAAGGACACAGACTATTTGTCATTTGATAGGAACATAGTCATTATGTTGGATCCTGCATCCTCCTAGGTTCTAGGAAACATGCAACTTAGAGGTCCAGATGCAGCTCAAAGAGAGGTTTTCAGAAAGTCATGAGACTTCTGTAGCTTCCTGTTCCTCTCCATTTCCTGATCCCACTCCTGCTAGTTATTCAAGCCAGAAAAGAGACAGAGGTTAAAGCTCCTGATGTTATTTATCCAAGGTCCTCATCCTTTGATGTGGCTTATAGCATCACCATAGGGTTCAATTTTATACTTCAAAGAAGAAAGTTCCCAAAACTGTGCAAGGCATCAGGGTGGTTCCTTTCAGTAGGAGGAGGGCGGCTGGCAGAGCTGCCAAGAGCACACCAACACAGTTGGTTGAGGCAACAAAAAGAAAAAGATCCATCAATCCATTGTGCAAATGTGGGACTGTACTTAACTCTTACGATTTCAGATGTCTTGGCAGAGGAAGAAGGAGAGTAACTCTTTAGAAACTTACCTGCCTGCTTATGTTACTAGCTCTCTTTATGATGAATTAGGTGGTTCTTTGATATACCCAAGGAGTTCATTCTGTAGATTTGTTCCTTTGTTCCTTTGCATGCATGTCATTCCATCTTTCTAGAATGTTCTCCCTTTCCCATTTTCTGTCATGTGAATCCTATCCATCCTGCAGATCCAGTTCAAATCCACCTGTCCCATAAATCCAAACTTATGTTCCTTCTGCCCCTGTTCGCCATCACATTTGATCATGTAGCTGGCAGAGCACTTCCCACGGCATATTGCTGTTGGTCTCTTGACATCTGCTTCACATCTTAGACCACAGGGTGTGGTCCAGGCCATCTCTCATCTTGGAATTCCCAATGCCTAGCAACATGCCCTGATTGTAGCAGCCACTCAGGCAATCCTTATCACACTTTTTAAACTTAGCTGTTGTGCCCTCATAAAGTTTTGTTCAAGGACATAATCATTTTTGACAGCTTTGATTTAATACTTGATGCATAATTTGCATTGACATAACCATGCACAACCCTTCATTAAGATGCAAGTAACAATGAAACAGGACACTTCAGGTCTCTCCACCTCTCCTCTCTCTGTTAAAATGATGGCTTTGTGGCATCAAGCTGAGTTACCTGAAAAATCCTGCCAAGGGAAGATCTTAAAGGAGAATTGAAGGAAGCTCATCCTCCATTTGAGACATGGACATAATTGGATTGATTAAGAAAGACAAAACTAAATGGTGCTCTAGACACAGAGGTCTTGAGGGACAGGACGCTCGCTGCCTTATTCATTTCTGAGTCCACCCAATGCACAGGAAAGACACGGGGCCTTTGCCCTCTCATCAGGGTGCTATCCACATTTGTTGATATCACTGTTGAAAGTATACATTAATGAGTTGATTTGGCTTAAGAACTCAATAAAAGTATCTTCCATATTTGCTCAAATATTTCTAGAAGTTCTTATTGGTCTCTTCCACCCATGCAGAAACTGTATCTTTCTGTGATAGGAGAGAGGGGGCAGCCAGTTGCTACAAGTCACACATACAGGGACATGACTGCATGTGGCTGTCTTTGGTGCCACTTTCCAGTCGTGAGAATTTGAACAATTTACATAAGCTCTGTGAGCTTCAGTCTCCTCACCTGTAAAGTGAGAATTATGATTTCCCTTGTGGCCAGGTATTTTGAAAATTGTAAGAGAAAAAGTTTATAAAGATCAAAGTACTGCCACCAAGTAGGCCTTGACAATGCCAGTTTTATTCTTTTTCCCCACTGGATAGTCAGAATCCAAACCTGCCATCCAGAGTGATACAGTGCGATGCTTCTGTAAGGGAAAGAGGCTGGGAAGGATCCCAAAGAAGGCTAAAATCTGGCTAAGCCAACTGACCTGTGGGGGCCATGCTAGCCATGCCAGTATTCCAGCTCGAGTGCTGCCAGCCTGGCCTTTTGAACAGCCAAGTCTTGTACAAGGAGATTGATCTTGTCCTGGGGTGGGTGGTGTTGTGGCAGACAGTGTCCAGGGCACCTGGAGATGCCCACTGAGACTCCTCAGAAGAGTGGATGCTTGTCGGGAAAGTGAGGCTTAGTCACATGGATGAGCTCTGAGCAAAAGGACACGAGATGCAGAGCACAGAGGCCCAGGAGGATCAGGAAACAGCCTTGGGAGGCACAGGTAGATGGTGAGATGAAGCATATGTTGGGTTTGGAAAGTGAAGGAGAATCTGACTCGCACTGGCCATGTGAGCTTCCTACTCAGAAAGGAGAACACCATTTGAGGGGATGGTGAGCCATGAAAGGCCTTCGAGTCGAGGATTGCCATGATGAGGTCTGTGTTGTAGAAATTCCAGAGAGAGAAAGACAGTGTGTGTTCAGTGGGGGGTTGGAGACCACAAGCAGACAGAGCTGATGAAAACTGTTCTAGAACTGGAAGAGAAAGAGCTCAGAAGGGGAGGACTGCATGGATGTGAGCTCTCTGAAGGAAGTGGAGGCTACAGGTGTAGGGTGGCCTGTCTGTGGAACATGGGGAAGAGAACGGCAGCAAAGAAGAGATTGAGGGTTGTAGCTTAGGGCTGTTGTAAATGGTCCCCAAACGCCAGAGAACGGAGGTTTTGGGAGGTGGTGAGGAAGTGATAAGTTCTGTTGGAGGCAATTGGACTTGAGTACAGCCTGAGGTCTCCAGACAGAGGTGCTCTGCTGCCATCTCCATCAGGAGACCCGTGAGCACCCAGGCCAAGGAAAGCCACCCTCCCACATTCCTGTTGAGTCTGACCACCTCCCCTCTCTCTGTTTCCAGTACTTTGTCTTCACTGGGGTGTTGGCCATGGTGACCTGTGCGGTATTCCTCCGCCTAAACTCTGTCCTGAAGCTGGCTGTGCTGCTGATTATGATTGCCATCTACGCCCTGCTGACTGAGACCATCTATGCAGGCCTCTTTCTGCGCTACGACAACCTGAATCACAGTGGAGAGTAAGTGCCCGCCATCACAGCTCAAAAAGCTCTCAACTCCTAGCAGGGAAATAGAACCATTGGGAAAATTATTGAGATGGTGTCACCAAAACTTGGGGACTGTTGAATGTTGAGTTCTAGTTCACAGCTCAGGCATTCGCTGGCTGACAAGTCTAGGCAAAATCCTTAGTTTTCAATTTTAAAATTTGGGCTGAAGAGTAACTGAAGAGTAACTCCAGTCTCCTCCAAACCTAATAATTTATGACTCCTTCCAATTTAGCAGCTCCAAGATGCATAGGGTCTGATTATAATTTGTCTGTGACAATATTAATAGTAGCAGCCACTGCGCATCAAACACTTGCTACATTCCTTGCACTGTATTATTTGCAAAATACAGGAAAGCACAAAAAATAAGATCTCAGGCTAGATTTTTAGACTTCTTGGGACAGAGTCAGAGATAAGGCAGATAAAGCCAGTGCAACTCCAGGACAGGGAAAGTGAAGGGAGAAAAGGTTGGGAGTAAAGACAAGCCAAAACGGTATTTTGTGCATTGTGAGGAGATTGAAAGGAGACACTTAGCTCAGATGTCTCTGGATGGTCAGTGAGATGGGGAAGGCATCTCAAGTGGAGAAAGGGGGAGGAATATCCCAACTGGCTCCATCCCTTTCCTGTGTTTGCTGAGTCACAGCTCAGTCTCTGCATGAGCTTCCTGGTGACAGCCCCATGGGGAAACCAGACCCCACACCTGCAACATGGAGCCTCACCTGAGCCAGAAATGACAGAGGCAACCGGCCTCAGGTGTCGAAGCACAGGGCTTCCTGAGACCACAGTAAGGGGCCCACTGCATGAGAAAAAGATGAGGTCAAGATGGCCCAAATAGCTTCAGAAAATGTGCTGGAGACTAATCATATGAACATCTATGAACCAACGTCTGGAAATAAACAATGTGATAATGAATCATATTTACTTCTGCTTTCTTTTTTTAAGATTTATTTATTTATTAGAGAGAAAGAGAGAGAATCTCAAGCAGACTTCAGATTCTGCACTGATCGTGGAGCCCCATGGGGGGCTCGATCTCACAACCTTGAGATTGCCACCTGAGCCAAAATCAAGAGTCAGACACTTAACCAACTGAGCCACTCAGGCACCCCTACTTCTGCATCTTTTAAAAGGATAAAGTATTTCAGATAATTTTGCTGAAGTTCTTGTTCCTGGCATTAATCTCCTCTTTCTCCTAAGGGCCAACTTCTAATGCACTTAATGTGTATCATTCCCATCTGTGTTTTTAAATACATATTTAGTTTTGTCTATATTATAAATTACTTAAAACTTTGTTTCATTGTCAAGGAATATTGCACTTTTTAGATACATATAGGTTGATATCCACAGATTTAGTTCTGCAGAGTGTTTCCACAATCTGCAACTATAATATGTTCTGATGATATAATAGGAGCGTCCCAAAACATACTTATCTTTTGACCTATTAATAGACATTCAGGTTATTAGCAGTTTTCTCTACTTAAAAAATGCTTCAGTGCCCATTATTGAAAACCTCTCCTGAAACTTACATCTAAAAGCAAACTTGCTGGATTGTGAAGATCTGTATTTTCCAGTTTATACATAATTACCAAATTGTATAAACAATCTCCCTCTCACAAGCAATGGTCCTTTTGCTCCTTATTCTCATCTTATTAGACTTTTAAAATTCCTATTGAATTTATGAGTGTGAATTTTACAACATTATTTGTACATTATTGTACATCTTTGATCATGAGCAAGTTTGGTTATTGACCATTTGGATCTCCTTTTAGGTGAACTGTCAGGTCATATCCTTTGGCTGGTTTTCTGTTAGCTTGTTTGCCTTTTTCTTACTGGATTTGCAAAAGTTCTTTATAAATTCTAGATGCTAATTTGTATCTGTCATGCGTGTGCATCAGACACTTTATGGTCATGACCCTGTTTGATCCTTGCAGCAACCGTCTGAGGAACACAGGCTCAGAAAGGTTAAACAATTTTCGTGGTGTATATGGCCAAAAAGAACAGATGTGGATTCAAACTCAGCTCTTCCCCGCTCCAAAGTCCACCTTTGTCAATACTGCATACATCTCTTCTAAGTCAAGCTGAAGAATCTCTCACCATATGCCCAGGGTTCAAAGAAAGTCAAGGCAGTTTCAAATCAGGTAAAATGGTTAGTGGCAATGGGTAGCCCATGGCCAAACAGAGGACGAAGGGATGTACAAACAAAATAAGCCAGATTTGTGGTAAAAATAAAATTAAACCAGCTACAATTTAGTTGTTCAAAGGGGAACACAGCTTTAATGGACCAGCCAGTGCTTTGGCTTCAGATCCAGAGTCTGTTGCATTAGGAAGTCATTTCCCATCTCTGGGCCTCAGTCTACCAGTCAGTGAGATGGAATAGCTGTCCTCTCTCTGGGGCTGTGTGAGGCTCTGGTAGGCCTGGCACATAGTAGGTGATCCATAGCTGTGCATTCCTAGCCCCTCCCTCCTTCTTAGGAGAGAGGCTTTGTTCTGAATTCTGTTCTGAGGTCTTCAGGAAAAGCTTGTAGTGAAATTGTTAGGTAGGGTTGTAAGTGTCGATGCAATCCCAAGCTCATGGCTGCTGACATCTGAGTGTTTTTCTGTTTCTTTCTGAGTCAGGGTCAGTCATTGGAGAGTCTTGTATCAACTCACACCTGGCTCTCAGCAGATCTAAACTAATCATTCAGCCTTCTCTGTCCGCTGTGTTATAAATCAGCTGCTCAGTAACCACTGTGCAACCAGATGGCAGCCGCAGTCTGCTCATGCTGTCGGGAAGTTAGCCAACATTTTAGGACCTGACATAGATTCATGGGATTCTGCTAGTTGTTGCTGGGGGCCAGGTACCCCTGTAAAGGAGACTGCAAAGAGCCTTACACCTGTTGCCTACTGCATCTCCAGCGAGCAGGTCCCAAATGCTTCAGACCAGCATCTCCCAGTCTGCACAGGATGCCTCTCAGTGACAACTCCACATCTCAGTGGGTGATGCTGAGCCCAAAACAGGAGAGGCACCCTCTCCCCCAGTATCTTATCAATCTTTGGAGATTCATCTTTCTCAGCATGACTTAAGGGAAGCAGTCTATCACAACATGTGTGAGTACATGTTTAGGAGGTAAGGCATTTAGGGTCAAACCCCAGCTCTGCCATCAGCCAGCTGTGTGATCCCGAGGGAATTCATGAAAAGTGACGATCTCACTAAGCATGGTTTTTCTCACCTGTAAAGTGGGGATAATGACTGCTTGCTCCTATGTTGTAAGAATATCTGATCATTCAAATGTGATCCCAGAAACTTAGCACAAGACCTGGCATAGAACAAGCTCTGGGGGGATCCCTGGGTGGCGCAGCGGTTTAGTGCCTGTCTTTGGCCCAGGGCGCGATCCTGGAGACCCGGGATCGAATCCCACGTCAGGATCCCGGTGCATGGAACCCGCTTCTCCCTCTGCCTATGTCTCTGCCTCTCTCTCTCTCTCTCTCTCTGTGTGTGACTATCATAAATAAAATAAAAAGTAAAAAAAAAAGAACAAGCACTGGATTAATATTAACAATTACTATCCCACATTTCCCCTCCATGCTGTAAATGCTGCTGTTCTAGAAAGATCCTTACTCTCATCTCTGGCGGCTGTCACCTAACTGCTGCCCCAGCCCCCAATCCTGATTCACCCCTCTCAAAGCCATCAGAGCCATCTGGTCAACTCATTATCCTTCTTAAAACCCTGAAGGGGCTCCAGGGCACCTGGGTGACTCAGTCGGTTGAGCATCCAACCCTTGATTTTGGGTCAGGTCGTGATCTCAGGGTCCTGAAATCCAACCCTGTGTCAGGCTCCATACTCAGCAGGGAGTCTATTTGGGATTTTGTCTCTCCTTCTGCTACTCCCCACCTCACTCCCACCCCCACCTAAACACTCTCTCTAAGGGCCTCTTTATTGCCTCTAAAAAGCAAAAAGCCCTATTTCTCAAGGACTCCACATGTCCCTGATCTGGCCACCATGAATCCCCTAATCTATCCTTCTGAAGCTCCAAAGACCACCATGTATACATCCTGTGTTCCAGCTATGGGTGAGCATCTGCACGTTCCCCTGCCAGATGCGTCCATCTCCCTATTTCCAGTCCATCCCTCTCAAGGTCCAACTCAAGGACAGTAAAGCCCTCTCTGATCATTCCTCATTTTCTAATCAGTGCCCATCATCTTTCATCATTGCACTTCTCCCTCTGTGTTGCAAGCATTGATTTTCTTGTCTTCCTCTTCCATTAGAGTAGGAGCTTTTGAGGGCAAGAGCCATTACTCGTGCTTGAATTTTGGCACATAGGAGAGTCTCTGGCAGCAGGTGTCCAATTAAAAATTTGTTGAGTGAAACATTAAACAAATGACTGAAAGAAGCATTAGCTACTTGGGAATTATCTTCCACTGTTGACTCACAGCAAGCTGTGTCATCTCTCCACAACCTCTATGATTATTGCTCACCATCACCCTGAAACCAAGTATGTTCCCCATCCCGTAAGCACTTACATGTCCCACCTTTGCTAGGCCCTGAAGATTCACGAATGAATCAGACATTATTCTCATTTTCAAGGATCTTAGGGGCAAGTAATTATAAGTAAGTGCATATAGGAAGGCATGGGAGCTACTGGGAAAGTATCACTAAGATGTCGATTGACAGCCAGGCTTCACCATTCACTGGACCAGTGAACTAGAGTGAGGCATTGAACAACTGAGCCTCAGTTTCTTCTTTCCTGGAATATGGCTAATAGTATCTTAATAACTGAGATGACAATTAAAGAGGAACATGTATGTAAAGTGTTACTACAGATATGACATAAGAACAGCACTTTGCAAATGTAGTCATTAGCATAGCGACAGAATAAAGCATCATTCAAACTGGCTGGTTTATTTTGAGTTTCAAAAGGGGAAACAAGAGCTAATGGCTAGGGCAGCCCAGGTGGCTCAGTGGTTTAGTGCCGCCTTCAGCGCAGGGCCTGATCCTGGAGACCCGGGATCGAGTCCCACATCAGGCTCCCTACATGGAGCCTACTTCTCCCTCTACTTGTGTCTCTACCTCTCTCTCTCTGTGTCTGTCATGAATAAATAAATAAGATCTTTTTTTTAAAAGTGCTAATGGCTAAACTAAGAATTTGGCATCAGATGCACGGTGGCTAAAGCTCTGAACTTGGCTCTTGAGATGTAAATGCTCATCCTGGCCCCGATACAAATCAGTGGTATGAGCTTGGACCTCAGTTGCTCCCTGGTCCTCAATCTTAAATCTATAAAATAAAAGCCACACAAGGGCTATCAACATTGTCTATTATATACATAATGTGGAATAGAATGGATCCACCCAAACTTGCCTTGTGAAGTATTTAATTACATGGAATTATTTTCATAATATATATACTACAGTACAGAAGTAGGTCACGAAAATAGTAGGAACCATAGAATCCTAAATGTGTAAACATATTTTTGCATGGAGGAAAAGGAAATGACATTTAGTTGCCTCCAAAATATTTTTTAAAGATTTATTTATCTTAGAGAGAGGAAGACCTGGGGGAGGGGCACAGGGAGAGGGAGAAAAATCCTCAAGCAGACTCCGCCTGAGTATGGAACCTGACAGAGGCTTGATCCCAGGACCCTGAGATCATGACCTGAGCCAAAATCAAGGGTCAGACGCTCAACCGACTGAGCCACCCAGAATGCCCCCTCATTAGCTCCAAAATATTAACCACTGTTTTGTCTGGGTGGTAGGCATAAGAACAATCTTTATTTTCTTATTTGTAAATTTATATTAGCTTCCAAATTTAACACCATTAGCATAAATACTTCTGTAATGAGTAACACTCAAATTAAACATTAATTTTTATGAGACATCAGATAGGATGCTCTCTAAAGACTGTTAAAGCTTTTGAGAATTAATATTATTCTACATGTATTTTCACTTAATTATGTGCCTTTCTATTAGCAAAGGGAGATGGTCCTATTAATTCCATGATTTTATTAGCATAAATAAATTAGTCAAAATGTCCCTGGTTTTAAGTCTCTGCCACTCATTATCAAGGCAAGTGTTATAACTTCATACACATTTTGGTCATTTGGGTCTCTTAGAAGTTCTTCAAAGAATCACAGAAGCTACCAGGAAAAAAAAAAAAGTCCTTCTAAACTCAAATAACAATCATTTCTGTATATTCCTTGGCCTGACCAACTTGCTGTGCATATTTTGCAATCTTGACTCTGGCCCTCATTTTTCCATGCGAAATAAAGCTTAAAGACTAAGAAACCGTTCATAATCATTTTCTCTTACTTTTCCTCTGAATCTAGCCAGCTCCTTATTTGTGGTCGACCTCTGCTTTCAAGAGATATTTGTGTTTTCTCTTGAAAGTGTGCTATACGTGATAAATTGCTGGCCTTACAAAGGTCTTTGACATCCCAAAGGAAAGGATGTCAGAAGTGCGTGGGAGAGCAGGAGTTCGGGCAGGGCAGGGCGGGCAGGGCGCACTCAGGAGGAGTTAAATTCAGGATGTCTTCCATTTAAATGAATCTATGCAAAGAAGGGATTTGTTTAAAGCATCACCACCAGGTGCAGTAACAGATGCTGGCAGCTTTTAAACCAGGTAGCTAAGCAAGATATATGCCCCACACCTATAGAGCCCATCCTACTTTTAGGAAGTCTTATCACCCTTGAAGACTCAGCCCTGTGTTCTCAGGACACCCATCCTGGGTTACTTTCTCGTCCCATGTATTCCCATGGCAACAGGATGTAGTTTAACAAAGGAGCATATTGTGTTATGAACTGATCTCTGTGTTTGCTTCTTTCCTTTACTGGACTGTTTTGAAGGCAAGGACCATGTGCCTTCTTCATTTTCCATATCCCAGCATGTGCCCGACACACAGTAGTGCTCAATAATTGTATCACTGAGGCCACAGACAGCAGACACAATAATGAGGACCATCTATTATTAACATCTTATCTCTGAGGAAAAGCAGATGGAACTAGGAATTCACAAATCTGAATCTTGTGCCAGCCCACAGACATCCTGGCCCCCTGGGTCCCTGTAGGCACAAGAGCTCCCCAGGAGAAAGCACATTTCTGTTCCTGAGTTCCTGTCCTATCTGCCCAGCCCGACTGGGCCCCGCCCTGGATCAGTTGGGAGGGTCTTTTAAAAAACGTTAGGCAAGAGGCTGATCTTGGCAGCTGGGCTCACGCCCCCACTGCCTGAGCCCAGGGCTACTCCTGCTTATCTCCAGTAAGGAGAGGAAAAGGAAGGCCGGAGACCACCTGGGTGCCACAGGTGTTATCAGTGTTCACACACACACACACACACACACACACACACACACACGCCTCCCTCTACTCACTGCATCTCGTCTCTGAAGCCCCCCTGTGTCCTTAGGCCTCATCAGAGTTAAGTCACTCCTGAGTATGTGCATGTTTGGAGTTGTGGTTAGGAGACAATAAAACAGAGAGTGGCATGATCTGGTTTTCATGACACAGAAGATTCTGGTGACCATGTAGGAAGTAGATAGATGGTGGAGGGCAATACTGGGGGTACTGGAAGTCATGGTGACTGGACTCAGGTGTTAGAGGTAGAGATGGAGAGAGTGGAGGACTTGGGGGGTAATTGGAGTAGAAGAGCAGACAGGATTTGGATATTGAGGTGGTGAGGGCTGACTCCTAGGTTTGCCTTTGTACTTGGCTCAAGCACCGGGGTGAGTGGCTGAGGGGGGCATTGGCTGAGATGGAGAAAGGAGGTGATGGAAAGCAAGTCTCATGTCCCCAGAAACGACTTGTCTGAAACATTTTTATCCTGAGTGTTCTTCATTAGCCAGTGGAAGCCTGTCAAGGTGACTCTCTATTGCCACAAATCACCTCTGTCCACTGCCAGAGCTCACAATATAATTCCTTAAGATGACAGAAGAGGAGGACTTAGGTGGTTCAGTGGTTGAGCATCTGCCTTTGGCTCAGGTCGTGATCCCAGGGTCCTGGGATCGAGTCCTACATCAGCTCTCCACAGGGACCTTGCTTCTCCCTCTGCCTGTGTCTCTGCCTCTCTCTGTATGTCTTTCATGAATAAATAAATATTTAAAAAATAGTAAAATAAAATTAAAAAACCACACTTTTGCCACTGACCATCTTCAGTTAGTTGCCCCCTGGTTTGGTCTCCTGGAAGAGCTCAAGACAGGCCAGACCAGCAACACTTCACCTTGTGCCCCAACAAGGACTGTGAATGGAGCATTTTGGTGGGGGGAAGGGTGTCAGTCCAGAAGGAGATGACGCACAGAGAACAAAGACTTTATTAAAAGATACGAGAATTGAAACGGGGATTATAACAGTGCCTGACTCACAGAACTGGTATAATAATTTTAAAAATTGATAGAAGAATTAAAATAGCCCCCAATTCATAGAATTGATTTAAGAATCTAAGTGAAAGCACTTAGAACAGAGGTGGCCATGTCATCAGCACCATGTACCTGTCTCTGAAGGAGAATAGCATCTAAAGAGAAAGGAAGGGATCCTTGTCTTCACACGGATTTTTGTGATGAGAAAGTTTCAAAGCTCTTTGAAGCCTGGAAGTGTCCCACAAAGGGAAAACATTGTTATCAATGTGAGTGCGCTGTTGAGACACTAGACTCTAGCATCAGCCACCAGGTGTGACCTCATACCTTTGAGAATCCGCTGATTTCTGAATCAGCCTATGTGGGAACCCTCAGACAGCATCCAGTGGGTGTTCAACAAATATTTGCCCCTTTCTGTTTTCCCCTCTCTTTCCTGAACCTGGTCTCCTATTGAGTCTCCTTGGGGTCCCTCCATGGTTATAACCATACCACCACTTGCCTTTCTTCTTCCAACAGAGATTTTCTGGGGACCAAGGAGGCGTCGCTGCTGCTAATGGCCATGTTCCTGCTTGCTGTGTTTTACCACGGACAGCAGGTAATCTGACATTTTGCTCTAACCCCCCTCGGCTACATGGTGTTTCCCATTGCCCTGAAACCAGCCTGCGAGGCCTCTGCTCTTCCATGCAGCAAATGATCACCAGCTGCCTGCAGCAAGTTGCGATTCTTAATGAATCGATTCCTATTAAGAACCACCTAAAAACAAAAACAAAAACAAAACCCTAGAGAAGATGATTTGGCAAGCCAGGTGGTTTTAATGCCTTTCAGGTAGTTCTCTTTCAAAGAGGTCATTGTTACGAGGAAGGGGGGGAAAAAAGCTTTCAATTTCTGCCTGAAGCAAACTGAGATCTCTCCCAATTGCATTATTGCCTACATAAAATCATTGCTGGAGAAGTTGTGTGCTGTGCTAGGTCAACATGCAGGTCTGAGGATCAGCTGGGCCCAGGTTCCAGTCCTACCTCAGACTCTCGGTTTGTGGCCTTAAGCAAGTCGCTTGTCTCCCTGAACCGAGATCAGGTCTAAATTAGGATAGTAACACCTGAATGGGGCTGTTTTGAAGAATCGTTTGAGATTCTCAGGTGCAGCATTTTCCACACTGCCTTACATAAGTATAGGAAGTGCTTCATTACTTATTTGTTTAAGCAGATAAAGTGCCTAAAGTGTATTGATGCCACTTGCCTATGAGCCTCTACTCTGCCGGGGTCTGGGGCGGGCGCTGTGGCTGGCTCTGTACAAAACCCCATCCCTGACCCCAAAGGTTCCAGTCTCCTGGACGAACCCTAAATGATGGGATGAGGGACCTGCTATGTGTGGATCAGGCTGTCTGAGGACTTCATGAGTTGGAAGGACAAGAAACTATTCTGCATGGGAGTGTGATACCAGGCTTTGCCCCAGGGGGTGAGGAGGTGGTTACCTGCTGTAGCCAGTAGGACTTTCCATCCATGCGGACTCAGACCATGATGCTGCGGTGTTCATCAGCTGGGGTGATTTTCTCTCCCTGCTAAAGCCAGGCCCAGCCAGCTTCACTGCCCTGGCCTGGATCCTGGTCCATCTTTCTCTGGTCTGCATGCATTAAAAAAAAAAAAAAAAAAGTAACCAGAAAAGGGGGAAAACAAAACAGGAAGACTCTCAGCTAGAGCAAAAATAGAAACCTAGCACTGAGAAATCACCATGGAAACGGGGAGGTAATAAACCCTGAGAAACCCTGAAACAGCCCCAAACCCCTAGAACCTAGAAATGCATACAAAGTTATATGTAATAAGGGGGATGATAAATGTAGTCAAGGGGGAGAAAGAGAAATATAAAGACTTGACAAGGGGGAAGAGTTAGTGTGTATCAAGCTCCTACCATGGGCCTGGATTATCTGATGTCATCCTCCCAACGACCCAGAATGGTAGTTAACTACCAGTCTCATTTTACAGATGACGAAAGTCATGCTACTCATCTAGTCAGTAGGAGGACCAGATTCAAATCCAGATCTTTCTCCAGAGCCCACCCTTACCACTTCTCTAGACTGGAGACAGAAAGAAGTTAATATTCTTAACCTGTAAGGAGAAAAGGATGATAGTTGCTGCTTGGAGTTGGAGAAGCTAACACAATGGCCCAGGACATTCAATCTTGCAGTGTGTCGTTGATTTGGTTTTTAATGTGAGCAGAATTTATGGCAAAACACTGAGCCAAATGTCAAAACCTAGCCACCGCCAGAACTCCTGTAGTTAGATAATTCTGGCTATCTGTCAGAGCTGGGGTCATATATTCCATGTCTTTTTTTATTATTATTTTTTTTATTCATAAGGGACACAGAGAGAGAGAGAGAGAGAAGCAGAGACACAGGCAAAGGGAGAAGCAGGCTCCCTGCAAAGAACCCGATGTGGGACTTGATCCCAGGACCTGGGATCATGACCTAAGCCAAAGGCAGATGCTCAACTACTGAGCCACCCAGGTGCTCCTCTTCCGTCATTTCAAGCAATTTTATTTTGTGCTTTGACAATGCCTTTTCTCAATACCCTTTTAACATTCTGACTCAATGTATTTTATTCTCTGGTTTTCCTGGGAAACAGACAACCTAACCATGTTAAGGTTATGCATAAAGGAAGAGTATATTCATGCATAGTGAGGATCTGAGTGTTTAAGTGACATCTGATATTTCTCCTTCTAATTTTTAACTTTCAAAAGGCTCTAAAATGACATAACCACATCCCCCAATAGTAGCGTTACATACAGGTCTATAGGCTCTGATGTTGGGCAGAAGTATTCAAACCCCAACTCCGCCGCTTAGTAGATATGCGACCTTCAGCAATTTACTTAATTTTCTGAGTCTCACTCCTCTTGCCTGTAAAATAGGTGTGCTAAGAACAGGTTCTACTTCATAGGGTTGTTACAAGATTATATGAGAATGTTACAAGATTGTATGAGAAATCCCAGTAGTTTGCACACAGAATACGTTTTCAAAAATTGGAAGCTATGAATATTTCACTTGGAAAACAGATCTGCCGCTGAGAAAACAGGAAAAGTATTACTATACATCTGGTCCCAAGTCACTGAGGCCATAAAGCCAATAAGGAACACCAGACAGCAACAGGAACCCAAAACTTCCAGGTCTCTTTTGTCTCCACACCTGTCCCTGTCCCTCTCTACCAGAGGAGGCTTTTGGTGTCACTTGCATCACTTCTGCATCGTCTGTCTACAGCATTTGTCAGGCTCCTGTTTCTCTGAACCCAGTCTGTCCACTCCTGAGTCTGCTACCTGTTTCTACCAGTTTTTCTTTGTGAGTCAGTTTTTTAAAAGGTTGAATAATGCCCATAGCTGCATGGTGCACAGCAGCAGCCTGGTAATTAGACATCACCAGAGGGACAGAGGGAGTTATATAAGTGAACAATTGGGAAATTTCATCTTGCACATATGTGGAAGTGAGATGCCATCACTTCCTCCTCCTCCAAGGCAGGTGAGCATTCTAAACATCGGAAAGAGAGAGCAGTCACATGTCTACCACCTTGCCTGGTTCCCTTGCAGCCCTGAGGTGTGGGCTTTGCCTCAGGGGCTCCATTTATGGCAGAGGAAGACACACCAATGGATGGGGACAGAGATTAAGTCTTCAGCCACTTACTTCTGGGTCAGATAAAGACAGGCACCAGGACTGTGTGACTTAGAAGGAAAGATCCAAGCATTAGAACTAAATATTCCTTTTTTTGAGAGAGAGAGAAAGAATGAAATAGAGAAAGAGAGAGAGCATGTAGTGGGGAAGAGAGGGAAAGAGAGAATCCCAAGCAGGCTCCATACCTAGCATGGAATCCAATGTGGAGCTCAATCTCATGACCCTGAGATCATGACCTCAGCTGAAATCAAGAGTCAGATGCATAACCAACTGAGCCATTCAGGTGCTCCTGGAACCACATATTCTTAAATTTGAGTCTCAGCAATGTCGCTGGGAGGATGACTGACATTGAGAAACTCAAGGCCCAAGAACCACCATTTCTTTACTTGTAAGGAGAAAAGGATGATAGTTGTTGCCTTGGAGTTGGAGAATGGCTCCATGAGGTCAAGTACATATAGCACAGGGGTCAAGAGTCATAGCTTGGCATCAGAATGCCCTGACTTTGCCTTACTGTGACTCCATTTCCTCACCTGTGAAATGGGAATAATACAGTATCTAATGAGCTTCAGTGTATAGGAAGTTTTTAGAACAGTGCCTGGTCCAAGGCAAGAGCTGGACCAGCATTAGCTCTCCTTATGTGCTAAGAGCCTGGCACAAAGCTTATGAATAATATGTGTTCATTCCTTTGGTACTCTTCTCATAGAGCCACTTCCCTAATGGTTTGATGAAAATCAAGAAGGAGATTGCACTTCCATGTCAGTTGACATTTCTTGACCAAATGCTAAGGAATTTTCACTTTTAAAAATTCACTGCCTGAAAAAAAAAAAAATTCACTGCCTGGGTGGCTCAGTGGATCCTGCATCAGGATCCCCACAGGGAGTCTGCTTCTCCCTCTACCTATGTCTCTGCCTCTGTGTGTGTGTGTGTGTCTTTCATGAATAAATAAATAAATATTAAAGAAAAGAAAGAAAGAAAGAAAGAAAGAAACTCACTGCCCATGCCTTCCTTGTGCTGTCCACATCTGCTCTAACCATTGTGTTGAAATTATCTCTTTCCTTAACATGTTCACCTGTCTCTTGTTTTTCTCCCTTGACCAATGAGCTGAGAGCAAATCAAAGGAAGAGTTTCACACATCTTCATACACCCAGCACCGTGCTCGTAGTAGGTGCACTATATGCTAGACCTTTAGTAAGCTGGAAAGGCTTACTTTCCTTCCCCAGGCATTTAATAATAGGCGATGCCTCCCTGCTTGAGACTTGCTTTGTCAAGAGGCAGAGCTTGTACTCGGATGAGAGTCTCTTGATGGACATCCCTTCAACGCAGTGACCAGCCGTCACATGGCTGACATGTAAAACGTGTTCTTGTAACTGGGAAATCCTAGCTGAAATCAACTGTAGGACTCCAGATTTCCCTCCCTGTGTTTCCAAGTTGAATTCAATCAGATGAAAGGTTTTCAATAGAAAATAAATAAAAGACGATCTCCTGCTTCAACCAATCATGCATTTTTAAGGGAGATAACAAAACATTTCATTCAGATAAAAAAATACTGTCCTGCAACTTGACAAATTAAAATTTGATGCTCTTGAATCTGGAGGGGAAAAAGCTAAAGCACAGCTTTGATCTGACCTTATCCACTGTTGCCTTAAAGTGCAGTAGTATTTTATAAATCTATATTTTAGACATTTCAGAATTCTTTTGCATGTAATCATGTGATTTGATTCACATAATAAATCCATATAATAATCCATGCCTCTTGGACTAGACACAATGGAGACTATTATCCTTATTTTTTCAAAGGGGAACCAAAACACAAGAAGTCAAATGACTTTCCCAAGGTCACACAGCTAAACAGTCAAGACCAGCATTCTTTTGTGCAACCTGCTGCCTCCACTCACTTTTTGTTCTTATGGAACATTTCAAACCTATACAAAAGCTTATGAAATGCATAATGATCTCACAACTTCAACAATCATGAACTCCTGTGTCTTTTCTTGCCTGTCTCCCTATTCTTTTTGCTCATCTCTCCTTCCCAATTATTTTGAAGCAAATTCCAGATGTCCTGCTATTTCATCTGTAAATGTTTCAATATACATCTAATCAAGATAGAGAATTTTAACCTAATCACAATGCAATTAGACACTTTAGAAAAAGAAAATGCTGTTTCTTTAACATTGTCAAATCTCTAGGCCCTGGTTCAATTTCTTAATTGGTTTATAATTATATTTTTTAAGTGTATTTACTTGATTTGGGTTGCAAAGAAAATCTGTGTATTGCCATTGGTTGATATCATTTGTCTGTTAATTTATAAGATTACTCTCCATATCTTTTTTTCTGGCAATATTTGGTGAGAGTCATCTAACTTCTATAATGCTTCCCAGTTTAGAGTTTGCATCCTCTTGGGGCATTAAACACAGTCTGTTGTCCATTGTTTTTCCTGCATTGGTAGTTATGTTTAGAAACTTGTTGAGATTCAGGTTCAATTTTTTTTCTACAAAAATAAACATATTTTTGGTTGGTTTTGTGGATTATTGTTATCAGGCATGTAATATCTGCTCATATTTTTTTATTAGCAGCTATTGACAGGAATAGCCTTTGTTCTTTTATTTCATAGGTGATGATACCTCGATTCTATCAATACTCCATTAAGTCATTAGAGAGAATACAGTTTGAAGGAGAGTCTACTCCTCCAAGCGCAGCTCATAAAACAAAGTCAGGATAAATACTTAATTATTTCTCTGTCACTGTGTTCCCCATAAGTTTCCCAGTCAATCTGTCCCCAAACACCATCCAGAGATGATCAAAGAGCTCGTGTCTTAAGTGTCATTCTGACCTCTCACATGCTACTGTATTCTCTGTGCTTCAATCTATTGCAATCATTATCCTTATTAAAGCTCAATTTGTCACATCTTTGACATGTGACGGCCTGTTCACGTAACCCCCATAGTTTCTGGGAGTCTTCTTACTCTCTGGTGTGAAAAGATGGTCCAGACTTGTACATGTTCTGCCCTAAACTTTGGCCATTTCTGCAAAGAGTGCGAGCTCATTTTTGTAGCAATTGACATTTGGAAACCACAGGCTGGACACTGGGAGTTCCCACTGCTGCTAGATTTTCATTATTTCTAGGCTTTAAAAAATATATTCTACTTATTTATTCCTGAGAGACACAGAGAGAGGGACAGAGACATAGGCAGAGGGAGAGGCAGAGACATAGGCTCCTGCAGGGAGCCTAATGTAGGACTAGATCCCGGGACTCTGGGCTCCCGACCTGAGCTAAAGGCAGACGCTCAACCACTGAGCCACCCAGCTGCCCCTATTGACTAGGCTTTTATATCAGTGGGCCAACCTAGAAAATATATATATACCATGAATTCATAGTGATACTTACTGGCTTTTGTCTTAGACCCATCAGTTTTATATCTTTTATATCTGCACTTCTTTTTTCCCTTCCCAGAAATACCAGTTCTCAGTGACATCAATACAATTACCCATTTGCTTTATCCTGCAATTCACATGCAGTAGTCTAAGAGTAATGATACAGACACTACCACCTACAATACAATTGTTGTAAACAGTTTTAAGATCCTTTTAAGATCCTCTTGGAGTTCTTTTTATCCTCAGAATAGTTCCCTCTACAAATGTGTCATCAAATTATTGTGTTAAGATATTTGGGATATCTCCTCGCGGCATGGTTATATGTGTAGATTCATTTGTTTGTCTGCGTGTTTCTTTTTACAGTTTTTTTTAACATCTATGTAAACTTAATTTATAATTAAGTAAAATGTTTCCACGATTCTACAGCCAAGTTTATGAAACAAGATAGAATTTTAAAACTTTCCCACTCATTTTCTCTCCCCTCCCCTTTATTCCTTTTCACTATTTTTTACATTCCCCAAATGAATGAGACCATATAATGTTTGTCCTTCTCCGATTGACTTATTTCAGAAAGGGAGACGAAACATGAGACTCCTAACTCTGGGAAACGAACTAGGGGTGGTGGAAGGGGAGGTGGGTGGGAGGTGGGGGTGACGGGCACTGAGGTGGGCACTTGACGGGATGAGCACTGGGTGTTATTCTATATGTTGGCAAATTGAACACCAATAAAAAATAAATTTATAAAATAAAATAAAATTAATTAATTAAAAAAAGAATTTTAAAACTTAAAATTCTATCCCTATTTCCCTTCCTTCCTCATCTCTTCAGTAATGAGTTTTTATGTTTGACTTTTTATTCTTCAACTTTCCAATAAATAAAGAAAAATATATGGAGAAAGAGAGAAGTAGATGCTCCCTTTTATTTTTTTAATTCTTTATTTAAATTCAGTTTAGTTAACATACAGTGTATTATTAGTTTCAGGGGTAGAGTTCAGTGATCCATCAATTGCAGACAACACCCAGTGCTCATCTCATCACATGCCTTCCTCCATACCCATCACCCAGTTACCCCATCCCCCCAACCCTCTCCCCTCCAGCAACCCTCAGTTTGTTTCCTAGAATTAAGAGTCTCTTATGGTTTGCCTCCCTCTCTATTTTTATCTTATTTTATTTTTCCTTCCCTTCCCCTATGTTCATCTGTTTTGTTCCCTAAATTCTACATACGAGTGAAATCCTATGGTATTTATCTTTCTCTGCTTCACTTAGCATAATACCCTCTAGCTGCTCCTTTAGTAGCTCGAAGGTGGCATACTACACATGCTTTTCTCCACTTGGAGACTAGTTCATCAAAGCAGAGAGAAGCAGCCCCCCTTTTATTTTATAGCCATGTACAATAGTCTATTCAGCCAACAAAATGAGCACTGGGGTTGTTTCAAGCTTCTGCTATTACAAATTCTGCTGAAGGAATAATCTTGTGCCTCTGTCTTTCCAAATTTTTACCATCCACTGAGGCTTTCACATAACACAAAGGAAAGAAACCAGCTGAATGTTTTTTTTTTTTAATTTTTTTTTTATTTTTTATTGGTGTTCAATTTACTAACATACAGAATAACACCCAGTGCCCGTCACCCATTCACTCCCACCCCCCGCCCTCCTCCCCTTCCACCACCCCTAGTTCGCTTCCCAGAGTTAGCAGTCTTTACGTTCTGTCTCCCTTTCTGATATTTCCCACACATTTCTTCCCCCTTCCACTATTATTTATATTCCCCAAATGAATGAGAACATACAATGTTTGTCCTTCTCCGACTGACTTACTTCACTCAGCTGAATGTTTTTGATCCTTGAATTCAGGGCGTCTGACCACGTGTTTGGCCGTGCAGCATGTTGTCCATTCCGACAGTTAAATACTTGGAAAGAATGGCATCCCCCAAGCTGTGATAAATATGGTTTTGGAGATTCTTTAAAAAAGAAGCTGTCTGGAGATCCCCAGGTGGCTCAGCGGTTTAGCACCTGCCTTTGGCTCAGGACATGATCCTGGAGTCCTGGGATCGACTCCCACATCAGGCTCCCGCATGGAGCCTGCTTCTCCCTCTGCCTGTGTCTCTGCCTCTCTCTTTCTCTCTCTCTCTCTCTGTCTCTCTCTCTCTGTCTCTCTCTGTGTGTCTCATGAATAAATAAATTAAATCTTTAAAAAAAAATAAAAAGGAAGCTGTCCACTCTCCAATACCGAGATACTAAGACACAAGGGAGGTAATGCTATGCATTGAGAACCTACTGTGAGCCACATGCCTTCTCTGTAACTTCCCAAATAATTCTTCTTCCGGTCCTGCGTGGTCTCTGGTGTCCATATCAGCTTTAGAGATGAGGAATCTCTAACGAAGTCACTAGTCCAGGTTACAGCATTTGAATGTGGGACCAGGACTCTAAGCCACATCTGTGGCACAATGTAAAATCCACGATCCTTCTATTCCTTTCTTCCTCTTGCATAGTGATGAAGAGCTCGGACTCTGGCCTTGGACTCTGGAGTTAACTCCTATCCTGGCTTCCCCACTAACTACTGTGTGACTTTGGTCAAGTCACTCAACCCTGTTTGCTTTAACTTTCTCATCTGCAAAATAAGGATGGATAATGATACCTCCCTATCAGGGTTGTTGTGTGATGAAAGGAGTGAAGAAATGTGTATTGCTTAGAATAATAGCTCGCACATAGCAAGCACCATCTGGGTGTTAGCTGGCTTTATTATTTGTGGAGTCAACAAATATTGACAGAGGATCTCCCCTGCGCCGGGCATGGTACTCCACAGTAAGGGTGTCACTGAGCCAGTGAAGGGACTCCTGGTCTCATAGCACCTACGATCTAGTAGACAACACACACATCCCCAGATAGTTACATAATCACAAAAGCACAGGTGCCTTTATGTTAGGAAGCCCTGTGGAGTCTAATCACCGTTGGATCCCTGGGCCTCAGGCAAAATGCCCCTCCGAATGTTCGGCTCGGGCTCTGTTTTGTTTGTGAAGGATTCCAGAGAAGCCTTCTCCCCCTCTCACACTGTGTATCCCCCACCCCAGAGCTCACTCATTCCTTCTCTTTCTCTCTCATGCACGACAGCTGGAGTACACAGCCCGCCTTGACTTCCTTTGGCGAGTACAGGCCAAAGAGGAGATCAACGAGATGAAAGAGCTAAGAGAACACAATGAGAACATGCTCCGGAACATTCTACCCAGCCACGTAGCCCGCCACTTCCTGGAGAAAGACCGGGACAACGAGGTGAGCCCAGGCTGGTCCGGCCGGGAGGGAGTGGTGTTGGGAGGGGTGCAGTTGGACACACTGGTCCTGACCTCTGGGAGAATCCTGCTGCCCTCATGTGAGCACAGGAGAATGGAGACCATGCTACCCCAGAGCACCAGGCTACCCAGACTGCCTTGCACCATGAAGTCTACGCAGGGCCTCCCCGGCCTCAGGGGCCTCATCTCTAAGATGGCCTTAATGTGAGCGCCATTGCAAGACTGGATTGAGATTTGAGTTTTATATACCACTGCGCACGTGTTTCTGTGTATACATGGAGCAGGCTCTGCAACGTCTCTCTCAATGTGGGTGAGATGTTATCGCTGATGTCACCGGCTGATCCACTGAAGACATTTGGGTGCATGACCCTTGCCTGAGGGTAGAATCAGAAGAAACCCCCAGGATCCGTTTCCCACCGAAGCCTCCACAGCAAGATCAGTGGAAGAGAAGTGAAAGGGATGAGAAAGCTGCTGCTTGAATAATCTTCATGCACCCGGGTCCTGAAGGTCTCCTGGATGCATGTCGAAGCACCACCCACCCCACTCGACAGATGGAGCTCTCTAGAATCAGCTTCAGGCCTGGTTTTCTCAAGCCTCCCTAGGGTCAGGAAACCCTTTGCCGCAAGAGCTTCTTGACAAGGAAGCAGAGAGATTAGTGATGTGCATCGGGCAGGACCCCCAAAGAAGCAGGTGAAACACGAGCCGTCAGAGGAAAAACCAGAAGAGAGATGGAAACAGAACTACTTTTCGGTTAAAATACCAAAACAATAAGGTACTGGGATCAGAGGAGGAAAGCAGGAATTTGCTGGCTTTCTCTAGAGAAGGAGAGAACTTCCCAGAGCTGCTGAGGCTCCAAGCCATCAGCTGTTGTCCAGGCCAAACCTCCACTGAGCAAAATAAATGACCAGTTCGGCCTTAATCCTAGAAGATATTTTCAGTCAACTGTCTTGTCATGCTTCTTTGAGGTTTTAACTATTTCAGGAGTTCACACTTGACCAGTCTTAGCCACCAAGCTTTGACATGGCCTAGAGAATGTTAGCACTATAAATACTATTTACCGAACACCTGCTGCAAGCCAGGTACTGAGATAGGCAAGTAATGTCAAGGATCTTTCATTTCAGTTATAGTCTTAAGAGGAGAGATCACCACCCCCATATTATTGACAAAGACATGGAGGCTCAGAGAAGGCCATGACATACCCTCTATGTAAGCAAAGCTATGAGTCAAGTCCAGTCCCTTGGGTTTCTTCCCTCTGTGCTGCACTGCCCCTACCGTGTGGCCTGTAGGGGTTTGGCAAGACTAGGGTGTGTGTGTGTGTGTGTGTGTGTGTGTGTGTGTGTGTGTGACAGAGTAATGTGACATGGGAAGGGGTGACAGGCAGAGGCGGCACTGCTGTGATCTTCAGGAACTCCCAGTGCCCTGCTGTGTTATTGCGAGAGGCATCCTTAGCTTCTCTTCCCGCTACAAATCTGAACTACAATACAAACCTCTGAGAGTCTGATTGGGGTTTGGACATCTTGAGTGTGGGTCCCAGCCTCCGCGAGGCTGCAGCACAGCTCACAGATGTGAGCGGTAAGGCAATAAGAATGATTATCCCCATTTCCTAGAAGAAGAAACTGAGCCTCAGAGAAGTCTGAACACAACGCTAGTGAGTAGTGAGCTTGAATTCACACCCAGGTCTGCTTCACCTTCAAAGCTAGATTTTGTGTTTTGTGCCACATTGCTGTGAGGGCAGGATGGGAGAGAAGGGGCAGCAGTGAAAAGCGAGCTAAATACAGGTGGGCAAAGCCTCACCCCCTGGGACATCTTGTCCAGTGGGTTCTGGCTGTTGCACCCCACAAAGGTTCTGGCAGCTTCTACATTCTGTTGGACTTCTGACTTAGAATGGTGCTCATCACCCCAGGGCAGGGACTTTCTCACCAATACTCCAACCTGGCTATTGCTATTGCTCAGTCCTGGGAAACCTGCTTGCTCATTGTAGCTTTTTTAAGACCTGTAGAAAGGACACTAATGACAGCAGGTGTCCCAGGTGCTGCAAAGTCCAGATAGCACAAATTTCATCTCTGCCGCTCGCCTGCTGTATGACCTGGAGCAGCTCACCCAACCTCTCTGAATCCATTTTGTAATCCAATTAATGAGGAAACAATTCCAATCTTGCTGACTTTAGCGTGAGAACTAAATTGAGTAAGAACACATGAAGTGCCCAGCACAGCCTGGTGCCAGGTGGGTTCAGCATTGAAAGGCCATGTGGTGCTCTCAAAAGCCTGATGCCCTAGATTCAATCTTGGCTCCTCCTCTCACTACCTCTGGAACTAAGCAAGTGATGAACCTCTCTGGACCTCACTTTCCTCACCTGCAAGGCAACAATCCTTCCCAACTTGCTCTGATTGCTATGTTTCGATGAGTAACTATGCACAAAGTGTCTAAATGGTGCTTGGCACCTTTTAGAAGCACATCGGGTTGTCGCTGTTATTTTTGATCAGTGTGAGCTGTCATCTTTTTGGTTCCTTCCTGAGCCTAGTCTCCCACTGACCCAACTCATTCACTCATTCACTCAAATTCAGCAAGTATTTACTGAGGGAACCCCCATGCCAGGTGTTGTTCTAGGTCCTGGGGGTCAAACTGTGATATGGAGCATGCGTTTGCATGGGCAGATAGACATGAACATGAATAAATATGCAGCTTGGTACCCAGGAGTGATCAGTCCTCTGAGGACAGAAGAAGCTGAGTAAGAGAACAGAGTAGTGAAGGGGGTAGGGAGTGGACACTGGAGGGTCTCTCCAAGGTGGTGATGTTGGCACAGAAACCTGAGGATACTAATAAAGTCAATAGGCCTCAGACATTGCTTCTCCTTGGCAGAGAGGTGGCTTGACTCAGTATAAGAAACACAGGACCTGGAATCAGGGAGGTCTGGGTTCCCCAGACAAAGAGCCGACTGAGTCTTCATCTTGATATCTGGGCAGACCAGGGAGTGCACATATGCTCAAAACCCTCTACGAAGCCCAGACCAGAGGATGATAGAACAATAATAGTTCTTCTATATTCATCAATCCCTCCCCAGTTAACAGTGCTCTTATTTTTTTTTTGAGCCCAAAATAACAACAACAACAACAACAAAAACAGATGGCATATCCAAAGCAGTCGACTGGGGAGAGTAGAACAACAGGGCTGTTTTTATTTTTTTTTAAGATTTATTTATTTATTCATGAGAGACACAGATTGAGAGGAGAGGCAGAGACATAGGCAGAGAGAGAAGCAGACTCCTCGCAGGGAGCCTGATGCAGGACTCGATCCCGGATCCGGGGATCATGACCTGAGCCAAAGACAGGCACCCAACCGCTGAGCCACCCAGGCATCCCTGGGGCTGTCTTTAAAGGTGTAGACAGGTGACTAGAGCTCTTCCATGGCCCCTCCAAACCCCTCACCTCTTCTGTGTGCAGCACAAATTCCATCTTTGCTAATAACTAGCTATGTGACTTAGAACAGCTTACCCAACCTCTGTGAGCACATATCCTCCTCTGATTAATGGGAAATAATGCAGACCTTGCTGAGTTGGTGTGAGAATTAAATCAGGTGAGAACACATGAAGTGCCCAACGCAGCCCGGTGCAAGGTGGGTTCAGTATAGTTAGGCCACCTAGTGTGCTTGAAAGCCAGTGCCCTGGATTTGGTTCCTTCTGGCCACTCTCTTCTCCTGATAACATTTGGCAGAGAGGAATGAGCCTCCTCCCACCCCAGTCCTACCCCTCCATCCTCCAATAGGAAACAGCAGAGTTGAGATCTGAACTCAGGTCACAGGGCTTGGAGTTTATGCCCTAGGAACCCCAATACCTCGTGTTAAATCAACCATCCATTCAGAGGGACTTATTGGGTCCAATTTCCAGTCCCAGTGACATTTATTCCTAGGCACCATCCTGATTATTATTGTTGTTATTGCGGTGATGGCTATGGTCCTGGTGTTTGCTTATTAGCATTAGTAGCAGCAGTATGAGCTCTGGGCAGACTCCCTGGGCGGGTGTGAATTCCAACTCTGTCTCCTAACAACCGCAGGTCATGGGTAAATTACTTAACTGCAACATGCCTCAATGTCCTCACAAGTAAACCAGGATCTTTACCGTATCTAGGTCCTGAGGTTTGCGAGCATTCAGTGCGATGATGTGTGTGCAGCATCCTGTGTGATGCTTGTCGTGCGGGAAGCGCTCCATAGATGTAGCTGATATTATTAGCATTATTTGTGTTATATAAGCAATCGGAGCATTCTGGTTGTTGGCAGAGGCTGAGAAGTGAAACTAAGAAGAGGGTGGCAGGAGCTAGGATTGGTGAGAACATTCCAGCAGATAAATGATGATGAGAAACCCCTGGTGACCGGCCTTTATACCACAGCAGCATTTATATATCACCAGGCAGACATGGCAGGTGAGCTGGCCCACTGTGTCATGGAAGGGGTTTCAGAGGGCTCTGGTAGGGTTTTCTCTTGTCTCTCTGTTTGAAACAGAAAATAGAAATAATGGAGCATTATGGGCTGAATTGTGTCTCCTATAATTCATATGTTAAAGTCCTAACCCCCGAGACTTCTGGATGCAACTGTATTTAGAAATAGGATTTTTAAAGAGGTGGTTAAGTTCCAACAAGGCCATTAGGGCAGGGCTCTAATCGACTCTGACTGCGTTCTTCTAAGAGGAGGCGATTAGGACACAGACATACACAGCAGGGAGACCATGTGAGGATACAGGGAGAAAAAAGTCAAGGAGACAGCCCTCAGGAGAAATCAAGTCTGCAGACACCTTGAACCTAGACTTTGTAGCCTCCAGAACCATGAGAACATAAATTTCTGATGTTTAAACCACCCAGTCTGTGGCACTTTGTGAGGGCAGCCTGAACAAAGTGATATAATACATAAGAGACAGGTTTTTTTTTTTTTCTCCAAATCACAGCCAATTGGAGGAATCAGAGAAAGTAGGGAGTCAGGCTCTTCCTGGGGTATCACTGCATTGCTCAAGGCCAAGGTGAATGGCCACACTTAGAAAGCCCTGTACCCTTACTCTGCTCCCTGACCACAACCTGCACTCCCTACACCCTGCCCAACCCAACCCAGTGCTGCCAGTCACCACCAGCCTGTGCTCTTTTGGATGAGAACCAGCAAAGGCATTCATTCAGATTCCTCCACTCTGGAAGCTCAAGACTGATTGATCTTGAATCAGGGACACCATCTTTCTCAGATGGAGTGCGTGGAAACCAGATGAGACAAGCCCAAGTGTGCAGAGTGGGGAGGACCCTGGAGGTCCTCCAGCCCTGGTTCTTCCACTGCTAGTTGTATGATCCAAAACACCATCTTTACTCCTCTCTCTCTCTGTCTCTCTCTCATTTTCTTATCTGGAAAGTGGCAATAAGAATCGTGCCTACTTCACGGGACCATTGCAAGAATTAAATCATTGGATTCATATGAAAGCACTTCATAATCTTTGATGTTTCCTGCAAAGACCAGGGAGGCATTAATTCCAACAGTTTAGAGCATTTGCCTTGTACCAGACCCTATGGACAGCATGCATTATAGTGGGGGTTATAATTTATGGCATCCCAAAAAATATGAACCAGATGATTAGAACGGACTAAGATGAATGGTATGGGGTTTTTGCCTTATGGAATTCACACTAAAGGAAGAGACAAGCAGTAGGTGATAATTCAGGCAGCCAGGGATATGGAATCCAGTCCACAGGCTGTACTCAGCCTCCTGACCCCATCTGCGGGTCCGGGAAGGTTTGCAGAAGACATTGTATCTATGTGGCTAATGAAGGCAGAAAATAAGAGTTAGCCTAGCTAGGGAGGCTAACTTCAGGAAGGAAGGACATGTCCCATCAAGGGACAGACAGTAGGAATAAAAAGCACTCAAGTGAGATAAGAAGGTGTGTGTGTGTCTTCGTTTGACTCTTCCAGAAGCAGACTTTGAGACAAGGATTTGGGTGAAAATAATTCACTTAGAGGTGGTCCCAGGAAGCCAAAGTTAGGCAGGAGAGTGGGAAGAAAAGGCAGGGCTGAATTATCAGACTCATAACCTCTGGGTGGGGGCGCCTGGAGCTCAATCCCACTGGGAATTCGGGAGCGTGTAGAAAGCCTACCTCACAGCTCTCTGGCCCAGGGGATGAAGGAGCTGAGGACCATAAGCCACTGGCTGAGAGCAGCTCTGAGGAGCATTAATTTCCTGGAGCGGTGAGCCCACTGCTCCCGCGGGCAGAGTGCCCTCTGGCGGCCAGAGGAAAGCTCCATGCCAAGCGATGCAAGGGCCCACAGGGGGACTTCTGTGAGAGGAGCTCAGGACACCTGCAGCATCTGCGACCGTGCCTAGGCAGGAGCACAATGCTTCGGTGTTTCTGGAACACGAGGTCCAATGCAGGGACTCACAGGCAGTAGAGGCTGAAGAGAAGGGTGGAGATGAGGGCATGAGTCTATGAATCTGCGTCATGCGGCTGTGTTTGCACTTTATCCTGAGGGCAATCATGAGCCACTGGAAGGTTTTAAGAATGGGAGAGACATGGTCAGTGTTCTGTGTTTAAAAGATCACTCCAGCCACCACAGGGAACATGCCTTTGGATGGGACAAGATGAGTCAGGGAACACAGCGTGGGGAGGAAAACCAGTGGCCCTGATAAATAGCAATGGCAGGAGGAGCAGAAAAAAAAAATACTTGAGATGAAGAAAGCCAGCAGAACTTGCCAATGTATTGAATCCAGACGTGATGGGGAAGAAGGGGTCAAGGCATCTCTGAGCATCTCTAACCTTGATGACTCGGTAGCACTGAGGGAATGAGGGAGCAGGTTTAGGGGGAGAGAAGAAACATCCAACATTTATAGCTTGAGGAGTATGAGGACAACCCAGCGTGGGGCCCAGAAGCTGGGAGCCCGGGAACAGGAGCTGACTTGAAGCTGACTTGAAGACTCTTGTTCAGAGTCTGTCCCACCTGAATGTTGGTGAAAGGTTGAGAATAAATAAGATGGCCCGTAAATGTATGAACATTGGCCCAGGCAGTAGGTCAAGGACAGAACCACAGCAATCACCTACACTTCAGATGGGAGACAAGCCCCCCAAAAAAGGCATCTCTGAAGGAGCCAGGAATAAGGAACACAGATGCAGCATCACCAAAACAAGGGAAGTCAAGAGGCTCATGGTCTTGCTAGTGATGAGCACACCAACCTGCACAGGTGTCCCTAAGGACACAACCCAGTACCTGTGTAGTGATTTTTTTTCCACTTTGGCTGGCAGGCTGACCTGCTCTCAGCTGATATGTGAATGAACACTGCCAGGGTGGCAACGGGCAGTGGAGGGAACCAGTTTGAGAAGTTTGGATGAAGAAGAAGAGAGACTGGTGGGTGGTCACAGGTGTGTTCAGGATCCAGGGTGTGTCATACTTCTCCATATAGGGAACATTTGGAGAGGGGGAGGGATGTGGGGGAGGAGTAAAGAAATAAAGAAAAGGATCACCACAGGAGGATGTTGCTGAAGAAGTTAGAAGCGGGGGCTGTTGACACATCTGGTAGAAACATTGACCTTTGGCAGCAGGAACAGGCATTGTCTGCAGTTGAAGCAAAAGGGATGAAAACAAGAATGAATGTAGACACAAGGATGAGTATTGGAACAGAGCTGGGCGGCTCCCAAGAGCCTCAGATTTGCCACAAAGGCAAGAGACAAGATCATCTCTGGAGAGGAATCCAGTGGGGAGTGGAGTTAGGGACGGGGTGAGGGTTTGGACTCGCTACTGGAACAGAGAAGGAAGCTAGCCAAGGACAAGGGGTGTGCTGTCAGAACTCGGGCCCCCCACCCCGGGGCTGGAGACCATGAATTGTCAGTGGTCCTATGTGGACATGATGGTGTCAGAACCCTATTGTCTGTCCTTCCCGTGGTAACCTGTGTGTGGGTGTAGACATACACGTGCGCACGGGGAGCATCACTGCAGAACCTTGCCTCTACTGACTGTTTCTGGCTCTCTCTGTGTGTCTGTATGTCCAGGAGCTGTATTCTCAATCCTATGATGCCGTCGGGGTGATGTTCGCCTCCATCCCGGGGTTTGCTGACTTTTACTCTCAGACTGAAATGAATAACCAAGGAGTGGAATGCCTGCGCCTGCTGAATGAGATCATTGCTGACTTCGATGAGGTAAAACCAACACCTCTGAAAGCTACTATCACCGGTGGGCATCACTATTGTCACACCACATTCACTGTAGCAATAGCCATGTTTTGCACTCACAGAGCTCCAGGCTTCAGTCTGAACACAAACACGTATTAGCTAATTTAGTATCGCGGGAGATAACCACACCATTGTTTTTCCATCTGGGGGATCAAGATCAGAAGGCTCAGTAAGGCTGGGTAATCTAACCCAATGGCAAACAACCATCGAATGGCAAAACCAGGACTTGATTGGAGGCTGGTGCTACTCAGACATTGCAGAGGCTGGGCACTGATGGGGACATTTCTCCATCTGTACAAAGTACCAGAGATGAAAGCATCAATTAGCATTTGGTCAGAGACCTAAATACAAGTATATACATGCTCCAGGTAGTGGAGGCTCCTGTTAGGCTCCAAGAGTCTAAAGGACACATGACATGAGGGGATATACTCATACTACACTGTATTTACATTAACAGACTTGGCAGGTGCAATTGTCCTCGGATCCTCATGTTCTAGCTTGAGGTAGGGCACCGTCATCCATCCACTTGCCCAGGCCTGAGAAGGCAAGTGATTCATTGAGAAAATGCTCTGGAAGAAGCCATGCAAAGATGAGGGTTCATTGAGGTCTAGCCTCCTAGCCTGATCCCCAGGATCTCAGGAGCAGAAGTGGTACCACAGAGATGTTTCCCATGGAGGCAAGAGGGCCAAGCTTTTGTAAACCTGTGTTGGTCAGCCATTGGCTGTGGGCTGTCCCTTGTGTGTGGTGGTCAGGGGAGTGCCTCACTTCCCAGGTATTTCCAACAAGGAGGCTCCCAATGGCCCAAGGCGGTTCTCAAAAAAAAAAAAAAAAAAAAAAGGCTCCAGCAGTGCATTGTCAGCAGCCAGACAATGAATGCCATGGCATTCTTGAGAATGGCCCCATAAAGATGTAGGTGGCGAACAAGAGCATTTGTGACATCATTCAACAACATCCTCTCCCTCGATCCCCACATTCCATTTAGCTACTGAGTCCTATGGGTTCCTTCTTGATGGCTTTTTGGTCTGCCCCTTCCTCAGCATCAGTGCTGCCCCCTTCTTGCCTTGGGCCATCTTACTTCTCCCCTGGTTGACTGTGGCATTCCTGTACCTCACTTCAGCAATCACCAAAAGCACGACTATCTTTTCACAGCCTTTGAAACCTAAAGCCCATCAGTGGCTCCCTTTCACCAACTCCTCATGAGGTCACCTGAAGCTTTCCATTTGCTGCCCCTGTACCCTCTCCACCCTTACCTCCCACCATGTGCCACCCAGTACCCCCACCCAGCACCACCCAGCTGCTTACAAGCATGCCCACCTGGCTATTCCATACTCTGCTCTTTCTGCCCAAAATTATGCCATCCTCCCCATACCCTGTCCTGTCTCCCTCAACATCATGAAAACCCAATATTGAACAGTCCATTCAAACATCATCTCTACTTATGACATCTCTTCTAATCCTCCTTCTACCCAGGTAAATGTTGTCACTCCTATTTTAATGAAAAACTTATACCCTGAAACCTTCCATCATAGAGCCTGAAACTCTCCAGTGTACAGATCTGCCTCCCCAACTAGCCACTAGGTTCTGGGGCAGAGACCCATCTTATTAATATAGGTGTTTACCGCCTATTGCAGCAAATGCAAAACAATTTCAATATGTAACATTTAGTCGTCACTTATCCCTCAACAAAACCTACAGGATAGGAATATTAGCCTTTATTTTATGTTTATAAATATAAGTGAAGGCTCAGAGACATCAAGACAACCCAGGCTTTGCCACCATTTGTTGTTGGCAGTAGCACTGCCAATATTTGAACCTAGGTGTGCCATACTGTTTTGGTTTTTAATCATTAACTGGCATTTATGATTCCAGTTTTGTAATCAAAAAGGCAACAACGGCCATTTTGGTTATTCTAGGGATGGGGGTTGGGATCAAGATAAGTAAGACATAGTCACCTCCTGCTTCCACGGCTTCACAGTCTAGTGAGGGACAAGATGATTGAGTCACCTTTACACGGGAAGTCTGTGGTAAGTTTACTCATAAAGAGGGCCTTGTGTTTTGGAGAGTGGAGGGTGAGTACCTTTATTCCAGGTCTTCGTGGCAGGCCATAAGCTCATAAAGATAGAAATTATACTTTTACGTATCCTGTTAAATCCTCAAGGACTAGTGCTGTGCCTAGAACATAAGATGTTCATAATAGATGCTTACTAAGTATTTGCTAAAGGGACCAATCAATCAATTAATAAATGGTAGACAAAAAATCAGCTGGCAAATAGCAAGGAGACGATAAACTGGTGCAATCCAAAACATATATTTAAATTAAGAAAAATTAAAACACTAGACAAAAAAAAACAAAACAAAACAAAACAAAACAAAAAAAACACCCCTAACTGAAGATTGAGCCATCAGGCTTTGTTTTATTTTAAGCACTATAGCCCCCCTCCATCCTCCAAAAGTGCTCACGAGCATGTTTTTAAATTGTAGTAAATGAATTTGAACCAAATCTCTGTCTCTGTACCCCAATTTGTAGGCATCTGATGCCTTAAACACACACACACACACACACACACACACAGACAACGCTCTTAGTGGTAGAGGTGGGTTTTTGCAGAAGGAAGTTGGATTGGCTAGGAGAGGGGGAGATTGATTGGTTCAGGAGCTAAGTTTTAGACCAGAAGGAGGTGGGGAGGAGGAGCTGGAGAGAAGTGGGAGAAGAGAGGAGGGCAGAGATGAGGAGACAAGAAAAGGAGATGCTGGCAAAGATGCAGAGAAAGGGGAACCCTCTTAAGCTGCTGGTGGGAATGTAAACTGGCATAGCAGTTCTGGAAAACAGTATAGAGGTTCCTCAAAAAGTTAAAAATGGAACTATCCTCATGACCCAGCAATTGCACTACTAGGTATTTATGCAAAGGATACAAACACAGTGATCCAAAGGGGCGTCTGCACCCTGACACCGGGGCTCCTCACCGTACGGCCCCCACTTCATGGAAGGCCGAATGGTGCTCCCACACCTCACCACTCCATGCAGGACTAGTGAATTAATACAGGGGCTGATTCGGAACCACATTATGCCCCTAGATGCTTTTAGCTATATGCAGGATAAATGTGCTGCATGGACATTAGATGAAATGATGAGGCCTCTTGCTGTCTTCTGATTGACTTCTGAGGAGGAGCAGCTTTGCCTTGGCCTGAAATTGGCCCTTGGCCAAGTAGTTCCAAGAGAAGAGCGGAAGGAAGAGTCCCCCTGTCCCCTCAGGAAGCTGGGGAAAGGCAGGTGTAAGGACGTGGCGGGAGGGAGATGGGCACTCGAAGACATGCCAAGATCCCTGAGCTAACATTTTAACAATTGTAGGGCTGCTAAGATACCAAACCTGCTTAGGGGTATCTCAGGGCAAATGTCAGACATGATCCAGGCTGAAGACCTGCAGGCTGCTCCGGCCACTTCCTTTTCTAGGTATAGTTTGTGGAAGCTCAACCAGGGCTTCAGGAAACAAAAATAATAAACAAAGGTTGCCTCAGCTGTGAATCGGGCTACACACACACACACACACCCCAAAGCAAATCACAAAAGCACCTGCCAATGTTTTCCCTTATTTCCCAGAAGAATTTCTCTCCAGCTGGAATTTTTCTGATTTTCTTAGCTCTGGATTAATTTTGGGAGGATGCCTATAGCAAGACGTGTAGAAAACACCTTCTCGTCATCTTGGTCTGGCCCACCTGTCTGCCCAGCCCCAGGGTGGCATGAGCCCCTCAGCATATTTCAGTCTTCAAGGGAAACAGAGAGTTGGACAACCAGAAGTTATGTTTATACCTGCCAACATAGGGAAATAAGAGAGTAGGGAAATAAGAACTTAGCCCTGGGAGCCAAGGAGGTTTGGGTTTTGAACCTATGCTGTCCACTCAGGGCTGGCTTCATGGATATGTGACCTGTGTGGCGTGGGCAGTGAGACACAGTCAGAATCTAGGTATCCTTGAAGGTGAGCTAGGGATCTTCTGAAAGGTTGGATGTGGGTTGTGATGTTTTTATCCAAAACAACTGGATATGATGATACTCCTTAAAGAGTTATCTGGGCACACCCATCATGGCACCTGGCAATTAGCAGGTGCTCAGGAAACATATGTTGACTGCCCAACTACATGATTCTCAGAGAGAAAAGTAGCTGTCTCAAAGATGCTAAACCAGGCAAAAGTAGTCCTCGTTATGAGCCAGGGACCTCTTTCAGGAAAGCCCCCGTCTTCTCAGGACTAATACCATTGCCTGGATCTGTTTCAGCTGCTCGGTGAAGACCGGTTTCAAGACATTGAAAAGATCAAGACCATTGGCAGCACCTACATGGCTGTGTCAGGCCTGTCACCTGAAAAACAGGTAAAGGAACTCCTTGCACTCAGCCACAACATATGGCAGGGGCCTCACTGTTGTCATGTCGCTGAAGGCAGTGGGGCCACTGTCACCAGGCTGTGTGGGGAGGGACTGGTAGGGAGATAATCTGATGAACTGGATTGTCTAGTTGGGTGACGTACATTTGCTCCTGAGGGAAGTAGGATCTACTCGATGAATGGATGCTGCTTTATGATTGAGAAACCTCAAAAAAAAAAAAAAAAAGAGAAACCTCTAGGCTCCATTCTGAACCTTGTTGTTGACTTGATAAAATCAGGGTGAAGAAATACCCTAGATATGATTTAGTTGTGAGTGTTACCAAACCCCTAGTACCAGCCTGTTTTTTTGTTCTTGTGGGATTATTAATAATAATAATAGCTTCCACTCTCTTGAGGGCTGACTGTTTGCCAGGCATAGTGCCAAGTGGGTACACCAGCATCTACCTTCCAGGGTTAGTGGATGAATGACCTGAGACCGTGTCATGCTCCCCACACAAAAGCCTTATACCCAGTAGATCCTCAACAAATGCTACATGGCTATGAGTCTAAGTTACTGGGAAGAAGGAATCCTCATTTCTTCCTCTCATTCTTCCTTCGCTTGCTTTCCAACTAAGAACATAGAAACATTCCATGATCAGCTATCTGGTAAGACACCCCCATTAGTCATTGGGTGACTGGCACTCTATAGCAGGGGTCCACAAAGTATGGCCTGCTTGCCAGATCTGACCCACTGTTTTTGTCAATAAAATTTTATTGGAACACAGCCATACCCCTTATTTATAGTTTATCTTTGGCTCTTTCCAAGCTGAAATGGCACGTTGAGTAGCCAGGACAAAACCTAAAATATTTACTATTTGGCCCATCACTGAAACGATTCGCCAACCTCTGCTCTGGCGAGGCACGAAGTGCTTTCACACACACAATCTCACACAATCAGGGAGGCAGGCAGGGCACGGACACTAATCACTCATTTTACAGATGAGGAGATTGAGGTTCAGAGAGGCACAGAGTGCTTGCTCTACTTTTCCCTCAGGAGATCCATGAAATGTCTATGTGAAATGTCCCTTAAACAGTGTGAGTGCTTCAAAGGAAATACAGATTTCCTAGGCTGGAAACACTACACATGCAGGGCCCCTGGGTGGCTCCCAGTGAGGAGCCTGCTTCTCCCTCTGCCTGTGTCTCTACCTCTCTCTGTGTCTCTCATGAATAAATAAAATCAAAAAAAAAAAAAAAAAGAAACACTACATGTGCAAACATAAGAGCCCAAACACACACACACTCACACACATACACATCAGTGAACACACGCAGGTATTCATGGTGTGTCAACCCGCCAAGACGAGTGTAGACGTGAAGAAAGGAATATGATGAACCACGCATATTCCACTTGCTTAAGCAAGTCTGCCATCATCCTACATTTCGGGGACCCTGCCCACTCAAGTGTACAGGGGCTCACATACCTGGTTGTGTCCATCTTAGGGCTGCACAGCTGGGTTAGGACATAGGGCAGTCCCTGCTGGGGAAAGGTTCACATTCACCATAGTGACTATTGTTCTTGTCTCTCCTCTGCTCCAGCAATGTGAAGACAAGTGGGGCCATTTGTGTGCCCTGGCCGACTTCTCCCTCGCCCTGACTGAGAGCATACAGGAGATCAACAAGCATTCCTTCAACAATTTCGAACTCCGGATTGGTGAGTCACAGCTGGCAGTGTGGCAAAGGGACCCCCCCACACACATAGCTGGCTGGCCTGGCTCCATCAGACCCTCCCTTGCCTTGGGCCTCCCTTGCCCTGGGCCTCCCTTTGTCCTGCGAGATGCAGCGGGCTCAGGGTGACCTTGCAAGGACCAGGGTGGCATCAGTTCAGGCCTGTCTGGCCTCCTTCTTAGTCAGGGTGCCAGAAGCCAGGGAAAGATCATGGCCTGAGTGCAGAAATGCAGCGCAAACACTATGCCATACCTGCCTTTCCTGCAACGTGCTTGTGTGGTTTCCCATCCACACATGGCCCTGCTGGGGGAGGGAGCGGAGTGGCCTGTCATTTCATCCTGACTTCAGGTCCTCTGATGCTGTGGGCCAGTGTGCTGCTGCCTGGTTCCTCGGGACAACACCTTAAAGCAAAAGCAGGATTGGATTCCTAAGGATGTCAGGTGCTGTGTTCGTGCAGGGACAGGCAGAGAGCCTCTTGGCTGTTCACCTGGCCACACAGCTCATCCTTCCTTGAGCTTAGAGACACCCTTGAACAACACGACAATGCAACAGAAACCACAGTGATGTGATGAGTGACCCTTTATCATGTATAAAACTTGCCAGTTTCTTCAGGATCCCTGCTGATCTTCAAAGACCTCCTCCAGCACAGTGTGACAATCCCTGCTCCGGTCCACATTCTGCTTTCATATTGGGTAGACACAGGCCCAGAGATGGGGAGCAATAGCTTAACAATCACGCAGCCAAATGGATGCTCTGGCAGTGGCTCCAAGACTTGGGGACAGCCCAGTGACATTCTGGCTGCCAGGCTGCAGGCTAAAATGGCCTTTGCCGCCGTCGTCATGGTTCAGGTGTCCTCTGGCCAGCCTGCCGTCTAACTGACTTGGCCATCCCTGAGTAGCTTTCAAGAAATGGAGGTCAACAAACCCCAGCATCTGACTTGTCAGCTCTCACAAATGCCACGCACCTTTGTTCATCGAAATAAAAAGAAGTCATGTTTGTGTTCTTTATCTACAGCTGGGGTGTTCAGGGCCTATTTCCACATCATCCATTGATCCTACATGTCCTCTCTGAAATCATTGACCACACAATTGAACCAGGACTGAAAAAAAAAAAAAAAAAAAAAAAAAGTAGATCTTCAACCCTGAACGAAGTAAGGGTCAGGGACAACTCTGGGTGGGAAATCTCAGAGTGTTGGCATAGTTCAGAGGTTAGGATATCATTTGCCCAACTTCCCTGGGCCTCTTAGTTTGTGTTTTGGGTCTGCTGGGACCGACTGTATGACATTGGGCAAGCCTTTCAAACCCTCTGAATGTCAGTTCCTCGTGTGCAAGCTGGGCACGATATTATTTCCCCCCAACACCCGCCTTGTGGTTGTAATGTGGAATCAGATGGGGTAATGCCTGGGAAGTTCTCTGCAAATCATGGAGAGATCTTTGTCCCTGTGAATCCCATGCAGTCTGCAAGGTCTTTCTCCGATTTCTCAGCCACTTCTATTTTATTTTGTATGGGGCAGGGAGGGGCTTGCTCTTCCCTCTGCCTGGAATCATCTAACCCAGATATCTGCATGGCTTGTCTTGTCACTTTCTTCAGAGTCTGCTCAGAAAGGCCTTTCCTAACCACCCTTCTCCAAAATGCCCCCCTCCTACTTCTCTCTCCCTCTAACCTGATTGATTTTTCTTTATAGCCTTTATTATTCATTGATATATTACTTATTTTGTTTCCATCTCTCCCCAGTAGAAGGTAAGCTCCACGAGGGCCGGGGCTGCACGTCTTTTCTTTCCCACCATTTCCCTAGTGCCTGGAACAGTGCTGAAACTGTGCAGGTGTCCAGCCAGTTTTGTAGAATACATGAGAAATTCTAAGTCTAATAAGAAGGAGACACGCATACCCACCAACATGATTAGGGAAATGCTATCCGTCCTAGAAGAAGTCTATTTTTCTTAAAAGTGGAGTCATTGAAACTGTCTTATAAGGCATTTGCCAAATAAACTGTGGGATGGGGCAGACAGGATAGTTCATAGGGACAAAGGCATAGAGGTGGTGGTGGCCAGCAGGTGAGGAAAATTCAAGCAGTTGAGCTTGGGTACAGTGTGAGGGAAGGTAGAGGGGAAAGTGGTGGTGAAGGAGGCTGACCAAGCAGGCAAGAGCCAGATTCGAAAGGCCCTTGGCTGTGATCCCAGGGCACATGGGCATCATCCTACAGGCAAAAGGAGCCATAGCAGGTGTTGAAGTGAGTTGGAACTTGGTCAGACGGGTGCCAGCAAGAGCCCTCCCACTCCAGCAGCAGTGTGGAGGATGGTCTGCAGGAGGACAAGGCGGGGAGACTGGGAGACCTGTTGGGAGGCTTTGGCCATGGACCAAGGAATGATGCTCAGGACCTGGATGCAGGCAGAAAAGGAAAAGTCACCCAAGCTCTCAGAGCACTGTAAAAGCAGAGGCTGGAGGAGACCCCAGGGTCCTGTCTCCTGGTCCAGTGCTCTGTATGTCTCACAGGCCATGATAAGTCAGCGTCCATGTGAGAATAATAATAACTTCCTCTTGCGCACCCCCTGGTTGTCAGCCACTGTGCCAAGGCTTTACTTCCATTATCTCAATTCGTCTTCTACTTTGCAGATGAGAAAAGTGAGGTCCACATAGGCTAAGTAACCGACCCAGGCCACCCAGGTGTCATGGGTGACTGAGGCCGGATCTGGGCCCTGCGGTTTATCCACAGAGACCACACCCTCACTGGTCACTCTCCCAGCAGAACTGAGAACACCTCACTGATGTCCCTCTCCTCTCATCTCTCACCCGTTTGGTCACTCGCAGGCATCAGCCATGGCTCGGTGGTAGCTGGCGTCATCGGCGCAAAGAAGCCACAGTATGACATTTGGGGCAAAACCGTGAATCTGGCGAGTCGAATGGACAGCACGGGGGTCAGCGGCAGGATCCAAGTCCCCGAGGAGACCTATCTTATCCTGAAGGACCAGGGCTTTGCCTTTGACTACCGAGGGGAGATCTACGTGAAGGGCATCAGTGAACAGGAAGGAAAGATCAAAACGTACTTTCTGCTGGGAAGAGTCCAACCCAACCCATTCATCCTGCCTCCGAGAAGACTGCCCGGGCAGTACTCCCTGGCCGCGGTGGTCCTGGGCCTGGTCCAGTCCCTCAACAGGCAAAGGCAGAAGCAGCTTCTCAATGAGAACAACAACACGGGGATTATCAAGGGTCATTACAACCGGCGGACTTTGTTGACACCCAGCGGACCAGAACCTGGAGCCCAAGCTGAAGGCACCGACAAGTCCGATTTGCCATAAAAGCATTTTCTTTGTGTTTCTTTTTTTTGTATTTCTTTTATATATAAAATAAATATACTAATAAAAAGGTTTAATTTTTTTTAGAACGAGGATGGTTTCATTGGTCTTTGGCTACACTAAATTGAAGCTAGGATTGAGTTTCTCTTCCATCGCAAACACTTATTGGCCATCTCTGATGTACAAGGTACTTTGGGAAACAGATAAAATAAGACCACGTCCCTGACCTTGAGAGGCTCACAGTTGAGTGTGAAAGAGGGACGTGTAAACAGACATTCAACACAGCCGCCATTTATTGAGCCCCTGTCATGTGCAGGGCCCAATGCCAACTCTTTACATAATGACCTCATGTAACCCCCATAGTACCCTGTAAGTCCCTTCAATCAGCACGTGTTGAGCTCCCAGTGTGCCTCTGCTTTCCTAAGCTCCAAAGAAATCTGGTGAAAATCTTGGCCTCATAGAGCTAACATTTGGAGTGAGGTTAATAGACAATATTCCTATAAACCAACATGTAAATGATCTACTTCCAGATAGGGGTAAATGCAATAAAGAAAATCAGGACAGTTAGGATAAAGAACTGGGGGTCAGGGATGCTGTTGAATTGGAATTCACAAGGAAGGCTTCTTTGAGGCCCTGCTGTTGAATATGAGCTTTAAATGACAGCCAAGAGGCACCCCCGGAGAAAAGTGAAGGAGTCAGAAGAAATTGGGAAGGCCCCAAAGTGGGGATCAAGCCTACATGATCTGTTGGAACCACAGTTACAACATCAGTGGGTGAGGAGGCAGTTGTAGGTGGGTTACAGCCTCTCCTGGGAAGACTGCATTCTCCACTCCTCTCCCATGATCACAAACACTACCAGGAGAGTTTGATGCAGATGAGAAAGCTCAGGAAATCAAAAGATTTTCCCCAGATCACGTGGTTAGTTGTAGAACTAGGATCAGAGCTCTTTGGGTCGGTCAACGCTGACCGCTGTAGCAGGTAACTCTCACTTCAGTGGCTGAAGCACAGTGAGATTTGTCCCACTCATATCCTGTTGGACGTAGGGCAGGGGGACCTCCATGCAGTGATTTCAAGACTTAACCTCCTGCCACTGAGGTTGTAAAGCACTCTGCTTGATCCTCTATGTCCAGCCAGCTAAAGAAAAGATGGGAAGGAAAAGGTGTTGCTCAGAAGGTCTTAGGCACCTGGCATGGAAGTGGCACATTCTTGCTCTGTCATCATCCAGAGCTCAGTCATTGGCCCCACTCACTATAGGGGAAGTTAGGGAAAGGGGTCTTCCTGTGTCTACTACTAAGAGGAAAACGAAAGGTAGTGAGAAGCATAATCTCTTCCATAAGAATCTACACTTGTCTAAGTTCACCGCTGCAATCACTGAGCTCTTCTGGTAAGTTCTGTGTTAGAAGAATGTGCAAGGTTTAAGTCATGGAAGGAGAAGTCTAAAATCTAAACCATTCTCTAGATTCTTGACGTTTAACAACAGCCCATTCAGAAGAAACCTAGCTCCAGGGGACACGCTCTCAAGGAAACATGTACCTGAAGTAGCTCAGTGAGGACCCCCTGCCCCAGTAGAAGAAATACTGTCTCCAGAGAGGCACAAAGCCCAGGCGGGGGGTGGGCGTGGGGGCCTTGAACACTGAGCTGTCTTTGGAATGGCCTTTGCTCTCAGAAACTCTACATGTATCAAAGAAATACATGAGGTCCCAGTGGAGTGAAAAGAGGGTATCAGGTGAAAGCCTCTGTCAACTATAAAGCCTTCCTAACACCAGGCTTCATTTATTACCTTCACAGATGCAGAGAAAGCCTCCAGGTTTATTCAGGGCAAGCTGCTACATTTGAGCAGAGTAAAGCTCAGTGCGTGCGGAGACTTGGAACCACAGGAAAGCGGTGGCGGGGGGCACGGGTGGCAGCGAGCTGAGTTCATGTAGGCTGGGGACTTGGGGACTTGGCAAACGTCCCAGCAAAGAGACTGGCCTCAGTGATCCTGTCGGGCTCTGACAGCACAGTATCGCAAAGACAGAGGAAACTTGACATGGTTTGTCAAACTTTGGTCGGATCCACAGCACAGGGTCTTTCTGGAATCTATGGACAGTGTTCAGCAGAGATGCCCCGGGAAGCAGACAGGCCATGATGAGATGGGTCCAGCCCCAGGGAGATAGTTTTCCAAGCACAGATCTTGTCTCTAAACTCTGAGCTAGAACTTGGGACAAAGTCTCTGGACTAGAAGCAGAATGTGGCCCTAAGCAAGATCATGAAGCAGAAACCAAGGTAGGGGGCATTGGGCCAGCCCAGGCTCTTGGATGCTGCCAATATGGGGGTGACAGTGGGGCTGCTGCTATCAAGCTTCACCCAGAACCTGTCTGTCCCTGGCTCAGTGATGACAAGGCCCAAAGTGAAACAGAGGGAGGTGATGGGCATCCCCATCCTGAGTCTGGAGGTGTCCAGAACCCTTCAGGGCTCCATCAAACAGAGGAACAAGAGGGCAAGATGGTGTCGAGAATCTTCATTGGATCACCCAGAACCCTACCACGGGGGCATCTGGCCTCTGCTCCTATACAGCCCCGAATCACTGAGTCCCTGCCCCTGGGTCAGCCCATTTCATGGCACGGGTAGGTATCCAGCCTTTCCATAGGGAGGGTAGAAGGGCAAGAAACAGAACCAGGAAGCTGGCCTGTGGTTGACTATCTGAGAAGCACGCCTCTTCTTGGGCCCCGTATAAGGCTGGAGGGGGTGGTGAATAAAGGCGGTCTTGCTGAAATTAGAGCTGTTTTCTGTTTGGCCCCTTTTTTTGGTCTGTTCATCTCATTTTATTAAAAGAGCTTAAATGTCACATGATTTCTAGGAACCTGGTATAACTCAGAAACAAACCTGGCATAATATTCCAGCCAGAGGCTCCAACCTCCCATTTTCCCCCACTGAATTCTGCTTGGGAAAATCTTAGCTTTGATCTTATTAATGCCAAGTATAAACTCTGCCCCAAATTGTGAAATACAAAGAGAAACACAGATAGGGGCTGGCTAAGTCTACATATGTTCAGGCCCAATAGAGGGGCTTTCTTGATAACCCTGTATCTTTGATGATGTTGACATCTAGGTGCTGATACGGGTCGCCCTGCACCCCATTCCCCACGTTTATCAGCCTGTGTGGGTGATGCACAGCACAGCCCCTCTTAGAGAAGGGGTAAGGCATTCCTCCAAGGGCTGTGTCTGAGGACCTGCTGCCTCCCATTCTGCCTTCCCAAAAAGTCAGGGGGATCACTTGGAGCTCAGACACGTCCCACACCAGCCCCACTGCTTCCCTCCTTCTTAGGGACCATGTGAGCTAGAACTTAAGACAGGACTGTGTTATCATCACCATTTTACAGATGGGGAAGCTGAGGCACAGACATCTGAGCAACTCACCTGGTAAGGTCTTAGAACCAGAATATGAGGGTGGTGGGATTCAAACCCAGAGTCCTGCCCCTGAAGCACCACTGCCTAGCCCTGCAGTGGCTGCATAATATGCATTAAATGAAAGTTGAAAGTGTGAGCAGACTCCCTGCCAGCAGCCTGCAGGCCCAGAAGGCTAAGAAGGGAGGGCCATGCAGAACTCTGGAACAGCAGCCCCGCAGGACAGCCTGAGCACCACTCCCTCTGGTCCTAAACAGCCTCCCCTTCCCCCTTCTCCCTGCCCCCCCCCCCCAGGTCAGACAGCCTCCCACTCTCTTTGTGAGTTGTCATGTGCAAAAGGTCCCAATGCACTGGGTTGAGAGTTCCGAGGCCAGTTCCTTGAGGTGCGCAGACCATGGTTTGAATCCCCACTTGTCAGTGGTTTGATGTTAGGCCAGTAGCAGAACTGGTTAAAATGTCATATACTAGGGAATACCCCCAAAGAGGTCTCAGGCAGTGCTCAGTCATTAAACCTGTTAATAATGTTCTAACAACACAGGAATATTCACGCTAAATAGCATACCTAGAGTCTGTAACTCAGACCCATTTCAGGTCCTGTTTGTACCAAAATTCCTTATAAAACAAACGTCAGCTTTTAGAGCGTTGTGGAATTCAAAGTGTCGATCAACGATTGTCCACCCACCGTCGCCTTGTAAGGCTGCCGGGCAGATGACAAGCGACAATGTGCCTCATCATCCAGCAGCTTGGCCCTCTGCTGCACCCAACATAGCTTGTTGCTGTTATTACACACGATGGCTTTTCTGAAATAATAGGCATTTGTCATTTGCTTTTGTCTTTACATGTTGTTTATTTGTCCACATTTCCAAAATTTGCTTTAATGAGTATATGTTGCTTTAATAATAGGAAAAATGGTAATTAAGCAAAAGGAAAGCATGTGGATTGCCTTAAAGGTCTGCAAAGGATTTCAATGGACCCTCGGAGATTGCACACTGAGCCAGAGGGTCTGGACCACTCCTGGGATGGAGGTGGACACCTCACCTAGGGGACTGGCTGGACACCGTGCATGGCGCTCCCCACGAGGCCGAGTTGTCACAGGGCTGCAGTAACTGCTGCTGACCCAGATTTCAAGGCTGCCCTTCTGGATGCAGTGAGGGAAGGAGTGTCGGAGACTCATTTCCCTCCCCGACATTTTTATTCCAGACCCGCAGGCTTTTCTGACACTCTACTCCCTGTGCCAACCAGCATTTGCAAGCGAGAATGTTGCTCTCAGATTAGCTGTGGGCTCCAAACAACTGAACCCAATATTTTATGGATGAGTTACCAGGGGGCAGGGTGCCCTGCCGAATAGCACCCTGTGCTGATTTGAATTATTAATTGCATATCAGCCACACACCCCCAGCCACCATCCCTCCCCTTTGGCCCCAGGAAGATAATATCTCCATTCTGATAAGCACTCTGAGTCGACTCCATGCACCTGTCTTTTCCATTTATAAAACAGACAGCTTGACTTGAGTGCAATCAGCTTCCGTTTGGAAATAACTTCAAATATAGTTCTTTCATAATACACTGACTCCTGTCTTGACATTATTATAACAATAATGGTAATAAGAACCATTTTCAGAGTGCCTTATGGTTTGTAAAGTCCATTTCCAAAAGCGATTTCAGTTGGTTTTCATAATAACTCTCAGGGAGAGATTTTATTATCTCAATATGCTAGCACACCAAGGCTCATAAAAATTAATAAAAATAAATTTTTAAAAAACTCTATCTAAAAATACAGTGTTAAAGCTGAAAAGAGATGAAAGATCTTATGTGGTCCAAAGACTGGATTTTGCACAGAGGAAAATGAAAGCCCCAAAGCGGAGGCAGGGGAGGACACATTTGGCCAAAATTCAACAACCAGGAGTAGAAACAGCCAGTGCAGAGAACCAGATCCCTGTCTTGTGCCCTTTGACTCCACGTGGGTGCTCTGCCCTCTTCTCCTTTGCTCACTGTAAATAAGGCCTCCCTGTAATCTTAGGTCCTCCCTGCCCCAGGAGCCCGAGTGAGGTTGGCTCCAAGGCCTCCGGAAGCCCGTGGTGCCTGACAGCCTTCACGACCCTTGTCATAACCCTGCTTCTGGTACCCACTTCTCCACAACCCACCTCTGCTCCACACTGCTGGGACCCAACCCAAAACTCGGCCCCTTCTCGGTTTGTGCACACACGTACCACACATACACACTCACATGCATAGACACTCCAACACACCCACACACACTCACACATGCAAATACACTTCCACACACCCACACACTCACATGCATATGCACTCACACACGCGCACACATCCACTCACACACACACAACTTGCCCAAAGTACCCACGTATACAGTAGCTGAAAATTTAAGGACGGAAGACAAAGGATTAGGGAACACTCCTGAAGTAACACTGAAGTAACAAAATACATTGAAAAAAAATATTGGGTATCTCCCCTCTTTAAAGTGCTCTTTAACCTTCCCTCCAAGTGCATTTCCCATCACCCCAAACTTTCTTCATCACCCGACCTCCTCACCCTGTCCTTTTTCTTCCTTCCTCACTCCTCCTTCTGTCTCCCTTTCAAGAGCAGGTTCTAAGGCCCTGAGGTAGACCATAGGAGGCCTGGAACTGGAGCAGGATTAGGGGGATGAGTGTGGTGTGAGATGAGGTCAGAGAGAAAGCTGGGAGCCAGCCCCAAGGAGTCATCGATAATTCATTTGTTTGAGCTGCACTCAGTATCTCACCTCCAAAGTTCTTACCTCCAGGATACTTACAGTATTTTCCCAAAGACTGTTCCTTCAGGGGAGAATGCTAATCCCAGCTAGATGTATGATAAAATTTTCAATTCATTATGGTATGTCCTATATTTTCCTTATGATCCAAAGGACTGGAAATTCCCAAGCTATTGGATTAAGGTAGTGTCTCTCTTTTTGCCCAGAGGATTTTTAGAAAGAACCTAGCAAAACAATCGATTCAAAACTCTCTCTATACTCATTGAAGGCCCCACCTCACTCATTCCTCACTGGGGAATTCTGCAAGGCCTGTTTCAAAGGATTAGCATCACTGCACCCCCCCCAACACACACACACACACACACACACACACACACACGGGGCACCCACCACTTCAAAGGACTGTCCCATCTCACTCATGCTTCCTCCATAACTACGAGTTTGACCCTGGTTCCCAATCCAAAGAAACATTTCAACAATACAAGAAAATGGGGAAATACTGTCATTCCTTGTCCCTTGTCTTAAAACTCCTTCCCTCCTAGAGTCATTGATCAAACTGATGATTATTACAAATGCCAGCAGCCAACCTCTCATCTTTCCTTAACACTGGAAGTCCTACCATTAACCACCTTCACCATCCTCAGGGGATAGAGATTATTAACAACTGGAGGGGCAGTTACGGTACATGCTTGGAGCACCCAGTGAACAATCTATCAAGGATTCTTTTGAGTGATAGCTTGCTGTTCTACAAAAATGACTAAACTGACCCAAAAAGAAACTACTGAAGTTGCCCAAATTATGGACACTTTGGAATACCTTCCCTTGGGCACCAGTCTCTGAGAGAAGTGCCCTCTCTTGATGGCACTTGGGAGCTGCAGGGTGGCTTCTGATGAGTGCAGACATAACAAGGGAAACCCCCACTGTCCATAGAAGACATCACAAGCTGGGACTTATCTCCCCTGACACTTGCCATGTTCCTGTTGAAATAAATGTCTTCTTGATTGAAAGTAATACATCTCTTTTGTTCAGATGACCTGTACTTGGGATCATCAAATGGTTTTTAGCAAAGGCATGGGTGAGGATGTGGTGGGGAACTGGGAACATACTGAGGTTTGAAACAAATCCCTCAGCAGCCAGGCCAGAAAGAGACTGGCTCACCTGCCACCTGCCCACACCCTTTGGCTGTCCCCTCAACACTGAGGGCTCTCCTCCAAATTAAATGGGCCACCAGTGAAGGGTTTGAGACAGCAGAGTCACGTTTGGGCTTCTGCTTTTGCAGTAACATCTATCAGCAATGTTGTGTTACAGCTATAAGGACAAGAGTGGAGGCAGAGCGATGAGCCAGGAGGCCACTGCAGTAACCCGTGAAACATGGATGTGCCTGCACCAGGCTAGTAGCTGTGGGGGTGAGAAGTGGTCGGATTCTGGGGATATCTGGATATATAAACCCTGAGCTCACGATATTTGATGGTGGGTTAGATGTAAGGTATGGAAGAGAAGAGGCCAGGATAAACTCCCAAGGTTTGAGTCCTGAGGAACTAGAAAGGGTGCTGAGATGCGAAGGACAAAAGGAGGAGCCAGGTTTGGGGGGAAGGAGGGCCACGGATTTCAGGGTAGGGAAGACTACAAGTTTGCCTCTAGACAGGTGAAGTGGAAATGTCTATTGCCCATCTGGACGTGTGAGTGGAGTTCAGAGGAAAGGTCCAAGCTGGAGATAGTCATGATGCTTGACCCTGATGGAGTTTGACCCAGCCCACCACTCCCTTCTTGTAGAACACTGGCCTCCTTGCTCTTTGTAGCCCGTCTCTGCTGGTGTTTCTTTGACCTCTCTGACCTCAGTCAATCTTCTTAGAGCAGTTGTCCAACTCTAATCCTAAACTTCCTTCTTCCCATCCATGCGGCCCAGATCCATCATAAATCTCCCGTGACATCAACTACACCTCCACTGATAATTCTCAAACCCGGGTGGTAAGCCCAGACCTTTCTCCTGGACTGGGAAACCAAACATCCAGGCCCCACTACCTGGATGCCCCGTGAGCTTCTTGTCTAATCCTCTGTGAAGGAGCCCTGAACTTCCTGTTGCCCCTATGGCCCTGAGAGCAAGCCCCTAAATCCCCGCTCAGCTAAGGCCCATCTAGCTGGTTTTCCACCTCCCCTTCCCCTTCTCCTTCCTCCTTCTGCTTCCCTTACCAACACAACCACACACACACACACACACACACACACACACACACACACACACAGTTACTCCTGATTAAGATCCTGCAGTAAATAGGCTGGTTTCTCCTCCCATAGAAGAAGCTTAAAGCTATTTGACCTTAAGCCCACCTTCCTGGAATCCAGTGAAACCATGTCATCTAGTGGTTAAGTGTGTGGACATTGGGGTCAGGTGACCTGTATTGCAAACCTATCAACCTGCTGCCCAAACAAGACCTGTGCAAGCCACTGTCACTTTGTAGTCACCTATTTTTTCTTGACCAGACCCCCAATCCCTCAAACACTGTGCACCTTAAAAATCTAGCCCAGAACTGCATGCAGAAGGCAGTATGGGGATCCAGTCCCTGGCTTCTCTATGATGCAGAAAAGACCTTAGAAGAATGTGACAGTGGTGCCAGATTGACACCGACAACCAGCACAGCAGGGCTGTCCCCTCCAATTTCCCGGTGTGCACCACAGCTCATCACACTGCCTCTCAACCCAGGTGGATGCTGTCACATTGTATTGCTAATTGTCTGTGACTTCCCCATCTGCTAATTACAGATCAGATCAGAGTTCACGTTAACAGTTTAAAAAGCAATGCTCTGCGTCTCCCTTGTTTAAATTGAAGGAATCAATGTCTGATAGACAATCCAACCCCTGAAAATAGTATTTTGGCCAACGTTAAGGTCAATAGCATCCAGGCCTCATATAGGAACGGATGCATTGGAGGAAGGAGATGCAGAGCCCAAATAACAGATTCATGGCCTCTCAAGCTTCCTCATCAGATGTGAACCCCTTGAGACTGGGACCATGTCACCTTCTTGCTTCTAACACTGTGGCCAATACAGTGGCTAGCCATGGTAGGTCCTCAAAATCATTTGTTGAATGAATGAAAGAATGGACGAACCACTGGATGAACACGGGAGGGAATACGTAAATGAACAGAATCCAGGTGTGCCTCCTCAGAGGATACAGCCCAAACTCTCCGGAAAGCCCTTCCAGACCTGGCTCCTGACTCCTCTCCAACCATGTCTCTACTCACACCCTCCTGCTATGTCCCAGGCAGACAAATACCACTTCATCCCTCCCAGTCCGCTAGCATTGCTCCCTGCTTTCTCTGTACTTTCTCTACATTCCCTGGGCTGCGGATGCTGAGTTCAAGACTCACCCTAGAAGTCACTTCCTCTGGGGCACCCTCCTTGTCCACCTCACTACACTGGGTTAGCTGCTCTCATGTGTGCTTCCAAGCTTGCCCTACTTTGCCTATTTAGCATTGCCAGACTTTGCATTATGTTTTGGTTGTTGGCTTTCTCCCACTAGACTATACTGCCAAGAAGGGGGACCATGTCCAGTTTATTCTCAGGTCACTCCGTGCCTGGCAACACCACATATTGCCCCACACTGCAAACCACCATGGACTCCCTCTGTCCAGATGGCACTTTGCCCTCAGGGCTGACCCCTGGGCACATAGTTATTTTTTCTTCAAATAGGTATTCATTCTCTTCTAGGTGGTGAGGACACAGTGGTGAACAAAACATACAAACCCTTCTCTATGGACCTTGCATTCTAGGGATCAGCCTGACCTGTTAGGATTGTTTGAATATATTAGATTTTCAAAATGATGCTTAAAGCTGAGGACCCAGAGGCACCCTAATCCTGTCTTTCCCTTTTCCCCTTCATCCCCAAGGACAAGCTGAGAAACTCTCTCTACACAGACTTACACGTACATACTACTAAAGAAAAAAAAATATTCTGACACTTATTAAAATGGTAAGGAAGACTTAATTCAAGACTATTGCAAAGGGGAAAGAGATGGTATTCCACTCCAAACATGACAGGACAGTTGGGGATTTACAGCCAAGGAGAGGAGGTGGTGGGCACTGGATGAAAAATCACTGACTGGAGATGTGAAGGGTGGGGAGGTTCCTGCTAAGCTGACATTAAAGGGTTCTTGCCAAAGGCTGGTTGAGGACACAAACTCAAAGGTGGGACTGAGGAATCTGATCAGATATCAAGGATGGGAGTGATGACTTAGTAGGAATCTTGCTAAAACTGCTCTATGCAGACCTAGCAAGGACAGGACAGACACAGAAGGCCAAGGTTGAGACCTACTTGAAAAGAGGGCTCAGAGGAGCCCCTAACAAATTTTTGTCAAGGACAGTTTTATCAACGTATGTGCATGCGCTCACACACATACGCGATAGCAGCAGAGGAGTCAGAGTACTACTTTCTTAGCTGCTAGTCCAGCTGACAGTGACCCCAGGAGACTGCCCTCTGGCTCAAGTTGAACTGTGCTGGCAGCTTCAGTACTCAGTCTCCTACTTCTCCAACCAGTGGAAACAACTGAGACCAAGCAGAGTAGGGCAGAATGATGGAAAGAGAGAAATGGCCAGATCTCAAGCTGGAAGGGGATTAGGGGAGGATCCTGGCTCAGTTTACCAATTCTGCCACATGGAGAGGGACAGAAAGTCTAAGAAAAGAGCAGAGAAGAAGCTCCTGCATTATGCTATGTCCCTCTGCATCTAGCCAATCATTGCCCAGTAAGTGTCCTGAACTCACTTATTTTTTTTTAAGATTTTATTTATTTATTCATGAGAGACACAGAGAGAGAGGCAGAGACACAGGCAGAAGGAAAAGCGAGCTCCCTGCAAAGAGCCTGATGCGGGACTTGATCCCAGGACCCTGGGATCACGACCTGAGCCAAAGACAGACACTCAACCAGTGAGCCACCCAGGTTCCCCTCCTGAATTCACTTATATGGCGATGCCTCTTTCCTCAGGGGAACTGGGAGAGCTACAGGATTGGGGTGGGGGCAGAGTGTTCACACCATCCATGACAATCTTCCAACCATATAAATGACAAATGGATCCAGTCTTCCAAGGGGACCTTCTGGCCACATGAGTGGGGGAGCTGAGGCAAGAATGCAGATAACCCACCCCATCCTGGACTTGGAGCTCTGGGTCAAAACCCAGGCTGGCATCCCCTTCGGATGAAGCTTTGCATGTGCAAGATGGCCCCAGGTCAGAACTCTGGGATCTGTTACCCTTGGCTGAGCTGGGGCTGCATGTTGATATTCTTTGTTGCTTAAAGAGCCCACAGCCCCATTTAGCTCAAGCCTCAGTCTCAGACTGCAGTCGTGCCTCTGCTCATTAAATTCACTCTTGGCTGGCCACAATTTCATTTCTTTTTCTCCACTCGTTGTGTGAGGGCTGGGCAGAGAGGCGGCGGAGAGCAGCATGGGGGCCTCCTGGCACAGCTCCAGAGCCGCAGAGGAAATGCCACTAGCTGCAGAGCCAGGGCAGGAAAGGAGGCCGGCCTGGGCCACCCAGGGCTAAGCTCCCAGAGGGGAGGGAGCAGAGGATCAGCAGGGAACAGGAAAGCCTGGGGCACCTGAATCCAGTCCATGGCAACTGGCAGAGAACTCCTGCCTGGCACAGGAAAGGGGACCGAGAGCAGGCAGGGGAGGAGGAAGGCTATTTCCAGCATGCACGTACCTACCAATTACAGGGAGTACAGGGTCTTGATGAAAATGCCCAAGAGACAACAAGATATGAACCCTCTTTGGAGGCCAAAATTGCAGATAGGAGGATTGAGGTGAGGTTAAGAGCCACAGTAAAAAAAAAAAAAAAAGAAAGAAAGAAAGAAAAAAAGAAAAGAGAGAAATGGAACAGAAGTCAGAATTCTTCTGTTTATCTTTTTCACCTGGCAGCACATCTGCATTTAGAGGCGCCAGGAGTCCCGGGTACAAAGGCTGCCTCCACCTCTTCTGAGCAGCGGTGCTGGGGTGGTTACTCAATCTCTCCGAGACTGGGTTTTCCACCTATGCAGAAAGGAACCAGCTGTCCCTCTCTCATGAGATTCAAATGTCAGTTCAACATGATTCTGTGTAGAAAGTCGTCACTAACAGTACCCCGCTGCTTAGCTCCTGAGACAGGATGGGAACAGACTGGTCCAGAGATGAGTTTGCTGTGAAGGTTGGCAGGCGGGTGCTCGTCTGCTTCCCAGAACCCTGCCATGAGTGTGGAAACAGCCCTGGATGGGAAAAGAAGGCTAGGTTCTATGTTTACTGCAGCATAATTTGCAACAACTGAGATATGGAAGCAACTTAAGTGTTCACCAACAGATGAATGGATAAGGAAAGCGTGGCTTATATACACCGTGGAATACTACACAGCCATAAAAAGGGTGAGATCCTACCATTTGAGACAACGTGGATGGTCCTAGAGGGTATTATGCTAGTGAAATAAGTCAGACTGGGAAAGACAAATACCATATGATTCCATTCATAAGTGGAATCTAGTTTTTTAAAAAGCAAATGAATAAAACCAAAAGCAGAGATAGACTATAAATACAGAGAACAAACTTATGGTTGCAGGAGGGGGCAGGAGGGAGAGGGAGATTGGAGGGAATGGGTGAAGGGGAGTGGGTGGTATAACCTTCTAGTTATGGAATGAACAATTCACAGGAATACAAGGCACAGCACATGTCAATGATACTGTCGTCGTGGTGTAACAGGACAGATGGTAGCCACACTGGTGGTGAACACAGAATAACATATAAACCTGTTGAATCACTAAGCTGCACACCTGAAACCAATGTAACAGTATTGTGTGTCAACTATACTAAATTTTTTAATGTAAAAAAGAAGTTAAATAGAGAGAGAAAGAAGAGAGAAGAAAGAGAGAAAGGCAGGCTCCTCCCAGAGGAGCCCAGTCTTAACCACGTCTGCCTTAACAAGTCCTTGCCAAATTCAGCCTCCAAATGTGTTTGGGCCACCTCGTGTGCCAGGCACTCCGCAAGAAACCAGGGCAGGGGTACAGAACTACATAGGGGTGGTCCTTCCCTCCCTGAGCTTGTAGACCCCTGGGGAGCAGAACAAGAGACAAATGAACCTCCCAGATAACTGTGGGATCCGTGCCCCTCACGGAGAGTTCAGGACGTCGTGATCACAAGTGATGGCCATGCAGTGGGGACCACTTGTGCCACACTCCTGAGTTCTTGTCTGGGCACTTGGGCACTTCCTCATGCACCAGGCGCCCCTCTACCTCTCGAGGGTCCATGAGAATTGCGACTGACACTTTCCAAAATATCTTTGTGAGTTGAGAGCCACAGACAACGCCAAAGCAATTTAGAAAGTAAAGGCAAAATTGCTTCTGGTAGAGGTGAGCGCTTTGAAGAAGTGAGGTAGAAATTGGGGCTTAGTCCAAATGGAGTTGGGGGGGAGGGGCTCATTGCAGAGGAACAAATATTGGAGTTGAAACCTGAAGGAGCTGGCCGTAATAATGACACCTGTCTCCAAAGGAGATGATGGTGCAAAGATTTGTAATCAATCTATAAACGGGATGACATTCCTCAGGCTGCATCTAGCCCACAATCCCAGCCTGACCTTGTCTCCACCCCCAACGCCCCAGTGGGGACCAGTTAAGACACAGGCTCCCATCAAAGGTTCCACTAGACCAAGGCCCTTCACATCTGAGCAGCACCAGGCCGCTTCAGAGAGAATAATGATGAGGCTCTGCAGGGGCCCTCAGGTCCGGGAAGCTCCTGGAGCAGCAGCGAGAGCCCCTCTCTTTCCTAATTCAGGGAGTCCAGCCACCTGGAAGTCTGGGAGGCCCTTGGACCCACCAGGGCCTTGTCACTGGGACCTGCTTTCCTTTGCTGCCATCTTGTGGTCGAATATGGGAACAAAAGCCTGACGTGTGGGACACACTCCACTGAGGCGGATGCCAGCATTGACCAGGCGCTGTCCTGGGCGCCGGTGCTGGACACAGAGCAGTGCACAAAACAAAGTCCCTGACCTCACAGGGCTTGCAGTCGTGTGCACCGTCTGTCTGTCACCGTCAGACACTGCTGCCTAAAGGCTGACTCATTCCCATTTGTCAGAGGGATGACCAGGTTCAAAGAGTAAAACATTTGCCCTGACCTGTGGACAGCTTGTACGTGGAAAAGTAGGTTTGGAACCGAGAACTCCTTTTACTCAGCACTGCCTTGCCTTCCCATAGGGAGGAAGGGAGGTTGTCTCTGAGTCAGGGGCCAGACAACAAATCCTAAGAGAGCCACAATGTGCTGAAAGGAAAGAGCCCTGGGCCAGGACCCTGGAGACCCGAGTTTGAGTCTTGCCTCTACCACATTCTGGCTGTGCGACCTCAAGCAAAACACTAAGCGTCGCTGATCATCTGTAAAATGAGAAAAGCAAGACCTATGTTACCTAGCCCGTCTACGGTTTCTTCACCCACTGCCAGTTTCTGTTTTGTTTTGTTTTTATTTTTGTTTGAGCACAGAGCATGGATAGGATTGGGCTGGAAGTTGGCCACAAAGCTGGTTGAGTCTTTGCTTCCTCCAGGCTCCTTTCCATGCTGAAATAGCCTCTATCCTCGACCCAGACCTCTAAAGCTCACCCTGTCTCCTGTTCCAAGGCTGCAGGCCCTTTGGGCCCCTCCGGGTGCTCCCCGTCTGACTGCCTCCTCCTGTCCTTGTCTCCTTGCACTCTGAGTGGTTTCCATGATCAGTAAAGTAACGGCTCCCACCCTTACCCTTGCCCTACCCTGGGCATTAATCCTGGTAGAGCACCCCCATTGCTGGTCCCATGCCTATCCAGATCTCTTGTCTCCAAACTCCTCAGGCCCCACTCTTACAACTAGCTCTATCTGAAATGTGTCCTCCTTTCTCCATCGCTACTGGCACCATCCCTTTAAGCCACTGACCTCTCTGTCACTCCTTGCCCACATATGCCTCTAACCGGAGCTGTCCACCCTCATTGTCTCACTGCTTCACACCTGCCTTTCTGCAAGCTGACTTGTCTTTTCTTGTCTCCTCCTAGGTGCAATGTCCTGTTGCTGCATTTAGCACATCCCACCATGGCCTGCAACATCTTGATGGCTTCTCCTCCCTGGCTCTGGGCCCATCATACTCTCTTGCCTCTGAACACTCTGCCCTGGTCCACCATCTGTATGAGAAGCCTGGTCAAATGGCTCTGCTGAGAAATTCAATCTCGTGCCTGTTGTCTAGGTTGTCCCCCTCCTACCACCCCATTCCTAACCCCAGTCCTGGGCAATGTGCTTTAAGACCCTTACGGTTGCACAGCATTAACTGGGCACAGACTGCACTCTAGGCTCTGGCCTGAGCACATATCTTGAATTATCTCATCTACGCCTCTCAACAATCCTATTAGGATGGATGGTATATTATTATGTCCCAGTTTAGACTTATCCCAGATAAGACTAAGATGCTCATCCAAGGCCACAAGGCTCATAAATGGGGCAATCTATGTCCAAATCTTCCCTCCTACCTATGACACACACCCTCTGAAATTCAAATACGGAGGCACCATGCCAACAAGTCATCTCTGAGAGGTCAGGAAGTCACTTGAATGAAAGTTCTTCACAAAGTGGGGCATTCATAGGGATATTCAACGGTATCAGAAGTAGGTTTCCTTCTTATTACAACTGTGAGTAATACATTCATTTGTATGATCATATCCTAGTGGTTTTCCTTCCAGATTTACATGGTTCCCAATAAATGCTTATGAAAGAAGAGGCTAGGAGGAAGAGGGGGAGAGAGGGAGGAATAAAAACGGGAAGAATAAAGGCAATTTGAGTCATGGATTATGAAGCTAGGAAGTAGTCAAGGTCATGCAGCCATGAGTGGTCATAACCATGCAGCTGGACAATGGTCAAGGCCATGCAGTGCTGAGTGGTCAAGGCCATGTAGCTGGACAGTGGTCAAGGCCATGCAGCCATAAGTAGTCAAACTTGGGAAGTGGCACCGGGAAGTCTGGCTTCAGACTACTCAATGAAATGAAGCACTGCTTGCTCACTGTCTGTAAGGCCAGAAAACACACACCAACTGAAATGAAAAAAAGGGAAAACAAATAAACAAAAACTAGGCATGCCTTTCTCTAATCAATACTGAGTTCCTTCTCAGTCTCTGTGTGTTCACTCGGTAAATATATCTTATACGTTAGTATCCCTCTGGGCTCCTTTCTTCTTCTTGCCTCCTCTACACCAGTAGTTCTCAAAAGGAATGAGGTAGGGGCAAATATACCCCTGAGGAACGTTTGGCAGCATCTACAGACTTGTTTGGTTGTCACAATTTGTAGGATATTAGGGGGGAGGAGTGCTAGACCCTGCTCCCTACATTCTCCTGGTTAATCATACCCTTGCCCTTGATTCCCAAACTCCCACTAGGTGACACGCCCAGGTCGTATCTACACTTCAGGCTGCCTTCTGAGCTTCGAACCACTTGCTTGACTTCTCCACCGATCTGTCCCGCACATAGCTCAGAGTCAGCCTCATCTGCTCCTTCTGTGTTCCCAACCACACACCTCCTCATAGAGTAGTCCACCCATCCCAAGATCCACACTTTAACATCTCTGAAATCGAGACGTATCATGCAATCAGTGTCAGGTTTCACTAATGGCATTTTGGTTTCTTTCTTTGTGGCTCGTAAAATAATGGTGCTCTTCCCTTATCCTCTTACCATGTCTGCAGCTTTCCCTTGGCACAGGATGGGTGTGTGTCCTCTGTCCCAACTCACATGGACCCCTTCTTTCAGCAGAGCTGTGGGTGTTCGAGACTGGTCCCAAACTGGAGACACCAAGAACGCAGTTCCGGGAGGATGGCCGCAGATTCACAACCACCTCGCCAAGTGCACAGGCTTTCAAAATAAACATTTCTTTTGCACAATTTCTACCCACCTGCCTAAAACAATTATTACATCCAATGCTTTTAACAGGTTAACTTTATGGTATGTAAACTACATCTCAATAATGCTGTTAAAAAATTAATTTCTCCATTTTTTATCTGCCTACGGTCAGTGTTCAGAGTCCTGAAATGACCTGTTTGATGATTTTGTCCAGTTTCATACTAGTTTTTGGACAAGAGGATTTGTGCACCTCTTCAACCCACCATAATTGGAAGGCTTCAAATTCCTCTGAAGGAGATCTAGAGATGACTTATTTGTCTTGCTGTTGAGTGTGTGTGTGCCTGCACACGCAAACACACACTCTCTCGTGCCTAAACCATCAATAAACCACCACTATACAGTTTATTCCTCATCATCAACCCACTCTTGCCATGTCTATGTAAGTCCAGAGTTTGCGACGAAAGCCAGGGTTGTAACAGAGAAAGCGAGGACCATGACCAATCTTCACTTATAAAAGTTTGGTGCCCATCAAAAAGTTCCTGTTGAGCAAACACCGGAGAAGCCCACAAATGGAGAAAGAAAGGACCGTCCTGAGAGCTCTGCTCGAGGACCTCTGGGCCAGGAATATTTAGTTGACACTTCTCTCCCCTTTGTTCTACTGGGTGATACTGCAAAAGCTCTCTGGTGGGCTGTGTTTCTTTATTTATCCTTGGAGAGGTGTCACTACACACAAAATGCATTCATTCCTTCATCTGACAAATAACCTGATGCTGTATTAGGTTTTCAGAATACAGGGCAGGGGGCCATTCACACAGGCCTTCCCTTCTCCAAACCTACACAATAGCAGAAAAGGCAAGTAATGATAATCAAATGGGGTGGTTGCCACGGCGAGAGAGTGCAAGATGTCAAGCTATTTCCAGAAAGAGAGAGATAAGGAAGGAGGGGAGGAAGGAAGGAAGGAAGGAAGGAAGGAAGGAAGGAAGGAAGGGAGGAAGAAAGGAAGGAAGGAAGGAAGGAAGCCTCCTCCATGCTTGGGCTATCACCGTTAGATATTTAAAGAGGGCTGGGATTAGTCATCCTCCCCATATTTGCTGTGGAGCATTTATGTAATCTTGTTGCTCTATCACATCTTCCAATGCTGGATATTTTGAGGACGCTGGATGGCTCGAGCAGTACCAGAGCACTAAGAAACAAGAAAACACTGGCTCAGCTTTTGGGTTCTGACTGTCCAAGTTTTTTGAAAATCACCAAATTAGATCAGTGGGGGCAAATACACTTAAAGGGAAGAGCGGACTATGCTGGCCAGTTTCTCTGGTTTCTCCTGCTAAGGTTCTATCAGCCTGGTTGTTTTGGTGATGCTGGCAGGATGGGAAGGGCAGGGAAGAGGTTGCCATCTGGAGGGGGACTTAGTTTCTGTGAGATTTGATGAAGGTTGGGGGCAGCCAAGCCCACTGGAGACATTGCCTCTGGGCATCATGAGGTGAGGAAAATCTCTCAAAATATAGAAAGGCAAACTGGTCTGTCCTAAATTATCCTGAAGAAGTCCAGGAAGTTCTCAGATAAAAGAACAGAGAGGGGAAGTTAGTGGATGGGAAATCTGGGGTTCGGGACTCTTATCAGCAAACTGCAATTCACTCCAGATCATGTGTTTTAAACTACCTAGTGAGTGTGTAAATCAAGCAAGCTTTTTTTTTTCCAGAAATTGAATGGAAATGTAAACAACAGTGCACATAGGAAGGATGAATATAATTTTGTGACACTTTTTTAAGTCAGGCATGCACATGTACACAACGTGAACATTACGGGGTCATAATGCAGATCTATTTCTGTCTGTGAAGAGCAGCTTAAAATTTTGAAAACTGGTGCTTTAAGTGGCAGGATTATATGTTTCTGCTCTTCATTTTTCTTCACAAGTGTTCTGAACTTTCTACAATACAATTTTGTGACAACCAGTAAAAGTGGGAGCTTTTTCTATTTTTCATCTTGAAAAATACTCTGTTGTGCAAAAAAAAAAAGAAAGAAAGAAAGAAAGAAAGAAAGAAAGAAAGAAAGAAAAGAAAGAAAGAAAGAAAATCCAATCAACACCTGTATACTCTTCAGCTAGTTCACAAATTTTTTTTTTTTAGATTCACCAATTAATAGCACTGGATCATATTTGATTTCACGGCTTTTTACTTCCAAGTTCTTCTAACTCTTGATATCTGGGGCATAACGACCACACTGTTAACATGCTCCAGAAATTTAGCATGGATCTAATAGTGTTATCTAATACACAATCCATATTTAAACTTCCCTAATTGTCTTCATAAAACTGTGGTTTCCTTTTTTGTTTTATTTCTGCTTTAAAAAAAAATCTAACAGTGAATTAATTATCCCACGGCGCTTTTAGTTGTCTTTAAAAGTGCATGTGTTTTCATTATCAAAAATAGAAAGAAAGAACAGGTACGTGTCCTTTAACACCACACTGTGTTTCTAGGTCCTATGTCTATGCTGACAGTTGTGTTTGGGGTGGCCACTGTGATGCAGAGAATAGGGCTGCAGGCCGAGCACGCTGACCCTATAGGTTCCCTTCAGCTCCTGAACGGGCACCAATGATGTTTTGAACCCTCAGTAGAGTCCCAGTGACAACAGGGCAGAACTTGTATCCCAGCCCTGTTATTTATCATCAGGGTGACCACGGGCAGTTGCTCACTTCTGTGCCTCGGTTTCTTACCCATCAATGGGAATATCATAGCACTCGCCTCATAAAGCTGTCATGGAGGATTAAAGGGTACAGTTAATAGACAGCTGGCTCATATTCAGTATTCCAAAAATATTAGCTTGTTATTAATGTTATCTTGATTCTTGTCAAGGAATCTTAATTAAGACATGATAATAGACAGTCTCATGGCCTCATGGCTACACCCACCAAAAATGGAGCTTTGCTGCATCAATCAGGAAGTCGTGTGCAAGTATGACCAGGGCAAGGACATGACCCACTGGGTGGGTTCCACTGTCACCTCTTCTCTTTAGTCTCTGCTAGTCTCCTCTTCCATTCTTCTAGAACAAGAGGAACAGTAGCATTGATGCAGCAGAAAGTACATGATAAGATGAGGCCACAGTACTATTTGGGATTCCAGTCCCTTGGCCAACTCACTCATAGGATTTGGGTCACCAGCTAACCTGTTCTGGACTCAATTTCCTTAACTACAAAATTAAGAGCGCTGACCAAAATGAGTTCTCTTCCAACCTAATATCCCCTGATCTTATAGAATGGATTAAAAACACCAGTCCAACATGAGGAGTGCTGATTCTGGCAACAAAAACAGCCAAACTAGCTAAAGGTCATACAAGGGAAGAAAACAGAGGACAGGGTGTTGTTAAAAGGATAGATGACAAATTATTTCTTTGTTTCTCGAAGCTCTCAAGTATCAATAGATAGAGATTTCTGGTCAACCCCCTCAGGTCACTGACTCTTCCCATGTTAAGTATCTCATACGTGCTCCCCAAATGTGTTCAAAGTATATATATATCTCCTGGAAGTGTTTCATTGATGGATTCATATATTTTCCAAATAGCTTCAGCTCTCAATAAGAATTTGTGGATCTTAAAGCATTTAAATTAATTTAATGATCTTGATTAAATGTTATCTTTATATCATCCCCATTTTGATCAATCTAGCACCTCACTAGTACTCTGGACCAGAGAAAGGAAAACACATTTATACCTGGGACTGCTTTCCATGCAGGAGCATCCTGTCTCTTATGTTGGAAATACAGTAGGCAATTTTAAAACCTTGAGTTCACCATTAAAGTATGCATTTTTGTGTGTTTGAAGATCTCAACAGAGACATTTATTAATAGCCACCCCACAGGGAGGACAGATAGATTTAATCAATTCTACCTACTTCAGGGCAGATTACCATTTTGACAGTTACCTATGATGGAGAAAGTATCTATGTCACTAACATTTACCAAGTGCTTACTATTTGCCAAGTACAATACTGATGCTTACGATGGATTCCCATCTCTCTGGTTATGTGTCTTTCTCACTCATAAGATGTAGGACAGCACTACAATCTGAGAGCATATAAAAGAACTGATCCACTAACCTAAACTTCTGTATAACATCAACATGGACCAGGGTACCCACTCTATAGCAAAGGAAGGATATCGATGGGCACAAGACCATGGGACTCACTGCTCTTTTCCCATTCCATACTACCCAGAATCTTACAAGCTAACAGAGAAATGAAATGGCCTATCGAAGGTACAAAGGAAGCATCAATTTGGGGAAATACCTTACAAGGATTGAGCACCAGCCTCCAGGATACACCTAAGTCAACAATCATAACACAGTACGTGCCCCTGGTACTTAGGATACTGGGGGCCAGGAGTACAGGGATAGAAGTAGAAAAAATCATGATTGCCATCACTCTATGATCAACTGAGGCATTTTACCTTCCCATGCCTATAACTCTGGGCTCTGGGTATCTAGAGATCCTGGCCACAGGGTCAGTTGCTGTCCCAAGTGATCAAGAGTCAGATGATGCTTTCTAAACAGCACATGGTTCTCTGCTGTAGATGACATACCCTTGCTCCAAAGCTTTACATTGTGAATGTTCTACTCTGGCTTACCATAAGCTTTTCACAGAGTCTTCTCATGGCAGGTACTTCTTGTACCTTAAGAGCTGCCAGATTATATGATCCAAATCACTGAACTGCTTGTACTGCAGCTTGGAGTTCAAATGATCCTTCAAAGTTGTCCCAAATTGAGGAGAAGGAGCCCAGCCTTTGTCATATCCATATCACTGGATGCAGGCTTCCCTGATGAAGGGGGAAATAGGATGACACCACAGATGGTCTCCAGAGAAGGACAGCAACATGAGTCCTCAACAGCCAACACACCCAGAAGCTCGATGAATACAAAAATGGAAAGGTAGGCAATGCGGTAGTATCCATCATGGTGAAAATCCATCTCCTGGTCAGTTCTCATACTGAAAAGAGTTAATCCCTTCATCCTCGATGTCCCAGGACAGGGCGTGGACCCTGCCTGCAGCACTCATCCAAATGTACTAGTTTCTCTTTCTTTACAGATCAATGGTCAATAGCTCCAGGACAAGAAGTATATTTATTTAACAGTTGCGCAGTATTCAACTTAAGAAAGAAATATTTTCTTTTAGATAAATAAGTAAGTAAATTAACCATCTAAGATTTCAATATGCTTAAAAACAAATAATGCACCTGTTATTTCATGTCTGTCATCCAGTGATAATAGCTCAACACTGGCCTTTGTAATCCTCATAGATGCCTCCAGTTGTATACCCGGGGGTATTGTAAACTAAAGGACTTTCCTTCTGAACACCTACCCATCCCTTACCTACATTTAACAACTGTATAATAAATAATTTTCATCTCTCTTTTCTTCCTTATTTATTATTATTATTTTCAACAAATACTAATTGAGATTCTCTTACAGGCCAGGCCAGGTTCTCTTTTTCCATTTTATAGACAAGGAAATGAAAACATGGGGAGGTTGTACAACTTGCTCCAAAATTGAGTGTACAGTTGGTGACAGACAGTACTGGGATCTGAAGCCAGGCATGTTGGGCTGTGTGGTTTCTAATGCTAGGCAATAACAGGACAAATATCATTTCTTCCAACTAGGAGCATGCAGTCTAGTTGGATAGAGAGACACTGTACAATTTAACAAATAAAATAATTATCCATTGATAGCATTATTGTCTATTTGGGAGGGAGGAAAGCACTGTGGATAAGACTCAAAATAACAAAGAGGTTCTACTTTTAAAATGGTGTGCAGGGAAAATCCCTTTAGTAAATGGTGTAAACCAAAGACTAAAGCATATGAAGCAGGCAGGTATGAAAGGGAACATTACAGGTGCAGAAACCAGGCTAAAAGGAGACCAACATGGCTAGAGCTTAGTAAACCAAGAGGAGATAGGCAAGTGAAGCATTTGAAGGTAGAAGTACCAGCAGACCATGCTCTGAAGTCCTAAATAAGGACTGGGCTTTTATTCGATGTAGTAAAAATTTGCTTTTGGTGAGAAGTATCTACATCAGATTTTAAGAGGACCACTCTGGCTACCATATGAAGACTGGGTTGGATAGGAATAAAGTGGCAGCACGTGGGTAGAGTGCTACTGCAACAGTCCATGTAAATATGCTCATCCTTGTTACTTACCTTCCTTCCTCTTATCTTGCCCTTCTCGTATTAGAGCATACCAAACACTCACAAAACCCGCAAAGGTGCAACTGTTTCTAAACATAGGGCAAAAAAAATAAAAATAAAAATAAAAATAAATAAATAAATAAACATAGGGCAAGGATAGGCAAAAGAAAATTCTTAGAACCCTTCAAAGAACTCCTACTTATCTCCTTTAACATCAAAATGTTTGCTCTTTTCAACGCCCTAACAAAATGAACAACTCCCCCTACCTCGACCCAAACACTCTAAATTAAGGACTTAACATTCCATTTATAGTGTCCTTTACCTGGAATAATTAACACCAGATGCAGAATAATGGCAGTGATTAGTAATTCTCTCCCATGAGAGCCATTTTTAGGAAGGATACAGATTGTGTCTTACTCCACCACCTCCATTCCACCCCCTCCCAGCTGCTTTCTCAAGCTGGGTTTCCACTCACCTGACTGACAGCAGTTCTCATGGGGATGGAGCATCTTGGTGAGGAGAGGAATGAAAACCAAAAACATCCAATATGCAGAATTGTACCTAAACTGAAAATAGTAATAGCAACATACTGGCTATCATTTGTCGAGAGCTTGCTATGGGCCAGGCACTATGAACTAAGGCACTAAGGCACTAAGAACCTAATACACCTTTTAAAAGTACTGAAATGTCTCACCAACTCATTGCCAAGTTATCACACTGCAACCTTAGCAGGTTCTGGTCCCCAGAACAGCAACTACTACAAGCCACGTATAGGAAAAACAATATGGTGGTTGCTTGGTCTTTATAAAAATCCAGACTTCAAACTATTCAAATGTCATCTTACCTAATCATCCATATTCCAACCCCAAGTTTGAATCTCTGGATCGTGTCTTGCTCTGCTGTCCCAACTTGCTGACAACTTGAAGGACTTAGTCCTCTCCCCACCAGCCCAGACCAGCTCCCAGATATTGATGAGCATCTATGTCCTGGAGGTTAATCCCTTCATCACAGGCTTCCTGTGAAGACCATCATACCAGAATGGCCAGGTGAAACCTGCTTCTATGTCTCACTGACCTTCCCAGGTCGGTCCTAGGGATTTAGCAAAAGCAGTAAGAGAAGCATGATAACACTTTATTTAATGAGCTGTTATATACTCTCAGTTTTTTCAATTATCAAACTTTCTTTCCTGCCCCAGGATCTTACAGTCAGCCAGCCTCAACCACACCCATATACATGAGGCATTGTCATCAACAGCAGATAGCCACTATGGTTCTTCACTCCTCCCTGTATCTGTCCTCTTGCTGACAACACTTTGCAAGTCCTCCAATCAAAATAAGGATCAAGTTCTCAGAGCTTTTTGTCTAGGCTAGCCTCATGATTTGCTTAGGCCAATGGAATGTGATGAAAGCAATGGGCTCTAAGTTCCAAGGCTAGGCTTCAAGAATCCTTGCACACCTTCATTGTCCTTTGGGAAATCAGTAACTGCTACATAAACAAGCACAGGCTAGCCCACTGGAGGATGGGAACCCATGTAGAGGAGGTTGAGGAACACCGGCCAATCTCCAGAAGCAGAGCTGCTTAATGACCTTCAGCTGATGGCAGACAGGTGGGGAAGCCTCTGAAAACAGAACTATCCAGCTGAAGTGTGGACTCATGAGCAACAGTAATTTGCAGCTCCTTTAAGTCACATGGTCTCGGGGGAATTTGTAATGCATCAATGGATACCTGATATAGTCAGGAACCCAAGCAGCTATTTGAGAAAATTGTCCAAGTCATCAGCCTCTCCTCTTTGCACATCAGTCTTGGCTCTTACTTGTCCTGAACCTATATCTATAACCTCTACCTTGATAGCTATGTGGCCCCTCTGAACTTAAAATAGGTTAACTCTGATGTTTGAAATCAGTTCTACTCAGCAGACTGTTTGAAAGTATAATATACCAGAGTCTTTCCCACTAAAAAAAAAAATTAAAATCTGGATCACGTATCCATGTAGCACACACACTAAGGTGACACTCAATTAGTCCTGTCCTTGTAGATTCTCTCTCCTGGAGTGCAGATGGAATCTGTGATTTGCATATAGCCAACAGCATATGGAAAAAGTGATGGAATAGTCATGCCCATGATTACATTACATTATGTCAGACTCCATCTTAGCAATCCAGAGTGAGAGGTTCTCCTGACAGCCTTGAAGAAGTGAGCTGCCATGCTGTGAGAGGGTCATAGGGCAGGGAACTATGGCAGCTTCTAGGACCTGAGATCGGCCCCAAGATGACAACCAGCAGGGAAGCAGGGACCTTATAAAAGAGACCCCAGAGAGTTCCCTCATCCCTTCCACCAGTGAGGACACAGGGGGAAGGGAGCCATCTGTGAACCAGGAAGTCATTCTCATCAGATACTGAATCTGCCATCACCTTATCTTAGTTTCCTGCCTCCAGAACTGTGAGAAATAAATTTCTGTTGTTCATCAGCCACTCAGTCTGTGGTATTTTGTTATAGAAGCCTGAACAAACTAAAATAAGCCCCAGACTTCAGAAAGGAATGTGATCCAGCTGACACCAATGTAGCTTGAGAAATTCTGATCAGAAGACCCAGTTTCGCCTTTATGAGCAAGGAGCTCTCCATCATTAGAAGGATCCAAACAGATGGCAACTCCATGGCTGGCCTCCTTTATGGAACGGAGGTCTAACAGAGACAGTCCCTAAGGTCCTTTCCACCCCTAGGATGCTGAGACTCTTTGGTCTCTACCTTTGCTAGAGAGCCCAGCTGCTGTGCTCCCAAGAGCATCAGAGAAGGAGGATCTGTCTCAAGTCATTGCTCCATGATCCTGAACCTCAGCACTGAGATGCCAACATAAGCCCCACTTCTCTTTCTCGTGAGTCAATGTGGCTGATAGGACGTGGAGGTAAGTGTCATGGGCCAGACTTGAACAGACTGTTTTCCATGTGGTGGTATTTCACTGGGTTCCACATCCTCCTTGGAGAGTAGGGTAAGCAACTCCAAGCAGAGTGAGGGGAATCTTCTCCTGGCTTACCTGGAGGAGATAATAAGAGAACCAGCATGATGCTAAGCATATGGCAGAGGGTCATAGGAGAAGTATTTATCAGGCCTTAAAGCAAACCATATGCTGCATGTTCCTCTCGTACATCCTCACAGCAGACCTCTAGGGTAGTTGTCTTTCTCTTCTTTGGACTTGTTCAAACTCCCAGAGCTGGTGTCAAAATAGAGATTCAAATACTTACACACAGAGAGCTGCCTGGCCTGTCTTGCAACATGCCGAAGTGACCTTTTAAATTATGCCCTGGCTTGTTTCTGAAGTTAGATTCTGGATGTTAGAAAGAGGCCATGGAGGGAAGTGTTTGTCTGTGTTTCCCCAGCACCATCTCCCAGGATGAGACCCCAGGCCTTTAGACAGAGCTCACACAAGCACAAATGTAAATGGTGACCCTGTGGGATCATCCCTAATGTTAATGAGGGACACTCTGCTAGGCTAGGATCCCCTCCCATCTTCCTTTCTGGGGTTCATACTTCCATCTTAGCACATGTATATGCTCTGGTGAGAATCCTGTATCCCCAATTCAAAGATGTACAAATTCTTCCATACTGAAATGGAAATGTGTCTTAAAAGCCCTTGTATATTTAATACAGTGTTTCTTTTGTCCTCATAAACTAGAGTAACTAGATTAACAGTACATGTTAAGTCAGTAGCATCTTAGGACCAAGGAGATCCAAATATGCTGTTTCTTTCTTGGTCCACCTTCCAAGGTAAATGGAACCTTAGGGCAAAAATATATTCACTCTGTTATTCACAGTTCCTAGCACAGAACAGGTTCAAATGATTTGAGATGAATAAATAAATGTACAGATGAACAAAAATGTCTCTAAAGTAAGAAGGGAAATAAATTTTCCAATGGCCTGGTGCATAAGGCTTTCATAAATCTCTCTCTGTGTTTAATTTCACACCTCCTAAACATCCTTCTGATCATTGGTTCAGTCTCCAGAGATGACATTTCTCCAGGAGGAAGTGTTCCATGAACACTCATTGTGCCAATGCTCCAGTCATGGAGGACATTATGAATTTGGCATGTTGGTCCACCTGTCAGGCTCTTGACCATTGGAGGGTGTGGGGCAGGCCCTGCAACCGCTTCCACCTGGATGAACTAATAGAATCAAGGTCCCAGGCCTACAAAGGTGCTGCTCTGACCCTCGACAACCAACTATAAGAGCTTTTGCCATTTCTCTGCCCTCCGCACCTCTCTGGCCTGGATGCATGCAATTAAAAATCAAAGAGTCTCATCCACATCCTAAGAAATCTCTGGACGTGAGAGTTCAGAAAAAAAAAACTACAGTGATGTCCCAAGATAACTGAAAAAAGTTAATTTCTGGCCCTCTCTCCCATCTATAAAATGAAGGCGTCTGGCTGCATCCTTTCAGACTAGTTAATCAAATATATCTGAAGATCTATTCTATAGCAGGTGCTATGAAATGAGCTTCACAGGGCAATGATGAGGGAAGGAGTTCAAAGCCACCAAGATTTAGTCATTATGATTATGTGACATCTTTTGTATTCACTGCCTTGCAGTAACAATAATTACTTTAGAGAGATCTTTAGAATATACAATGCCCTTGGTTCAAAATTCAAAACAAAAAATAATAATAATAAAATACATCAAAACAATTCACATGAAAAGATGCTCAACGTCACTAATCATCAGGAAAATGCAAATCGAAACTACCATGAGATATTACCTCATACCTGTTAGAATGACTGTCATCAAGAAGACAGGAGGAAGACTTGGCAAGGAGGTGGAGAAAAGGGACCCCTTGCTCACCATTGATGAGAATGTAAGTTGGTGCAACCACTATGGAAAACAGTATGACATTTCCTCAAAAAACAAAAACAGATCTATCGTATAATCCAGCAACTTCATTTCTGGATTTATACCCAAAGGAAATGAAAACAAGAGATTGAAAAGACATCTGACTCTCATGCTTATTGCAGGATTATTCACAATAAACAAGATAGGAAAACCTGAATGTCTCTCAATAGATGAATGCCTAAAGAAGAACCTTGAAATTAGCCCCACGCTCCAAATGCATGACCACTCCTTGCAGATTTCAGGGACGCAACAGTATAAAAGTAAGAAGCTCACAGCCTACTTGTTGGGGAATTAGCAGACAGGTGGATATTCTCTGCCTAGTGCCTCTTTTACAATTTCCCACCCCAGATCCCAGTCTATCTTTAAACTGTCCCTCCCGAGTGGTCTTCACAAAGAGGCAATGAGACAGGTTGAACATCTACTTCGTACCAGGTGTTGTACGTTTGTTGTCTGCAAAGAAGGTGTTGTCTACATTTTATTGCTGGAAATTGAAGCTCAGTCATTTTTAGCCACACAACCAGAAAACAAAGGGAAAACCATAAATTTGAACCCAGGTCTGCTGGCCCTGCAGCCTGGGGCTCTTCCCCCCCACCCCACCCCCCGCCGACTCTGCAGTGGTTAAGAGCATGTGCTCTGGAGTCAGGGTGGCCTCAATTAGAAATCCTCACTTGGGAACTCTGTGACCTCGGGCAGGTCGTTAACCTCTCCAAGCCTCAGTGTTCTCCTCTACAAAATGAGGATATTAACAACACTGGCCACATAGACTTATTCCAGGGATTAGAAAAGAGAATATATCTAAAATATTTCCTGGAAACAGCTCAAATAATGTGAGCTGGTATTGCATAACAATGGCCCCCACTCCAACATTTAAGAAGGTCTGTAGCTATTTGGAGAGTCAGCTAGATTGAAACTGGGGTAGAACTTAGACGGGATCTAGTAAAATAAACCTCCCAATTTCAAAGGTCATATTTTTCCTTTAAATCCAATTATTTTGACATTTTTTCTTCAGTAAAATCTCAGAGGCAAGAGCATTCCTTCCTTTCTTGATATTTTCTTGTATCACGAAACATTTTTTAGTTTCCCCAGACCAGTCAGAGTGGGAAATTGTCACATTGCCTTTTCTTCTCAATTTCTGTCTGTGACCGCCTGCCTGGCTCATTAATGTCTGTTCCAGCCCAGGACTGGAAATAGCAGCCCTTAGTTAACAGCAGGAACCTAAAATATCACATTCCCTCGGTGAGATGATTTAGCCACTTTAGACCAGACCCTTCTTTGTCCTGATTTTCAAAAGCAATATTAAATGTAGGTTTTAGTCTTTATATGCTGATGAAATGTCCATATACAGATAAGGGAAGCATCACCCCTAGAACTCATTTTTTTTCTGTTCATGTATACAAATAATATGTATTAAGAGCACTGTATCAGTGTCGGGCATATGCAAGAATAAACAGGCCAGGGGCATGGTTTTTGCCTGCATAGACCTCTGGTCTAGCACAGAGATAGTAAATCAATATTTTTAAAAAATAATTACGCATTTGCAATTCTGCTAAGAGCTGAGAAAACACATTGAGGGGCTCTAAAAACATTGAACAGTTTGCTAAGGTAGTTTCTGAAAGATGATGCTCTCTCTTTCTTTCCTTGAGCTGAACTCAGAGAAGAGCCTGGTAGACAGAGTAGCTTCAAGGGGAGATGCTGCCCCAGCAAAGTCACAAAGCAAAAGAAGTGGGAAGGAAGCCCCCTCAGGTCAACTATGTGAAGTGGGCACCATAAGCCCAGCTGGCTCAGCATCTGTCTCAGCTTCCTAAGGTCAGTTCTGGTAGTCCAGTGGCTGGAAATCTGAACACCACATTTCTCAGACTCCCTCGCAACAAGGGTTCCAGGGGCGATTCGGGATCCCCCACACTCATACACCCAATGGTTTTGCTCATGCAGGATATAGCCTGAATGGAGTTAATGCGGGGAAAAGAGGAGGCAGTGGGGAAGTCATCGTTCTGCTGGGGCTGATCCAGAGGGGATGGCATAGCTCTGAGTCAATAGGGGCAGCAGTGTCTCACTGATCTCTAGCTCCAGACCAGTAGTAGTAGATCTAGGAAATGAGAGTTTGGAATCACGTGTTGAGAAAGAGACACTGATATCCCGAAGTGGCAGACATTGACTGTGCCCCATGCTATATCCCCTCAACCTAGCTGGTTTTAGCACAGCTCTGGTAGACAGTTCTGTGCCAGCTGTCCACATCCTATCTCCACCCCCCATGATGGCATGTCCCTGTTTCTCTGCCCATGGCTTTATCCAAAGTCATGGAAGGTTGCTCAGTCATAGAAGGCTGCTCAGCCCATAGAGATGCAACCGACCAGTTCTAAGGTGTTAACACCCTGGGGGTCCACCCGCAACCAACAGGAAACATGTGCCATGAGTAAATGCTCCAGCTGCTCACCTTAGGAGGGATCTTACCAAAGTTCCTTCTGCTTGCTTCCTTTTAGGATCCCCAGAGGAGTACCACCGTTGCCCACGGTGGTGACCCATCCACTAATGCACACTTTTGGCTTTCCCCTCTTTATTTTGTTCTCCCTGGTCCCTCATCCTAGTTTTCTGGAATAGCCTTCCAAGTAATCCACCAGTTTTATCTCAGATTCTGCTTTCCAGGAAGCCAAATTAAGACACCCAGCATGCAGAGCAAGCTGGATGTAGTTATTCCCTTTCCAGGTCACTTGTGCAGTATTTTTCTGAGGAGTCATTCTGGAGACCCAGCCCAGAGCCAGTTCCTCCAGCTCTACCAACAATTCTTTAAGCAGTAATTTCTTGCATCAAATCCTCTTCTAATCAAAGTCACTGAAGTGGTTTGTTGGATGTACTTGAACCCTGACTGCCACAGCATAGTTTCTATACCTGAAAGTCCCCCATCTGCCTGGTATTTGGGGAGGCAGAGTGGAGAGCTTCTAGTCAACTTTGCTTTGACACCAATGCCAAAGGAGCCCTTTCATCCTAGCAGATCAAGGACACTGCAGCTATGGCTTTATTCTTCCTCAGGTCAATATATTCTGCAATCATGCTAATTTGGAACTTTCTTTTGCCCAGATATCACACATTTGCTTGTTAAAACATCCCTTAATTCTCTCCTTTTGTCTTCTTTTTTTAAAAGATTTTATTTGTTTATTTATTTATTCATGAGAGACACCGAGAGAGAGAGGCAGAGACATAGGCTGAGGTAGAAGCAGGTTCCCTGTGGGAGCCCGATGAGGGATTCAATCCTAGGATCCCAGGATCATGACCTGAACCAAAGGCAGATGCTCAGTCACTGAACCATTCAGACGACCCCCCTCCTCTTGTCTTCTTTAGGAGCCAGGATAAGAACTTTGGACACGACTTACCAATAGAGTAATGTTTAAGACATGACTATACAATGGTTTGTTAATGTTTCATGAACACATCCAGTTTATGGCTTTCTCTAAGCAAACAAATGATTTCAGTGTTAAGACCAAATAATACCAGTGGTGAGGCATATGGCAAATGGGAGTGAGGCGAAGATTTCTTTTTGCAAGTTAAAATGTTGAAATACACAAAAATACAATGATTATTATAATAAGCACCCAGAATTAATAAATGGTATCATGCTTACTTCCAGATTCAGTTACTTTTCTAAAAAAAGATACAAAAATATACAAATAAGTTGAAAGCCCTTATGTCACCCTCCTTATTCTAATTCTTTATCCTTCTTCCCCAAAAGCATCCACTATCATGAATTTCATGTGAAATCTTTCAGTCTATGTAGACATAATTTTGCTACAAGATCAATCCATAAATATATAGTTTGTTTTTCTAATTTATGTAAATAATACATTAATTCCTCTGTAATCTTATTTTACTCAACATTATTAAAATCTATCCATACAGATAATTCTATTTTATTCATTCTAACTGCTATGAATAATCTTATTCATTTCTCCACTCACCCATTAATGGACAAATAGATTGTTTCTAAGTTGACACCCTTAATAACTTTATTTCAACAACTCTTCTTATGTAACTTTCCTTGTAAACATATGTGAACCTTTCATTAAGGGATATACTTAGAAATGGTAATGCAAAGTATGTTCTCTAGGGTGTGCACCTATTCAATTTTTATAGATGTTATCAAACTGTTTTCTAAGGTGGTGGTTGCAATTTATAATCCCATCAGCAATATATGAAAGTTTTTGCTTCCTCCCACCTTTGGCAAAACTTTGTATTTTCTAAATTTTTAAAATTTTGCCAAGCTTATGAGTGTGAAATGGTGTCTTATTTTGTTTTTTAATTTGCATCTCTGTGATTTACTGGTAAGGGTGAACATCTTGTCTCATATTTATATGTGAATAGAAATTCTGGAATGCCTGTGCATCAGTTATGTGTTTGTTCCTATTGTGTTTATTATTGACTCAAAGAATGTGTGTGTATGTGTACACAAATGTAAACTTAAAATGGGGTAAAGATCTAAACGTGGGACCTAAAACAATAAAATTCCTAGAAGGAAACACAGGCAGTAATTTCTCTAACATCAGCCATAGCAACATTTTTCTAGATATGTTTCCTGAGGCAAGGGAAAAAACAGCAAAAGTAAACTACTGAGACTTCATTAAAATAAAAAGCTTTTGCACAGAGAAGGAACCATCAACAAAACAAAAAAGAAATCTACTGAATAGAAGAATATATTTGCAAATAATATATCTGATAAGGGAACAATATCCAAAATATATAAAGAACTCATACAACTCAACACCAAAAAAACAAACAAACAAACAATACATTAAAAAATAAACAGAGGAGCTAAATAGACGTTTTTCCAAACCAGACATCCAGGTGGTGAACAGACATGAAAAGATGCTCAACATCATTAATCAGCAGGGAAATGCAAATCAAAACCACAATGAAATATCACTTTATACCTGTCAGAATGACTAAAATAAAAAAGATAAGAAATAAAATATGTTGGCTAGGATGTGGAGAAAAAGGAACTCTTATGCACTGTTGGTGGGAATGTAAGCTTGTATAGTCACTGTGGAAAACAGTAGGGAGCTTCCTCAAAATATTAAGAATAGAAATATCATATGATCCAACAATTCCACTCCTGGATATTTATCCAAAGAAAACATACACATTAATTCAAGAAGATACATGCACCCCTATGTTTATTGCAACATTGTTTATGATAACCAAGATATGGAAGCAACCTCAGTGTCCACCGGTAGATGAATGTATAAAGAAAATGTGGTGTGTGTATATGTACGTATGTGTATATATCCACATATATGTGGATAAATAATATGTGGTGTATATATATGTCTACACACACACAGCAATATTATGCAGCCATAAAAAAGAATGAGATCCTGCCATTTGCAATGACATGGATGGACCTAGCAAGTATTACACTAAGAGAAACTAGTTAGATAGAGAAAGGCAAATACCATATGATTTCACTTACATGTGCTCTAAATGAATACATAAACTAACTACAAGCAGAATTAGACATTTAAATACAGAGAAAAAACTGATGGTTGCCAGAGGGACAGGAAGTGGGGAATGGGCAAAATGGTCGAAGGGGAGTAGAAGATACAGGCTTCCAGTTTTGGAAGGAATAAGTCATGGGGATAAAAGGTACAGCATAAGGACAATAGTCAATGATATTGGAATAGTGATACTGTATGGTGACAGGTGGCAGCTACACTTGTGAGCATAGCATAACATAAAGATGTTGAATCACTGTGTTGTACACCTGAAATTCATGTAACATTGTGTGTCAACCATACTCAAATAAATTTTTTAAGTCATCCACACACAAAAAAGAATGTGTGTGTATATGTGTACCCTGACCACCAAGTCTATAATATATGTTGCTTCTTCCAGTCTTAGCTTATATTTTAATTTTGTGTACACTGCCTTTCTCATTAAGAACTTTAACTTTTGACATAGTGAAGTATCTCAAAGTTTTCATTTATTCCAGATTTTTGTATCTTATTTAAGAAAATATTCTCTCTCTGGGACAGCCTTGCTGTTTACCAAAACTCATTCTGGGGCGCCTGGGTGGCTCAGTTGGTTAAGCTGCCTTCAGCTCAGATCATGATCCCAGGGTCCTGGGATCCAGCCCCACATTGGACTCCCTGCTCAGCAGGGTGCCTGCTACTCCCACTCCCTCTCCCTCTACTTGTGTTCTCTGGCTCTCTCTCTCTCTCTCTCTCTGTTAAATAAATAAATAAAATCTTAAGAAAAAAAAGAAAAGAAAAAAGAAATTTATATTTTCCTTGACAAATTTCCAGGTACCCCACCTCTGCCTTTGGCTACTGTGATGCCAGCAGAAGTGAGATGATGTCTCACTTTCAGGCCTGACCTCTAAAATTCCCATGCTCTTTTTATTTTGATTAATAAAGTAGATGCAGAAAAGCCAGAGAGGATCCCAAGGCCCTAGGGTATGATGGAGCCACTAGATAAAAAATATCTGGGACCACTCACTGGAAGGCTGCCCAATGAACACCCAATTGAATGGTGGCAGGGGTAAGATACACTTGTTTTAGACCATTTGCATTAAACCATTAAATTTATTTGTAATCTCAATAGGCCCTAGCCTTCACTTACTAGACATCTACTGAATCTAAAACTTATTCTCCTATAACTTGCTTTTCAAGTTATAAAATTTTGCTTTTCTACAGTGAGAGTTTCAAGCCTTCTGGAATTTGTTTTCTTTAAATAGTGTGAAGAAGGAATCCATTTTTTCCTTCTGACAAGCTAATTCCATCAACTCTACATTTTAAACACTTATTAAATAGTCCTCTTCCCACTGTCATCTCCATCATATATCAAGTACTCAATTTTATGTGTAAATCTGTTTTTAGACTATTCATCCTGTTATGTCATTACAGTGTGTCTGAAAAATTACGAAACGTGAAATAAATTTATCTTTTTTTTTTTTTTTAAAGTAGACTCCATACTCAGCATGGAACCCAACACAGGGCTTGACTTCATGAGCCTAAGATGAAGACTTGAGTTGAGATCAAGAATCAGATGACTAACCTACCAAGATACCCAGGAACCCCCAAATAAACTTATTTTTAAATAACATATTCATTACATTCTTCAAATCATATGCTCAATTTATTTGTTATCAGCCTTCAGTTGATATCGGCTATTTTATCTCTCTATATATATAGCAACAAATCTAATTATCAATCTGAGAATAGTACAACAAATACACTATTTTCTGTTTGTTTCCAACATTTTTAGACACTGTACTATCTTTGTTTTCCAGAGAAATCCTTAATTTATTAAAGATAACAGAGTTTAGTCACATTTAATCTTACTTGAGATCTTTGCTTCAATCTGATTAGGTGTCTTTTACTGAAAAAAAAATTTTTGCTTATTAGTTTAGGATTAAAAACAAGAGAAACTAGAACATTCAACAGCCCAGAATGCAATAGATTAGCTTCATGACCAGAGGTTTGTTTTTATAGTTTTCCTTTAATTAAATCTAATTTTATTCATAGAGATTATAATTTCTGATTTCATATTTTTCTTCCCCAAAAAGCTATTTTATATTAATTCTTATCTAAAAATAAAAATTATTCGGGGGAATTTTATTAAAGCTGCTTTGGAGACATATATTAATATAATATTTCATTAGACAGTATTTTGTAACTTTCTCTTTTAAATATTTTGATATCATTTATTGATTTAATTCAAGTACCTTTATGCTATAATTATAAGTCTAAATTACATATTCCACTTTCTTTTATTTTTAAGATTTTTTATTTATTTATTTATGAGAGACATATTCCATTACATATTCCACTTTCTTTTATTTTTAAGATTTTTTATTTATTTATTTATGAGAGACACAGAGAAAAAGAGAGAGAGAGAGAGGCAGAGACACAGGCAGAGGGAGAAGCAGGCTCCATGAAGGGAGCTCGACATGGGACTCGATCCCAGGTCTCCAGGATCACACCCTGGGCTGAAGGCAGCGCTAAACCGCTGAGCCCCCCGGGCTGCCCCATATTCTACTTTCTATGCAGGTTCTAACTGGCTTTTTGCTAGGGTAGAGAAATACTATTAACTTTTGAATTTTAATCTAATTTATGTTGTTTCTTTGTGGTACCATCCAATTCATTTTTATAATTTGTCTGAAGACTTTGTTTCATTTTCTATGTAAGTGATCATATCATTGCAAATAAAATAAATCTGACTCTTTATCTCCAAAACTTAGATACCATTTCTGTTTTCTTACATTATTACATTGGTTTGACCTCCAGAAAAAATGCTGAATAGTTGATAATGGTGGATTTGTTGATTACCTCTCACATTTTTTCCAATTATTTGCTTTATATCATTTAAAGCTACATTACTGGGTGCATAAAAGTTCAGAGGTATTTCATTCCCTCAGATAATAAGCTTTTTATTATGACCTAGTAACCTCCTTTATCTCTATAATGAGAATTTTCATATCTGCAGGCTTCTCACATATAATTCTGGCTTTTAATTTATCTTCTTACTCTCATTGTGACTTCATTCTTTGTGGTTTATGACATCGTCTTTCTAGGGTTTTTTCTTTAATTGAGATATAGTTCACATATCCCTGACTTTTTAAATAAACACAATTCAACCTATAAATTTACTCTCAATGTATTAGTATGCTTCTCACATACTAATATGCAGCAATGTCTTAATGTTTTGTTCTAAAGTTATTTTTAATTCTTGTGTGGCTTATTTAAAGGCATATGTAATGAGGAATATTTTGGTTTTTTTAATCATTCTAAATGTGGGTTTATTCAAATTATATTTTATTTATAAATTTCTAATTTAATTGCATTTTGAACTGGAATCCAATCTCTAAGATGTCTTCAGATTTTGTCAAGACTTTCTTCATGCTTTAATATGTGGTCAGTGTTTTCTTAAGATTTTATTTATTTATGTATTTCAGAGAGAGAGAAAGAGAGAGCACAGAGGGTGAGTGAGAAGCACACTCCTCACTGAGCAGAGATCCCAACATGGGGCTCAATCCCAGGACCTGAGCCAAAGGCAGATACTTAACTGACTAAGCTACCCAGGAGCTCCAAAATGGTCAGTGTTTTCAAGTGTTCAATGTGTATTTGAAAAAAGTCTATATTCTCTATTTGTTAGATGTAGGAATATATATCATTTCAAACTTATTCTCAGTTTTCAAAATTTTCTATCTTCAACAAGTTGGTATCTCTGTGATCTATAATTTTCTAAAATAAATATATTTAAATCACCTCTGAATAGCATAGGTTTATCAATTCTTCTTATAACTGCATCTATTTTAGCTTTACATCTTTTGAGGTGGTATTGCAAGGTCAACATAACTTCATGTTTATTGTATCTTCTTTGTAATTATTTCTGCTGTCTTATATATAGTATATCCACTAGCCATTGCTATTTAACTAACCAGTTAAAAACTCAATAGTTTAAAAGTGTAAATATTGGGGCAGCCCCGGTGACTCAGTGGTTTAGCGCCGCCTGCAGCCCAGGGCCTGATCCTGGAGACGGGGGACCAAGTCCTATGTCGGGCTCCCTGCATGGAGCCTGCTTCTCCTTCTGCTTGTGTCTCTGCCTCTCTCTCTCTTTCTCTCTCTGTGTCTCTCATGAATAAATAAATAAAATCCTTAAAAAATAAAATAAATAACAGTGTAAATATTTATTTTTGCTCACAAGTCTTTGGTTCAGTTGGGTAGTTGGCCTGGCAGGGCTCTGCTAATCTCAGTGGGGAATACTCATGCTTCTTGGTAGGATAGTGGATTGATAGGGAGATGGCTGCTCTAGGATGGCCTCCTCAGTCACATATCTGGTGTTGTATGGCTGTCAACAGTTGTGTGGATCTCTCATCACCCAGTAAGTTATCTCCAGCTTGTTCACATGGCACTCTCAGAGTTTCAGAATCACAAAGGCCACTTAAGACCTATGCTCAGGGTTGCTTTGGGGGCTTGGTCAGTTAAGCATCTGACTCCTGGTTTCCACTCAGGTCATGATCTCAGGGTCATGAGACTGAGCCCCACATAGGGATGGGCACACTGGGTATGGAGCCTGCTTAGGATTCTTTCTCTGCCTCTGCCCCTCCCCAGACTGCTGCTTATGTGCCTATGCACTGTCTCTTGCTAAAAAAAAAAGAGAGAGAGAGAGATCTATGGTCAAAACTGGCCCAGTGTCATTTCCAGAACAGTCTTTTGGTCAAAGAAAGTCACAAACTAGCTCAGATCCTCTTTAGAGGACAGCAAGATCACGTGTGAAGGGAAAACAAAGAATTTAGTACACCATTTATTTATTTTTGTTGAAATATAATTTATATACAATGTTATATTTGTTTCTGGTATATAACAGTGATGTGACAGTTATATACATTACAAAATATTGAGCACACTATTCAAATCAATCTGTCACATGCAATGTCTCTTCTTACCTCTAATAATCCTTAAATACTAACATACTTATTAATCTTGACCTAGTTATTTAATATTCCTTCATGTCTTCTCTGAAAAGTCCAAATTTATTGAGTATCTCTCTCCTACTTCCAGTAAGACAATAAATTTGACATGTGCTAAATCATTAGAACTGCCCTATTCCCTGGCTATATAAATCTATACAATGGAATATTACTCAGCCATAAAATCATGAAATCTTGACATTTGCAATGACGTGGATGGAGCTAGAGAGTACAATGCTAAGTGTAATAAGTCAGTCAGAGAGAGACTAATACCATATAATTTCACTCATATGTGGAATTTAAGAAACAAAACAAATGAACAAAGAAAAAAAGACAAAAAATAGACTCTTAAATATAAAGAACAAACTAGTCATTACCAGGGGGGGTGGGGTTTGGGTGAAATAGGTGATGGAGATTAAGGAGGGTACTTGTGATGAGTGTAGGGTGTTGTATGGAAGAGTTAGAATATTATACACATGAAACTAATATAACACTGTGTGTTAACTACACTGAAATTAAAATGTTTAAAAAATTAGAAGAAAACCTGCCCCATTCTCATCTATCAAGTGGTTATTTCCAAAATTTTACTTCCATCATTTTAATACAAAAGGGTGTGTGTAGATTCTATTCTAAATGGTTAGTTACTTGCACATTTCACCAATTTCTTCATTCATGGCTGCTTCCTGAATCTTTTTCCTTCCATTTTCATTTTTCTTCTTGATGAATTTTATCATTTTGTATTCTTCTGCCAAATATGTATAACTTGTAATTTCTTCTACTTTTCATATGCCCGAAAATATCTTTAGTTTTGTTTTGCTCTTGAACACTTTGTTTGGTTTCCTGTATAATCCTAGGGTGACAGCTATTTTATCTATGTGCTTGGGGGAGGTGGAAGAAAGAAAATCTATATACATTACTTCAAAGTCAGAATTTCAAATATATTATTCTTACAAAAAGGAAACTTTTAATAATGAATTGGTTTAAATGAGTAAGGCAAAAAAAAAACTATATGATGCTACCGGAAAAATTTAAGTATGAGGAACACCTTTCTAAACAATCCTAAGTTTCCTTCTCCGTCACGCTCACACCAGCTAGCTGCCCCACAAGGCCTCTGTGGATAAGCGAATGTACTCTAAATTGCAAATCTGAAGAAAGCAAAGGTACAGAATTTGTCTATTTCTACAGCCTTTTCCAGAATTTCCTGACATTTTGCAAAAATGCTACCTTTATCACTTTCAGTTTAGAGAAGCAATAAGTGCAGGATCCATTTTAAGTAGAAGAAACTGGAAATAGTTGGTCATTGAGGCATGAGAAAACATCTGAGATGTCTTCAAAATCCCTAAGAGAAGAATTCCCATTGAGAGGGGCAATTTAACCTTTGCTCCATCGATTTTGATTTTTAGAACTCCATTCCTCCTTTAACATCTGTTCCTCTATGGTTCAGATGCAACTCACAAGCTGCCCTCCTTAATGCTATCAAGTGAAGAAGTCAGTGAAAATTTGATACTACATCTCCCTTGACACAGCATGACGCTAAGCTCGATACCCGCACATAAGCATTTCCTGTCAAATGTCCATATGCTCCCATGACCAGAGTGCATTTGTTTAGAGGAAAAGTCTAATTAATGCTCGGAAAATTGTACTGAGTCAATACTCAGTGGGCGATTGGTACTGCAGAGGGAACTGGCATCTCCACTCTCTTTGGGCTTGTTTTCCATTCATAAAGTCAGAAGAGCAAGAGAATTTATCTTCCAGCTTCCAGGTCTCAGGACTCCAGAAGAATGGTGATGGCCCTTCAAGCTTCATCAGCAATGGCAGAAGATTGGAAGGTATTTTTTTTAAATGAGAACATCCATTCTTGTTCAGTATAGAGGAAAATGAACACACTTCTATGTTGCTGAAAGAGTATAAATTTCCTTTCTAGAAAATAGTCTGGTAACATCTATTTAAGAATACACATGCTGGGGCACCTAGGTGGTGCAATTGGCTAAGCCTCCAACTCCTGGTTTCAGCTCAGGTTGTGATGATGTGTGTTGAGATTGAGCCCTGAGTCGGGCTCCATGCTCAATGGGGAGTCTGCTTGGGACTCTTTTTCCCCTCTCCCTCTGCCCCTCTCCCTCACTCTAAAATAAATAAACCTTCTAAAAAATAAAAGAATACACATGCTTTCTCTCTAGCATTTGCATTATTTTGAATGAATCTTGTGTATGAAGACAAATTTATATAGAGATATTTATCAGAGTTATTTGTAATGGCAAAGCAATGGCAACTTTAATACTCACCAATAGGGAATGGGTTGAAGATCCATGTTATGAAATATTACATAGCTCTTAAAGAGAAGCGAAGCGTCTGTGTTGAACTAGAGGAATTGTCCAGGATATGTTATTAAGTGGATAAAAAGTATTAAGTGGAAAAAAGCAAGTTACAGAGTATCTTGTAAAATATCAATCAATATTTCATTTAAAAAAAGAAAAATTGCATATACAATTATGTAAATTTACACATTAAAGGAGACACACACACATATATATATAAATCTGGAAGAATGCCCGCCCTACACACACACACACACACACACACACACACACACACACAAACTGCTAACAATGGTTAGTCTGAGGGAAAGGGGATTATAGGAAAGAAAGGAACATTATTAAGTTTTTAAATATCTTTCTTGTTTTGTTTGACCTGTCAAAATAGTGTGGATTGTTTTTACAATGTAAAAATATAATAAAGCTATCATGCTTTGAGCACAAAGTATTCTGATCTTGTAATATCAATAGCTGAAATAACACCATCAAACTAGCATTCTTAAATTGAGATCATCAATCTAACTGTTCACTAATTCACCTAAAGGGTGCTGGATGCAGTCAGTCTATATTTTGAGATGCCTGACTTACACCAGGCACTGTGCTGTTCTCTTTGGCCTGCAGCTGGGACCAAACAGAGATAGAATAGACACTGCCTTCACGGAACTTACAGCTACAAGGTGGAAGAGATAGCAAACCAACAAAGTATATAAACAAATTGTAGCAAGGACTGCAAAATGAAAATACAGGATACTTTGAAAAAGTCATAGGGTAGGTATGGGGCTACTCGGGCTGTGTGACCAAGGAAAGCCACTCTAAGGGGAGCACACATGCACTGAGACCCAAAGCTTGAAATTCTTGTTTGCCAAGAGTTTGCCAGGAGATAGGATGAGCATCCTACCAACTCCACCATGGGAGACCAGATGTAAGAAGCACGTGCATCAGGAAGAGTTTGGTATGCAAGGAACTAGAAGAAAGCCAGAGTGTGGGGGGAGCCCCCAAGCAAGGGACGGTGGGATGAGATGAGGTCAGATAGAAGGGCTACATAAGTCATGGGATGGAGTTGGCTTTTGTTATGAAATGCACAGAAAAAGCTAATGCAGAGGACTGCCACCATAGGGTTTATAATATGAGGCAGACATTGTATCAATGTCAATCATGCCACCCCCAACTTTGAGGGTCCCAGTCAACTGGTGGAAACATTTAAATAAGTGGTGTGGTGTGATGCTATGACCAGGGTCTGCGGAAGCATAGAGGAGGGCATAACCAACTACCTCTGTCTGGGAGAATACAGGAAGGCTCCACCAAAGATATGATGTTTAATATGGGTCTTAAAGAACAATTAAGAATTCTCCAGGCAGGGCCCAAGATGGTGGGATGGGAGCCAAGCAGCACACTGCAGTCAGATGACGTAGTTTGCAAAGATATGGATGCTTAAGTAAGAAAAACTTTGAGGGGAAAAGATCTGCATTTCCATATAGCTCAAGAACCTGGCACAGAGGACCAGGGAAATGGGGATAGGGGCATAGGCAGGAAAATGGATTTTGAAGGCCTTCACATACAACCCTCCTTTTGGGAATTTATCCCCTAGGACATGTAATTTTTAAAACAGAAATGTGTAATGATCATTTTTAATAACCATAAGCTATATTTCAGTTCATCACTCTATGAACCTTCGATTGTGCCATAGATGTGATCATAATTTCTGAATTGAATTTGCTGTCATCTGGTAAAAGTATGTTTAACTCTATGAGGAACTGCCAAAAAAATTTTCAGAGTATTTGTACCATCTTTAACTCCCACCAGCAAAGTTTGAGAGTTCTATTGACTCCACTTCCTTGCCAACACTTGATATTGACATTCTTTCTAATTTTAGCCCTTCTGCTGGAACATGAAAGTATCTCATTATTATTGACATTGAGCATTTTTTCCATACACATTGCCCATTCAGCTGTTCAAGGCTCATACCCATTTTTAATTGGAAAGCTTGGGTATTTTTTTTTATTATTGATGCGCACAAGTCTTCATACATTCTGGACTCTTTTGCTTTACATCCAGCCTAATTCCAGGCAAAAGAACGGAAAGAAAAATGAAACTTGACAGAAAATGGAGAAGCAGAAGGAAATGAATATGTATAGACTAACTGGTACATGTCAGCCAATTTGCTGAGTAAACTACATTTGTTGTACAGCAGCCCTTGTACGTGAGGTGTCACTGATTTCACTGAATACATGAGGAAACTAGTTCTCAGAGGGGTTGAGAGATTGGTCAGGTAGGATGTGGCAAGATCCGTCAGACTAGAATCCATGTCTTGACCTTTTGGGTATAAAGAGGCTTCCTCTCCAGATGGACCTCAGCTCACTCAAAATCCTGGCGTCAGTCGATGGTGTTAACATAACCTCTTTGGGCCCCTCCCTAAAGAAAGCCATTTATTCTCAAATCCCAGCTTTAATTGGAGGATACTAATCTGCTAATGGCCCTTTCAACTGAAGCAAATGTCTAGCATCTTTCACCAAGGGACCATATCTGTCTGTACTGGCTTTTAAGGAGCTGCAAATCAATTCCTGCTATTCCATCTGCCTAATTCTCTGCCCTATAGCGGTGGTCTCCAGTGGATAAGCCAGCCCTGTGCATTGCCATTAGCAGTAATCGGTGTCTAATGATCACATCCAAGAAGGGAGTCACCCGATCTTATCCAACACAGAAGCCTCATGAGTGCTATGTGGGAGCTGGAAGGGAAAGACTCCAACCAGATGCCCCCTTGCCATCAGGATTAGACACTGAGATCCTTAGAGGAGAAAGGTGTCTCAGAGAATCTAATACAGCCCCTCATGTCACAGATGGGGAACTGATGATTAAGTCTTTCTCTTAAGACAGGAATCTGACATCATCCCCATGCTTAATGGTTTCTCACCAGCTTCAGAAAATAACCATAACAATAACAACAAAGAACATTGTATTTCATCTAATACAATCTGTCATCAGTTAGAAGTTGTGCCATTCCTGTTTACTCCTATAAAGAGAAACTATCTGCCACTTAAACAATGACGCAGAGTCCTGTGGGATGAAATGATCACACCAGCATCCCATTGCTTTGAAATGTTTTTCATCTATTTTGAGGAATTTGGAAATTTCTGTTGCCATCGGTTGCCATGCTTGGCGTTTGACAGGCTATCCTTTTGCGAACATTGTGGTAACAAAACATAACACAACAGCAAGTGCCTCCTTCCTTAGGGCCTGTAAAAGATGCCTGGTTCTTGCTTTGCAATTAATAGAATTGTTATCCCAATGAATATTTACTTCACTAATTTGAAACCTACCTCCTGCTCCTCTGTTTGCATGCCTTTCTGCAGATAGAATGACTTCTCAATCTAATACCACATCATAGATATTCTTTATATACTTTGCATGGCAACTAAATTCAACACCCATCATATCAACAATGCACACTGTGCAGTTGAAGTCATGGCTATGCCCAAGTTCACACATGCAGAGGCAAAGATAATCCCTTCATGTCTGCTGCCTAATTGACCATGATTATAAAGTACCATTGGCTATAAGGCACATCCAAAGTTTAGAAAGGTTTTGCTACAGAAGAAGAAAAATGTGCATCTTGGAATCAGTGAAATATAGGACCAGCATTTATTGGGAACTTACTATATATACACCAGGCATTTTCCCAAGTCTTCTTCAAGTCTACTAATTTCATTTTCACTACCCAAGGTCACACGGCTAGTAAATCACAGAACTAGTTATCAAATAAGTTCTGGGAGGAGCCATCATGGTGAGTGTCTGGAGGAAAACAGTTTGTGAGCTGAGTCTTGGAAGGTGAGGGAAGGTGTCTGCTCGGTGCTTTTGGGATGCTGACAATTCTCTCACCAAGGGCATTTAGCATATTGCACTTTCCTCATCGCTTCACAGAGCTGGTAGCCAATCCCTATGTGCTGGTTAACATTATATGTTCTCATTCATTTGGGGAATATAAATAATAGTGAAAGGGAAAATAAGGGAAGGGAGAAGAAATGTGTGGGAAATATCAGAAAGGGAGACAGAACGTAAAGACTGCTAACTCTGGGAAACGAACTAGGGGTGGTAGAAGGGGAGGAGGGCGGGGGGTGGGAGTGAATGGGTGACGGGCACTGGGTGTTATTCTGTATGTTAGTAAATTGAACACCAATAAAAAAAAAAAAAAAAAAGGAGTCCTGATTAGATGGACCTTTGTGCTGGTGAGTCAGGATCCTCTAATAGCCAGTCATCAAATGGTGTGGATAGCACCACTGCCTTTCTGTCTCTCCTTCCTAATGAACATCCTTCATGTCCTCAGCACAGAGGCCCTACATATGGTGCAAAACTCAATAAATGACTATAAAAGAGAATTCCATTGAAATCTGCCACGGTCACGCCAGCAAGAAAGCACCGAATGGGTCTGCTCATCCAAGCTTGGGTATTGAGAGAACAATCTTGGCAAGATCTGTCCCATCTCCATTAGAGGGATTAGCATGAGGACAGGAGGAAAGGCAGGAAGAGCATGTCTATCTATGAGAAACAACAGGTATCACGATGTCAGCCACAAAACAGAACCCAGGAGAGGAAAGGCCACGGCTCATTCAGTGAATGAGCCAGGAGGGCCCTTTAGCTTGATCTACCAATTTTAGGAGGGAGGAAAGTGTGGCCCAGGAGAGGTGGTCCCAGCCTAAGGCCTCTCTGCAGTTGAAGAAGTGCTGGGACCACTAGGTCCTCCTCCTTGTGGCATCCGCTCCACCTCTCAAACCAAGAAGGCTGGTTACTGAGCCCTTTCAAATTCAAAGGCAAGAATCACAGCAGGTGGATTCCTATAAGTAGATTAGGAATTATAAAAAGACCACTTTCTTCTTGGAAGACTTCTCCTTTGGCCAGGAACTTGCTTGCTACATTTAGGAACAAGATGAATGAATCACCCTGAGTTAAAAATGACTTTGAGGGATGTGCACAAGGAAAGTGCTGATGGACCCTCTCTGGACATCTTCACCAGCCAACAATCTTAAAAATTCTGGCAGAAATCAATCATCCTTGCCATGAAGGGCAGGCGATGAATCTGAGCTAAAAAGGAGAGTGTTGGAACTGGAGGCAACACCAAATTCAAACAAAAAATGGCAGACAGCAGGAGCTAACCCCAAAGCACCTAGATTTCTAATCAATTAAAGAGAAAGAGTGGATGGATTCTGGACCTATAAGAAGAGAGACAAGAAGTCTCTGAAAGCACGATGGGTGGGGGAGGCTGTGGATAGTAACATTACTGAACCCCTGCTTTGTGTTGGGAACTTTACATGAATGACTTATTTATCCTTGCAGTCGTGCCAGAGTGGTTATGCCCATTTCACAGATGAGGGAACTGAGGTTCAAAGAAGCATAGTGTCTCACCTAAGTTCTCATAACCAGTCAGTAGTGCTATCAGTTAGGGGCTGGTCAGACAAACTACAAACAATCTAGGTATTTTAAACTGAAAAGGATGAGAGACACCTGAGAGTGCTCAGTGGTTGAGCATCTGCCTTTGGCTCAGGTCATGATCCTAGGATCCTGGGATTGAGTCCCTCATCTGGCTCCGAGCCTGCTTTTCCCTCTGCCTATGTCTCTGCCTCTCTGTGTCTCTCATGACTAAATAAATAAAATCTTCAGAAAAAAATAATAGCATTTAAACTGAAAAGGTTGAGATGTGTTAATCCTAATACAAAACTTAAGGAACTCAAGAAGTGAAACTTGGGAGAGCAGTAGATGGAGCTGCCCATGGCTAGCTTTCAGGTTGCCATGCAGCTGGGAGATGAGGATTTCCCCCCAAAGATGAGGACAATGAAGGAAGACACTGTCAAGGCCATGCTTTCTCCAAAGCCCCAACCTGGAAAAAATTGCTGGGGAACAACAGACAGCACTGTGATGAATTTCACATCTGCCAATACTGCTACCAGCAAAACCAAAATGGCTTCTCTGTCCCTTCTTCCTTCCCTGTCTCGTGCACATGCATCTCACGGGAAGGATGCAAACCATGCAGGAGCCCTGATGGCAGGCAAATAAAGGAAACATAGTTCTCAGTCTTCCAACCCTCAATACAGGAAGGAGCAAAGAGAGAGGTGGGGTTGGTGCAGGGGGCCTAAGAGACCATTTCCAGAGCAACAGTGGAGCTGGAAACCTCTCAGGTCTGTCTGATTCCAAAATTTACACTTTTCCCTCCAGCTATCCTTCTAACGTGACATATAGGAAAAGAAGTACCAAAAGTTCAAGGTTATTATAGGATGATAAGAAGAATCTGTATATCCCTTTTTTTCTTTAAGATTTATTTATTTTTTATTTGAGAGAGGGAGAGCATGTGAGCAGGGGGAGGGCAGAGGGAGAGAGAAAGAGAGAATCTCAAGCAGACTGGCTCCATGCCCAGTGTGGAGCCCAACTCAGGGCTTGATCTCACAACCCTGAGATCATGACCTGAGCCAAAACCAAGAGTCAGACACTTAACCAACTGTGCCACATAGGCACTCCTGAATATTGCTTTTTGAAAGACTAAAAAGAAATAAAGAGTTAAATACTTCCTTCAACATTTAAATTTTGTAGTAGTAGGACTACTTTTTGCCTGGAAAGTTGATCTGAAATGAGCAAAGGATGCAGTTGAAGAGTTTATGGGTCATAATGATTTACTGATACAGGTATCTGCTCCAAAATCATTGAATCCTGTACTCATGGACATGGAGGAAAAAACAAAATCTTACAGTCCACTAACAACAACAAACTTGAATAGCTTCAAAGTTTACAAAATGTTTTTTTTTTTCTGAACTGTTGAAGCAGATATTAACAGTGAATGCAGAACTCAGGTCTTAGAACACATGGTGTATATGAGTGAAGACAAAATATTTATGTTGGGTGGCTCAGTCGGTTAAGCATCTACCTTCAGCTCAGGTCATGATCCCAGGGTCCTGGGATGGAATTCTGTGCTAGGCTCCCTGCTCAATGGAATCTGCTTCTCCCTTTCCCTCTACCCCTCCACCCCACTTCATGTTCTCAATCTCTCTCACTCTCTCTCTCACTCAAATATAGCAATAAAATCTTTTTAAAAAAGATATATTTATGTTTTTTCCACCAGACTTTTAAAAGTGCGTACCAATGACAAAAATGTTGCTTTTTGTCTTTCTTTTTCAAAATTGTTTTTTGAATTAAGGGAAATATTTCAGCAGGTTAGCAAGGAAATAAATGGTAAGATAGTGCATAGTAGGTTACAAAACTGGAAACTTGACCAAGTTCCATAAAAGAAAGAGTCAGAGATTAGTCACTGGAACTGGACCTTAGACCATTGCTTTATAACACAGACCACAGTGGTGGTTTTGGGGGAAGTGCTTCCCAGCCAAAGTTCATGAAGTGATTTTACCTGCATTATCACAATAGAAATTCACGACAACCCCACAAAGGGTAAGAGTATCTATTATTCCCACTCCAGGTCACAGGATAACTGAAGCTGGAACTGGTGCTGGGGGTTCCACAGGGTTCGCTGCTGACAACAGACAAGTCCTCCTGACTCACAGCCAGCTCCCACCTTCTTCACAGAGTGATCTTGGTGAGACACTGACATGTTTATCTGACAATATTGTAGTGAGGACCATCCATGGCAACACATCAATTAAACATCTATTCAGCACTATGTGCTGAATTAACTTAAAATTATGTTTGTGAGGAAGAAACTTGGATAAAGTTAGAAGAGCCTCACGAATGCAGACAATTAGCATATCAACTTATTTTCTTGGCATTTGCCTCGTTCTAATAAAAGCCAAATGTAGGGGGAAATTTGGCTTGTTCCAATTTACTTAATTCTTGTCAACTAAAACGGTAGAAGAGAGAGGTATCTGCCATGAAGAACCTGAAAATATGATGGAAAAGGTAAAACATGAGCAGACGGGTCTCATCTGGCCGCCTTTCCCCCAGACTCTCCAGGGCCCAGAGTAGATGCATTAGTCAGTATTTTCCAGAGAAACAGCACCAGTAGGATACACACATGGGGAGAGATTTATTCTCAGGAACTGGCTCATACAATTATGAAAGCTGAGAAGGCCCCCAGTCCACCACCTGCAGAGACCCCGAAAAGCCAGTGGTATCGTTCAGCCTAAGTCTGAACAGAGAACCAGGAGCGACAACAGCAGGAGAGGATGGGTGTCCCAGTTCAAGCAACCAGGCAGGAAAGATTGAATTCCTTCTCCCTCTGTCTTTTTGTTCTATTCAGGCCCTCAACAGATTGGATGATGCCCACCCACACTGAAGAGGCCAGTTTGCTTTCCTGGATCCACAGATTCAAATGCTAATTTCATCCAGAAACTCACTTACAGACACACCCAGAAATCACATTTAATCAAATACCTCAGTACTCCATGATCCAGGCAGGTGGCTACATCAAATTAATCATCACAATGGGTTTCGTGCAGTGTAGAATATAATGAAATAATGTCATTTTTTTTTTTTTAGCTACTATTTCATGGGAGTTTAATGATTGTAGAATTTTTGTTTGGGGGAATAATAAAGTTTTGGAACTAGTGGTGATGATTGAATAACATTGTGAATGCCATTGTATTGCACAATTAAAATGGCTTACATGGAAATTTACATACATGGAAACTTACATATATATTATATATATACAATATTATATATATTAATTACATACATAAACTTATGTGTATGTATATATATACATGTATATATATATACATAATAAAAATTAATTTTTAAAAAGAGAATTGCTATAGATGGGGGACATTGGGTTTAAGGCTGGGATCCTTAGGCCAGTATCCAGTATGATTCAAATCTTGCCTTCCACCCATTCCTGTGAGGTCCCTAAATTGGAAGCGACACAAAAAGGAGAAACAAGGTAAAGGAGTATGCATTACCAAGCTAACTGGCTGCTTACTATTCACAGAAGATAACAACAGAAAAATGTCATAGGTCCTCCGGGGAAATAAAGATGACAATGTGGAGAGGAGCCCGGTGACCACAGACCAGTGGAGCACGTACCAAGAGCTAGCAAAGAGTACAAGACAGATCTGGCCACTGATTGGGTGTCGTTCCAGAGGCTTGTGATGGAGTAGGCCTAAGAAAGAGCAAGTGTGCCTGGCCTTGGCGAAAGATTGGAGAGGTCACCCAGTGAGGCAACCGCATAAAAGGACTTTATGGTCCCAATAAGGAGTCATAATCTTGGACCATGATAAATCCCCACACATTAGCGCTAGTCTAAAAATTATTTGTACCTTTACTCTTTAGCATAGGAGAGACTTAAGTCACAGCCACTACCTGACTCCCAGCCCCCTGCCCTTCGCCATTTTGAGTCAAGCACCATGCCCAGGCTGTCCAACTATTGCCGTTTATTCATGAGATTCCTTCATTCCTGATATTTCTCATAGGACGCAATGACTTACAGTTTGAAACCATCAATGTGAGACTAGATTTTTATTAAAGAGTGGATCTTTCTTTTACTTTTATACCGCTGCCAACCATTTTTCTAGTCTTCTGAAATCTAGCAGTTGTTACAGCCAAAGACCAAAGGGCCAGAACAAACAATTAGCAAATGCATGAATCTGGGCTCTGTTTATTCTTCTTTGTGAAAGATAATCATGTGTTGGTTGAAGTGAGACCGTATGAGTCAATTATGTGTTGTCTGAGCAAAACCACTGTTATGGAATTCAGAAGTTACAGTTGAAACATGTTTAAAAATTCAAATATGGTATCATTTACTCCTGAGATTAATGATTACTGTGGGGAATAACCATTTCATACAAAGGTAATCACCATGTTCCCTTCAGCAATAAGTAATAGATTGGATGCATAGGGGTGACCCACATCCAGGTTTGCCAAAAACAGAGGCTCCCTGGCCATGGTGCTTTCAGTGTAAAAACAAAAAGTCCCAACTAACTGGGACAAGTTGGTCAGCCCATGTATGTACTCACCATTGGCTGGGCACCAAGAGGAAGCATAGAGAGAAGGGAAATACGATCCTTTCCCTTAAACACATTACAATAACAGCAAAGGTATTTTTTTAAAGATTTTATTTATTTATTCATGACATACACACACACACAGAGAGAGAGAGAGAGAGAGGCAGAGACACAGGCAGAGGGAGAAGCAGGCTCCATGCAGGGAGCCCGATGTGGGACTCAATCCAGGGTCTCCAGGATCACACCCCAGACTGAAGGCGGCGCTAAACCGCTGGGCCACCGGGGCTGCCCAGCAAAGGTATTTTTAATGCTATCCTGCCTTCATCTTTGCATTTCCACATACGTGGATGGCCTTCTCTTTCATTGGCCACAGCCATCCGTTGGTCTTGGCAAAGAAGTAGAGGAACGTGTGTGATGAGAACTCTTAGATCAGAGATGCAAAGATAAAGAAAGTACATTTGGAATTCAGTTTTTGGAGACTAAAACAGAATATTCAAGATAGTATTTTGAAACTCATCCTTTATCAAGATACGTAGTCTCTATTTCCTAAGTGTCAATTCACATACCAAGAACCAGACGTGCTGAATGTGAACATGGGGTTTTTCTAAGGGAAGCATGGAGAATACTTGGGAGATGACATGGTGGAAGCCCAACTGACAGGAAATGGTTGTCTTTCTGACCCAGGGAACAAAGGAAAATGGGAGCAAGCAGTTAGGGAGCAAGCAGTTAGAAATGTGTACACTAGCTTCTACCTCCAGAATTTTAAGATAGAAGGTGAGATAGTTTGAAGACATCCCTGGTGTCTCGGCCACCCCCCAACAAGGGATGGCCACACAGATTGGATTGGTGATTTAGCACAGTTAAGCAGAAAAACAGCCAAAATGAGCACTCCTGCATCTTCTCAGCCCTGCCCTACCCCCAGTGGGGAAAGGACCAGAAGTCTCTGCATTCCACACAAGGAGCTTGAGAGGTAACTACACTGAGAGCCCCAGCTGGACTCACAGGGTCAAGAGGTAAAGTGGCAGTGCCACGTGGACCACAGGAGTGGGCAGCCCACCAGGGGCGGGAGACAGGGCCTGCAACACATCTGTGTCAGAGAAAGACAAAGGGAGACAAAGAAAGAAAACAAATCCCTCATTCCCCAGCCACATGTCAGTGTCACCCGTGCAAATGACCTGGAAACCATTCTAAACCACCCAGAGATCACCTAAGTCACCATCCGCCCACAGACCCAAGACCTTTTCCAGAGCCACAAAGGCACCTCAGTCCTTCTCCCTACCAGACACTATCTTTGGGAAAAGAGGGGGTGGGTGGTGAACTCTAAATGAGCATTTACCAGAATGAACTGCTGGAAAGTAAAAGAGAAGTTTTAACTAGGAACACTTAGAATTTACTGGCAAATAAAATTCTTTCTATCCCACCCCTTCCTCTCTCTCCCAACCTTCTACCCTGTATGGCAGGAGTTCAAGAAGATCTCATCTGTTAAAGCAAATAAGGAAGCTTCTTTTTTTTTTCTTTTTTCTTTTTTCTTTTTTTTTTTCCTTTGGCACCTTTAAAAAATGGTATGAAATTCTTGTGACCCTTCCCCACAATTTGTAGGCCAAAAAAGATGACAAAGAGGATATGTGTACAATTTGAAAAGGAAAAGGAATTATTTAAAGATAGATCATTTCATTGTTTGTTGGGTATGCCTCAAAAATAAAGGCATGGGGCAGGCACATTTTAAGTGACTAAGACTTTCTAAATTCTTCATCTTATTACTTCAGAGGCTGGTTGTGTTGCAGTGACAAATGACCCCCAAATCTCAGTGGTTCAGCTCCACAGATGTTTATTTCTTGCTCTGGTCACATGACTTGTGTGGGTTGGTGGGTCTGTGTTCACCATGCTGCTTTGGGGACTCAAGCTAATGGAATGGTCACCATCAGGAACTTTGTCAATTACTGTGCAAAGAGCTCAAAGTGGTCTCAAGCCTGCAATTTGATGCATCGGCAACCACTTCTCACAACTCATTGGCTGGTGCTAAACCCATGGTTCGTCTCAAGCACAAGGGGACCAGGAAGCTTAACACTGCCGTATGCCTAGAAATAGTCAGCAAACCACATGGAAAGTGAGACTTTGTTAATTCCTTAATATCATGCTCTTCAACATCATATAACTCAAAGTCAAATTGACTGTGTGTACAAATTTATTAATTCACTAAAGTTTTAATCTGCAGCAGACAGTAAAGTGTAATATTAGTCACAATATGAGACTAAATTCTCTGAGGTCATAATCTATCTCACATTTGCCTCTTTAATCTTCAGTGGATTGTGTTTATCAATGAAGATTCTTTACTACAAGTAATATTAAATCCTGTTCAAACTGGTTTTTAAAAAAGGAAATTGGCTTACAAGGCAGAAAAGATATGGGTTTCAGGTAAGGCTGTATCTGGGGCTCAAATAATGTAATCAAGAGAGTCTCTTTGTTTTTCAGCTCTGCCTTCATTCTCAGGCAGCTCCCCCCGTGAGGTCCCAAGATGTCTTTCTGGCAGTTCCTAGAGCTGCATAATTCCTTCTTTAGGTTGGAGGAGGACAATCTGCTTTCTTATATTTCAAAGAAAAGTCCTCAAATTGAATTACATGCTCATTTTTTAATCAATCACAGTAGCCAGGTATATGGATTATGTGGAATGGCTTACAACAACCACTCCAAAAAATGGATGTCAATAAAAATGGGTAACTTTTCTTGAACAGTTAGTAAGTACCAAGTTGCCCAACCGCCCTACATACTCACTTAATCCTGACAACAGTCCTATTAAACAAGGAAGAAGGGGTAAGGCTGTGGGTAAGGAGGCATCAATATGTCACATTGCACAGCATGGCTACTGCTACAGAGGCTCCACGAGAATGAGGATACTATGTCAAGGCCCTTTGCCTGGTCACAGTAGCTCCCAGTCATTTCGCCAGGACTTTTGCCACCACCAGGCACTTCTCCTTTATCACTCTCCCTTGTCACCCTGGGCACCTATTTCCACAAGAGGCATCCACGTGAAAGCCCTACACCTTTCAAGGTACCAGAGCTTCTCCAAGTAGCTAACACAAATTGCTCATTTAGTGTGTTCCTGGCACCATGGTCATGTACTAACCCTTACAACACAATGACCAGAAGAAACTGATTATCCACATTGTTTTTAAAGATTTTATTTACTTATTTATGAGAGACACAGAGAGAGGCAGAGACAGGAGAACTAGGTTCCATACAAAGAGCCCGATATGGGACTCAATCCCTGGACTCCAGGATCACGCCCTGAGCTGAAGGCAGATGCTCAACCACTGAGCCACCCAGGTGACCCTGATTATCTGTATTTTATAGGAGAAGAAGCTTGGCTGTAGGAGGTGAAGTAAATTACTCAGGATCATGGACTAAACAGTGGCAGCACATGGATTTGAAGTCAAGCCTATTAAATTCTGATTCTTATTCTTAACTACCATTTACCCTCCCTGGGCCATTTTGCATAGATGCAGAGGGCAAAAAAAACTCTCCTTTTGCATTTCTCTGGTAGGTGAGCAACAAAGCAGCACTCTCTAGGGCTCAGATGTCTCAGAGTGTTAGCAAAAACAATTTTCCCACTTCGTAACTTACACAATTTCTTCCCTTGCAGCCTCCCCAAAGAGTCCTCAGATATGAGACAATGATGTCAAGCCCAGAAATCAAAGCCCAGACACGGGCGCCATATTGGTTTCCAAGCCAGCCCTCTCCTCCACTGCCTAGGAGACCAAGATTTCCCCCTGTTTCCTCCACCTTTCTGTTTCTGTTCCTATCAGAATGACTTCTCCATGAAGCTACTTAGCCTCTCATGCCATAACCCCACCTACCCTACCCCACTCCCATCAGTGTGAGCTGCCTAAACACGTCAGAATTCTCCAGAGTGGACATTGCTTAGGCTCAAACTAGTTCTTATTAATTAATTCTTATTATTCTATTTGATAATAGTAACACAATGCCTTACATTATTTTTTTCTAAAGTACTATATAAACTGCATCATGGCCAGACATGGGAAGGAAAAAGCCACATAAAAATAACATTCTGGAAGATACTTCTATGGTTTTCTTTACTTTTCCCCCCTTTTTTTTTCTTTTCTTTTTTCTTAATCTAAACACAAAATCTAGAAATTTTCAGAGAGGGCCTATCCAGCCTGTAACTTGGAGGGATCTGTAACTTAAGATGTTATTAGTAACCCAGATGAGAGCTGGGTGCTCAGGAATTTGTGTAAAATTAACTCAAATTCCCTCTCTAAGGTCTGTGGAAGCCCAGAACCCTCTTTGCGATTCTTTTGTGCTTTTCCAGAGCTCTCATGAGCACCTCTGGTCAGTGTCTATGTCTTCATTTGCTGTCACCAAATTGACCCATGTCACTCAGACTCAAGCCCTTACCCAGCCCTTACCTAGAGACACCCACTCCCAGCAGACGTTCGTGACTTATTTAAACTATCTTAAATATTGTGAGTGTTCAAATAAATTTAATATATAAAAATCAAAAAAATAGTAATACCAACTTCAGTAACAAATGTTATTTAAATTCACTGGATATCTGCAAGTCACGGGAGAAGGTTGGAATACACCACTGTGTTAGTCTTCTCTGGCTGCTGTAACAAAATACCACAGACATTCATTGCTCACAGTTCTGGAGGCTGGGAAGTCGGAGATCAGGGTGATGGTGTGGTCAGTTTCTGGTGACAGCCCCTTCCTGGCTTGCAAGCAGCTACCTCCTTGCTGTGTCCTCATATGGCCTCTGCTCGCAGCCTGCATGTCTGGGCCAGAGACACATCCTCTGCCTCCTACAAATAACCTACTTTCGCCAAAGAATTGGCTGTCGTGCCACTTCACCACAAGGTGGCAGTATCTGAGACCTTTGGGGCTTCCTTCCCCATCGAAAGCAGCGCAGAAAAATAGCACAATCTTGAAACGCAGCCAGCAAATGATAACCAGCTTCCAGTGCTTAATCATGATAAATGTTTTCTCATAAAGCAGAACCTGCCAGAAGTACCTGACTTGCTCTATAGCCAGGTATTACATGATAAAGTGGACTGAACTGCTTGCTAATCCCAGAGCAGAGTTCTCAGGGACAATGGAAGAAACGATTTTATTTATGTAGAAAACAAAAACCAAGGGCAAGAGTAAAGATGATACTGTAAGGGAGGTAACACTTAGGATAAAAGATGTTTCATTCAAAGCCCCTCTGAACAAAAGGAAAAGCTGAGAATCAAAAACCTAATACCAACCAGTGTGTTTGGGAATCAACCTGAAATAAAGCCCAGTATAAAAATACCTCTGTACTATATGGAGTCAGATATGCTGTCAACTGTTTCTTGTGGTTTAAGTTGGCAAGTATGTACCAAGCGTCTCCCCTGTACCATGCCCAGGGTTAAAAAAGGGAACCCTCTTAAACTGTTGGTGGGAATGTGAACTGGTGCAGCCACTCTGGAAAACTGTGTGGAGGTTCCTCAAAGAGTTAAAAATAGACCTGCCCTACGACCCAGCAATTGCACTGTTGGGGATTTACCCCAAAGATGCAGATGCAATGAAACGCCGGGACACCTGCATCCCGATGTTTCTAGCAGCAATGTCCACAATAGCCAAACTGTGGAAGGAGCCTCGGTGTCCATCGAAAGATGAATGGATAAAGAAGATGTGGTTTATGTATACAATGGAATATTACTCAGCCATTAGAAATGACAAATACCCACCATTTGCTTCAACGTGGATGGAACTGGAGGGTATTATGCGGAGTGAAATAAGTCAATCGGAGAAGGACAAACATTATATGGTCTCATTCATTTGGGGAATATAAATAATAGTGAAAGGGAATAGAAGGGAAGGGAGAAGAAATGGGTAGGAAATATCAGAAAGGGAGACAGAACGTGGAAGACTCCTAACTCTGGGAAACAAACTAGGGGTGGTGTAAGGGGAGGAGGGCAGGGGGTGGGGGTGAATGGGTGACGGGCACTGAGGGGGGCACTTGATGGGATGAGCACTGGGTGTTATTCTGTATGTTGGCAAATTGAACACCAATAAAAAATAAATTTATTATTAAAAAAAAAGAAACTCTATGGTTCAATGTAGAAAGAATCGTAGGATTGTTCCTAGCACCAATAAGCATTCAGGGTGGCTCACTGGAGCCTTCTCCAGGGGTGACATTTTACTGGAGCTCAGGGAAAGTTAGTGTGTCTCAGCAGACAGTGGGTGGTGGAGCACAAGACAGGGGACATTTAGAGATATTGAGGGACACAGGAGAATTATCCATATGAACGGAGCAAATCCCGAGGGGTATGGATAACTATATTTGAACAACATCTTATTCAGAAGACAGAAGAAGGAACAGCCAAGAAGGTGGCCAGAAAACTAAGCAAAGCCATGTTTGTCAAGAGAGCTTGAACGTTATGGGTAACAGAAATCACCAAAGGCTTTTAAGCGAAGAATAAGACCAGTTGGTGCTGATCAGAAAGGTCCCTCTGGGAACACTCAGAGAGGCCAGTTAAGAGGAGTTTGTCCCAGCCCAAGTGACCCACGGCGACCTAAACCATGGCCATGACAGTGAGGATGAAGAGGAGGTGCAGATGGCAGAGATACTCAGGAGGCCAGAAGACACAAAAGAGAGAAGATTCCAGAATAAGTCGGTCTGCTAGCTGGGGAAGAAGAGAAAGAAAGAGAAAACAGAGGAAGGGAAAGACACCAACCCAGATTGTTAAGAACATAGAAACAGGCCCAAATGAGGCTGAGTTGGTGGGTGGAGCATTGCGGATTTGACCAGGATAAGGATAAAGGTTGCACAAGAAAGGATTTACTTGCCAAGAAGGGTTTGACCCTTGCCCCAATCTGGAAGTAAACCACTAAGCCCTTGGAATGTCTGTCCTGCCTAGAAAGAGTTCTGGCCCACAGTTGATGTTCCATGCGAACACTGTGGTTTGGGATGGACCACATGTGTCTACTTGACCTCTGGAGAGGCTGGAAATGAAGGTCCACTACATGGCTGTCCACTGGGAGATGGCAACTAAAATCCCACGCCTAGAATGCTCCTGGCCCCTGCCCTGTGTGCCTCTTCTCTTTGCTCATTCTGACCAGTATCCTTTCACTTTAACAAAGCATTACTGAGTATTCCAACTTTTCTGAGTTCCAAGTTCTGTGGGTCCTTCTAGAGAATCACTGAACTTGAGAGTCATCTTAAGACTTTCCAAACTGCAGTGGTGAAGAAACACAATGCTAACTACCAACCAGAAACCCAGTTGGAATGATGATAATCATAATAGCGACCCTACACTACCAATAGCTTACCAGACATATCTTATAATCTTCAAAATAATCCCCCAAATAGGAATAATTACTTCCATTTTATAGACAAGAGACTATGGATGAGGTTCAGATGTGTGTCTCAAATGACAAATCAAGTACTCAGTAATGAGGGTTTGAACCAGGTCACCTGACTTCAAAGCAGAGGCTTCCAACATCAGGCATATAATGCAGCAGAAGGATTAATATTGTGAAATATTAGCATGGTTTGGTTTGGTTTGGTTCCGTGGTCTTGTAACTCTGCGTTTAAGCCACAGGTAGACCATTCAATGTTCATTGGCTCAGGGAAGAAATGACCCAGAAAAATGTAGACAGAACAAAGGACGCAGTTGGGAGTGTTCAGTTTTTAAAGCCAAAACCCTCCAGCTCCTGGACCAAGAGAGAAGAACGCAAGGTCAGGATGGAGTAGGCTCTGGTCTTCCTGAGATGAAACCTGGTCAGGCTTGCCTGGGCTCAGGCAAGGACAGAGGAGTAAGGAAGGGACCTTGGGCACCCCTGGCAAGTCCAGGGAAGGTGGGAGGCAACCAAATCCCCTGAGAGGTTTAGAGAATCCAACAGCAAGAGGAGCTCAAGTGTGGGCCAGCGTGGGAACAGAAGAAATATTTGCGTGGCAGACCTAGATGCACCCGGGAGGCAGCCACACAGAGCCCTGAAGCCTTCGTGGTCCAGGAGGACAGATGAGCCCAAGAAACGGTGTGTCCTTTGAGGCAGAGTGAGGCAGCACTCTGTTGTAGGGTGTTCGACCTTCACAGAGACCCGGGAGGCGAACGGAGACTCGTGCTCAGGCACGCGAGGGGACAGAGCAATGGACTAGTGGCTGATGCCCAGACAGGATGGTCACACGCGGCGATGCCACACCGAGCTCCAGTGCTCCCTCCACCCAGTTCCCTGGAGGTCAGCAAACCTCCCAGAGCTCCATCACACATACAGGCAAAGATGCCCAAGGAATGGAACGGTGTTTCCACCACCTAACCCTAATGGATGCTCAAAACCCAAACAAGGGACATCTGGGTGGCTCAGTAGTTGAGCGTCTGCCGTTAGCTCAGGGCATGATCCTGGGGTCTGGGATCGAGTTCCGTGTTGGGCTCCCCACAAGGAGCCTGCTTCTCCCTCTACCTGTGTCTCTGTCTCTCTCTTTGTGTCTCCCATGAATAAATAAATAAAATTTAAAAAAAGGAAAGAAAAGAAAGAAAGAAAGAAGAAAGAAAGAAGAAAGAAAGAAAGAAAGAAAGAAAGAAAGAAAGAAAGAAAGAAAAAAGAAAGAAAGAAAGAAAGAAAGAAAGAAAGAAAGAAAGAAAGAAAGAAAGAAAGAAAGAAGAAAGAAAGCCAAACCACATACCCTTGTAGAAACCAACAAAGCGGTTTTGGGCACACCTGAGGTCTTGAACCCAGACACACACCTGCGGCCTTGCTGTCTAAACGTTCAGGGGGGGCAGATGGATGGTCTGCCCTGGGATTCCAGCACAAAAAATCGACAAGGGCTGCATGGTGCTCCCTGAAACTCTTTCTCAGCTGCTCTGTGCACCGCGGGTAACAACCCATTGGTCACACTCTCCAGTTAGTCTGCCAAGTTCCCGAGACAGTTCATTCCTGCCTCCTCAGAAGTGGCTCACGGTGACTTCTCCAGTGGAACACCTGAGAGGACACCTGCCGGGCCCAGCGACGGCACCATTCAGGGTTAGGATGGATGGACAGAGCTTCCATGAGGGGGCTCCAGGTTTCGGAAGGACAGGGGCCAGAGGCTCCCGTCCAAGCTCTGCCATAATGAACAGTGACCTTGGGCATGAAAGTCAACCTCTCTGAACTTCCATGTCTTAAAATAGAGGTGGCGAGCGCTTCCCTGCTTAGTCACCAGAGCAAAGTGAGAAGGGAATGAGGTCAGGAGCCGGAGCACTGCACTGGGCCCCGAGAACAGCTTGCCATCGGCCCACCGTCCTTGGCCTCCTTCTTTCTGAGCCTCACCTTCCAAGGGCCCAGGTCTTTCTTCTTGGGATGTGCGCCCACCTCAGCCATGAGAGAATGGAGTGAGATGAAGTCCCAGCCCTCAAGAGCCCTCTGGCCTACCACCCCTTGCTCCGAGCCTTCTGCGGCCTTCCTGCCAGACTCAGAGCAAGTTCCAGACTCCTTCCCAGGTCTACACCATGCCCTGTGGGACCCCACCTGGTGCCTCTCCCCAGCATCCTCACCCAGGATGTCACTGCTCCTCGGGCTCCCCCCACACCACACTCCTGCTGCTCTCAAATGCTCAAAGTCAGTTCCAACCTCAAGGTTGTCGTCCTTGATGCTCTCTCTGCCAAGGATGCCCTTCTCTGGGGTCTTTTCACACCTGCTCATGCACTTTCTTTGGTTCTCTGAGCAACATCAGTGCCAGAAGCTTCCTCCACTCTGTTCTCTTGCTTGGCCAAAAGCTCATCTCTGGGTTTTTGGCTTGAACGTTGGTCACATCCATACGTGCCCATCCTGTCTCCCCACCCCTCACCCTTACACACACACACACACACACACACACACACCCTACCCTACCCCAACCACCACCTTTATTTGAAGCCCAGTCTTTATAACTCAAGCCCCATGGTCTACAGAAGAGTTTTAGACTTTGGGAAACAGCAGGCAAAACTTCTCTGTGCCATTGTCTCTCTACCTGTAATCCCCTTTTAATCATTCCCTGCTCACAGCTTGCTTGGGGAATTTAAACACTTTTAAAGGTAAGTTTAAAAAGAGCAATGGTAGGGGGGCTTGGGTGGCTCAGTGGTTGAGTGTCTGCCTTCAGCTCAGCTCATGATCCTGGGGTCCTGGGATCGAGTCCCACTTCGGGCTCCCTGCGGAGAGCCTGCTTCTCCCTCTACCTGTGTCTCTGCCTCTCTGTGTGTGTGTCTCACGAATAAATAAATAAAAATCTTTTAAAAATAAATAAAATAAAAAGAGCAATGGTAACTAGTAGGCTCCCAGATGTCTCAGGGAAACAAAAGGGTTTCCTCAGTTGCCAGCCCAGCTGTGTGACTAGCTCTGCAAATCACATTCATTCGCTGCACTTCCATCTTCTCACCTGTAAGAACCAAAGGCTTTTATCTACAGCATCCCTAAAAATTCTCCCAGTTCTGACAATTCCTTTGTAATCGGACCACAGCCACATATTTAGCTGCTTCACTTACAATATCTCCTGCCCGCCCCCCCCATTCCACTTAGGATCCAGCAGATCTGAAGTCGTGTGTACATTTTATACGCTCAAGACCTACAAAGGAAAACAGGCAATGAATGCAGGGAGACAACCGCCCGAGGTTACTCAAGAATCTCTGCCTGGGGGACACCTGAGTGGCTCAGGGGTTGAGTATCTGCCTTTGGCTTAGGTCATGATCCCGGGGTCCTGGGATCCAGTCCCACATTGGGCTCCCCACAGAGAACCTTCTCCCTCTGCCTATGTCTCTGCCTCTCTCTGTGTGTCTTTCAGGAATAAATAAATAAAATCTTTAAAAAATAATAATAATAATCGCTGCCTGGTACTGCCTTCCCGACCCTATGACCAAAGACCATTTCTCTGGCCTGGCTATTTTCTTTGTTTGCCTCCAGCTTCAGAGAAACAAAAGAATTTTCTTTAGGCTAAGGAAGTTAGAATGGGGCTGGGATTCTAGACAGATCTGCACACATGTGGCTCCATTTGAAAGACTTTGCTATTGTTTTTGGAAGCCCTAAGAAAATTAAGCATCTGTTCAACTTTTTTTTAAAAAAATTCTCGTGAAAATGAGTCCGTTTATAGTGTGTTTTGAGCTGAGTTTTACATTCCTGTGGGCTCGTAGCTCTTGAAATTGGCTAAACCCTACCTCCAGAGGAGTTGATTAACTCGAAAAACTCTGACGCCAATTTCTAAAAACCAGAAACCCAAGTCTCACGGTCTCGAGATGTTTCCATCCCCACTGACCTGATGACCTCAGGTAAACCTGGCCTCCTCTGCACAAAGCTGCACACTTACAGGCCCTATGTCCGTGAACACTCTCCTTGTGACAGTACCGTGGCTGCATCACCAACCACCCCCGGGATCAAGTGGCCTCAGACAAGGACATTCATGTGCTGCAGAATCTGTAGTACAGAGCAGGGTTCAGGGGGAATACTTTTCTGCTCCGCTGAGCATCTGCTGGCACAGTCTGAAGGCTGGGCAGTGGAATCATCTGAAGGCTTCTTCACTCACTTGTCTCCTAAGCTGGAAAGACTCCAGCAGCTGGAATGGAATAGCTATGGGGTCTCTCCACATGTTCGGTCTAACATGCCCTCCAGAACATCCTACAAGTCAACTCAGGGCTACCAAGAGAGAGTTCCAGGTAGAAGCTCTATTGCCTTTTATGAGCCAGCTTCAAGTGCCATGAGGAGTCAGTTCTGCCATAGTCTGTCGGTCAAGGCAGTCCCAAAGATCTGGCAAAGTTCAAGGGAAGGAAACATAGACATCTGCCCCAACCCCACCCGGGGCCCAGTGGAGGCACGTCAAATCCACATCATAGAAATAGCATGTGGGAGAGGAGATGTATTGGTGTTGCCATCTTTGAAAAATAAAAACCTGCATCCCCCTGCAAACCGTCAGGTAGACATCAATGCCCCCAGTTATGAGCCTGATGAAAAATGACTTACGTGAGGGCCACATGGTGAATAGAGACAGGTCCAGGATTCAGAGGATAGGGAGCCTGGAGCATGGAAGTTTTGGGGATCGGGGTAAGAAGCTCCCCAGCCATCCCTGAGTCACTGCAAAGGGAAAGGACAGACCAGGCAGTGCCAGGAAGCTTTGCCTCATGTCCCAAGATGAGAAAAAGGCCCACAGGGACAGAAACTGTCTTACTCATCATCTTACGCCAGCAGAGTTTGGCACAGCGGAGACACTGTGGTAAGGTGGGGAAAGCTCACATACTAAAATTGGCTCTAGGTTGAAGCTGTGTGATCTTGGTCAAGGCTCCTAACCACTCTGAGCTTCAACTGCCTCTTCTGTTAAATGATAAGAACGATATCTCCAAATTAGGCTTTATGGTGGATTCCAGATGCTTCTGTGTAAAGTTCTTGGTGTATAGCAGGGAAACCAGCTCATGGTCACTACCATTATATACAGATGTTTGCAAAACCGGACAGGTTCTGGGAGTCAGTGTTAGTACTTGGACGGCCTCAGGCGAATCGTCTGCCAGGACCTCTGAGGCATGTGGGTTGAGGAGGAGAAGAACAAAGCCGAGTCTGAGCTGAAACAGTGTAAGGGAGAAAGGGTGTGCATATGGAAGAGGTAAAGTGAGCACCACTACATAGGTGCGAATGCTGGAACCAGACGACTCTGTTTGAACTTGATCAAGCTGCTCAATCTCTCAAACGATTTGTTTCCTCCTCTGTAAAAAATGATGTAAATGTTCTGACCTGATGATATTGGTATATAAATGAAATAATCAATGGAAACACCTGGCAAACTGCCCACCATATAGTAAAATTTCAATAAGTATTAGTTCTCTCACTCTTTTAATGTCTGAGGAAGAATAGCATTTTGTTCAGAATTATATTTTCATATCCAATAAAGCTATTGAGTTGAATACATATGTTCATCCCAGTGGACCGGTCTGGATCACGTAGCCATGCATTCAACATATGTTTATTGAGCACCTACCATGGGCCAGACGCAGCGCTGGCTGCCCAATATACAACTGAGAAACCAAAACACAGTCATGGCCTTTGAGTTGCTTATAGTCTGGAAGGGAAGATTTCACAGGAACTTTCCAGTTACAGGATAGAAACAAGCACTTGCATTGACACCTTATCAACTCTGTTAAAGTCTGGTTCTTACACATTAACTCCATAATCCCCATGAATGTGTGCCCATGCGTGTGATGGCAGGTAGGCTAGAAGGCATTGCTCACGCAGGCCAAAGCTCAGGATGGCTGTAGGCAACAAGTCCTGCTCTGCCTCCCTGGCCTCTCCAGCAACCCTCCTGGGTTCCAGGATGTGTGGAGGCAGAACCAGTTGAAAGGAGACAGGGGAAGTGGATTGAGGCCTGCCAGCATGCCTGCTGCCTCCTCCATCTGTGGTCCCCCCGTTCTGTGGTACCTCTGTCTGTCACCTTCTACTTTATGGTACAAACACCTCTGTGTTTTTGCTTCTACCCATACCAAAAATCTGCTCTCCACAAGCAATGGGTTCACATTTTATATGTAACTTTCTCTAATGGCATAACAACTCTGCTGGTTAAATTGCATTGTCTTTTCTTTACATAAGGCTCAGAGAGGCCAGGTCGGTTGGGGAGTTGGTTTTTTGGAGGGCGGGAGAGGAAGGAGGAACAGAGGGAGAGGGTGAGAGAGAGAATCCTAAGCAGGTTCCATATCCATCACAGAGCCCCATCTCACCACCCTGAGATCATGACCTGAGCCAAAATCAAGAATAAGACATTTAAACTGACAGCCACCCAGGCACCCCAGAGAGGTCAGGCATTTAAAGGGTCAAGCCAGCAAGCGGTAGAGCTGGATCCGAATGCGGGGTGGCCAGGTCTCGCTATCAGTCCAGTTCTGTTCGACAAGCATTTCACACACACCTGCCTTATGCCAACCACCAGGGAAACAGTGATGAACAAGGCATGGTTGCTGTTCCCCAGGGACCCACACACTAGCGGGGAAGACAGGCACTCCAGGAGGAATGTAAATTTAAGGTAAATGGAGATAATGCACAGAAAATGCTTGTCATGCTACCTGGCACCTAGAAAGCTCTTAGTCAAGGTCAGCCAGCTATTGTTACTACATAAGTGACAAAGGAAAGGAAAACTAAGGATGCCATGAAGCGCCAGTAAAGATAGACAGCCCACATGTGGCTGCACCACATGTTCTCCACCAGACTTATCTACACTTGAGCTTATTTTATATTCAGTTTAGAGCACCATTTAGGAGAGATGCAGGGGAAGACTGGAACAGCTCCAGGTAGGATGTCTAGGGGTGAGAGGACCTGAATTCTATCAAGGAGGCCTCTAAGGGAACGAAGAATGCTGAGCCTGAGGCAGAGAAGATGAAGGACCTATTAAGATTTTCATTTACCTGAACTATAAAAATGATCAGAAATTATATTATTTTCTTTCTTTTTTTTTTAAATCTCAGTGAAAGAAGACTAAAACAAAGGATAACAGTTCTATAAACATTAGGGACCCAAGCTCCTTACATCTTTCTGTTCTGTCAAGGAGTGGCTGGCCTCTTTTCCTCAAAGTGGCCTCATATTCCACAATGACTTCCAGAGTTCCACCCATCGTGCCACCATTCTGGTCAGAAGGGGGAAGAAACCACAAGGGGGGCATGAGGAAGGAAAAAATACCAGATATCTCTTAGGCCAGAATTTAGTGACATTGCACCAGCTAACAGCGAGGGAGATGGGGAAATGCAGACTTTGATTAAGAACATGGCACTCCTGAATAAAATTAAGTCCTGTTCTAAGGAAGAGGGTGAGAATAGATATTGGGTAGACAACCAGGAGAGTCTGCGGCAAGGGATACAGCACTGTCTCTATGCACTTATAAGAAGCATCTGGAAGGAGAGGAATGAGTGTATTTCATGGGGGAACAGAATGAAAAGTCAGATTTCAGCCTAATCCAAGGAAGAACATCTTCCTTTCCATAGTTCAGCAAACCGTGGAATGGGCTGCCTCTTGTGGCAGTAAGAATCCTCCTATATTGGAATATTCCAGGAAAGCCTAACTGGAAGAGTGAGGGAATGCTGTGGCAGGGGTTTGGGGCATCCAGAATAGGACTGGGTTTAAGGAGAGCTGAAATCCTCTTTCTAATCATGAAATGGACAATCCATCCCTTAGTTAAAGTATTCCATCTAGGAGAAGAGGTATTTCGGGAGAGAGGGGTGCCCTTCCCAAGCACCTGGGGGAGTCCCTCTGTAGGCAGCTACCATTCCCCCGAACACCAGCCAGAGGGGCAGCCATGTGAACCATCTGCCTATTTCTTAAATGATATTTAAAGGTAAAAGATATAAAATTTATCAAAGAAGAATTGGGACGTGCCAGCAGAGAGAAAGAAGGAAAATAAAATCCATTTATGATTCCAGCTCTGATGAAAAGAGAATGATCTTGAGGTCAAGTCCTCCTCAATTCAAGTGCAGTTTACACCAGCCACTAGGTCTATAGGCCTGAGAAATCATTCAACTTCTCCGAGCCTCCGATTCCTCATCTGTAAAACCTCAACAATAGCAAGAACCTTGACGAGTCATAGTGACAATGATACTTTTTGACAAAAGCATTTAAGGAACATAACACACATGTACTTAATACATCATCAAGAAATATTAGTTTTCTTCTTTCCCACTTTCTGTCTAAACCACTATAAACATTTGGAGTATTTTATTCTAATCTTTATTTTGTTATTCGTTTGCTATGATTGCCAATGCATTTCTGTAGTCTGCATTTTATCCAGTGCATGTCATAATTGTTTTATTACAACTGATTCTCCAGAAACATCCTTTTCATGGCTGGATAATGCTCCAGCTTGCAGATACATCATAACTGATTTGCTGTTAGTAATATATTTCACCTATATTTACATAGAGAGAATTTTGTGAATAAGGCCTTTTTTTTTTTTCATTTTGGATCATTTCCTTAGGATATATTTTCAAAAGAGAAATCATTGCACCAAAGAGTAAAAATGATTTAAGGCCTTTGACACAGATTGCCAGATTCTTTTCCGACTTTTAATTTTTGTACATGCGCTGGTTTCATAATTAAATTTTTGTCCATTACTCCTCATAAATTGTGGATAAAATCCTCATAAATTCAGGATAGAAGCTATATCTTTTCATCCTGGAAACTGGTCCCCTATTACAGGGTATATTTAAATAAATATTTACTTAATGAATGAAAAGAATCGGGTCTGTTCGCAGTTCTATTAGTGCAATAATGCCTCAGGTTTCATTGCATCCGCATTATAACGGGATATACTGAGATGGGGGAGAGTGGGCAGTGGATCCAGAGGACAAATTCCTAATATAAGACTTTGTTACATTTCCAGAGAGGCCTGGGCTATTTCAAAACTTACAAAAGCTGACAGAGGCCGAGTTTCTGACTTCTTCAATACACTTCCCTAGCTTGTATGAACACCCAGCAAAAATTCATATTTCGGAGCTCTCTTTGACTACTAACAAAGGCCATGAGCTTTCCACAAAATGTTTCTCTTATTCTCTATTGCTCTGTAACAAACCAAAACCTCATAACTTTAAAAAGCAATCATTTATTTAGTTCATGATTCTTCAAGTCAATAATACTTAGGCTGGGCTCGGTTGTGCAGCTCATCTGGTCTTGACCAAGCTAACTCACAAATCTTTGAATGAAGACCTGGTCAGCTCCCAGCTTGGATGGAGGCTGGCTGATGGAGGCTGTCTTCTCTTCCTTTCCAGCAAGCTAGCCCAACCTTGTTTCCTTGGACTCTGGAAGGGGTTCCAAGAAAGAGAAGACGAGAAGCATGCATTGCCTCTTGAGGCCTTAGTTCAGAACTGGTGCACCATCACTGCATTCTAGCCACCGGACCATGTCACAAGGCCAGCCCAGATTCCAGGGGTGAGGGAATAGAACCCACCTCTTAGGTAAAGGTGCTGCAAAGCCCCATTGCACAGGACATGAACCCAGGAAAGGAATGAACAAAGAATTCAGCCTTTTTCTTTTTCTTTTCGTTTTCTTTTCTTTTAAAAAAATTTTTTTTCAACTGACCAGTGTTTCCCCAAGTGATAGAATGAATTAGTCTACTGGGTGGAGTTGCTTAGTCTTGTCCAATTGGAACTTGAAGATTAATTATCTCCAATAATTTTAATAGTGCCTCAGATATTTAAAATACTGGAAACAATGTTACCTTGGCTAGGTTTTGTGTAACCCACGCTTTAGGCACCTTGGACAGAAGCCATCAATTTTTAGACAGAAGATGAACCTCAAGGAAGCTGAGCTGATGGAGAAGCTTTTCCATCCTACCATTCCTCAAGCCTCTCCTGCTCTGTGTCCCCAGCACAGGGGAAGTCTTGTCTCTTTGCTTTCAGGAACCAGAAGCCAGAATTCCATTCATTGCTAAACTGTACTGTATTGTTCAGATGTATTTTAGGGATTGGGGTCGGGTAAAACTAGAACAGAAGCTGTCATGAGTCCATTGTCACCTACCCTGGTTCTAGCAATGGTGTTTTGAGTCAGGCTTGTGGCGACATTAATAAGCTGGATTTGTGCCAAAAACTCTTAGAACTTTCCAACGGGCTCACCGTAACTTAGGATCTATGAGATATGATTTCAGGAAGTATCACCCCACAAATCCTGCTTGCTTAAAAGTCCCCTAATGGAATACCAAGCCACTCCTTTCCCAGTGAGAAATCTGTGTTAAAGTACAAACACTACTAGGACATTCATTATTATTATAACAATCATATAATACATTATATAATTATACACCTACACATAATATGTATATTCCTTTAATGAAAGACCAGTTATTCCTTTCACAATGAGAAATCTTCTTTTTAATGTACCACCAGGACTTTATTGTTAATTTATTATCATCATTGTTGCACTGATTTTATAATACATTATAGAATTGTGTGTTTTGTATAGAGTGTATTTTGCACATGTATTATATGTGTTATATACTATTGTATAAAATGGGGGATCCCGGGGTGGCTCAGCGGTTTGGCACCTGCCTTCGGCCCAGGGCGTGATCCTGAAGACCAGCCCACATCGGGCTCCCGGCATGGAGCCTGCTTCTCCCTCTGCCTGTGTCTCTGCCTCTCGCTCTCTCTCTCTCTCTATCTCTATCTCTCTGTCTTTCATGAACGAATAAATAAAAAAATAAAATCTTAAAAAATATATATTGTATAAAATGTTATATAATTATAACACATACATATTATGATAAAATAACTTGACCATAATGAATATTTTAATGGGCGAAATATAGAAAACTGACCACCAGCCAAAGCAGGACAGTTATCCTTGAGAGATAAGAAACAAATGGGGTAACCCTCGCAAAGCCCCAAGATATTGACTTGGCCATGGAAAGGCCCATGTGGAAAGTCAGTGGGGCCGCACAGAGCCCACCATGCACTGACCCATTGGTTTTGCAATACCATCAGAATTTAAGGAGGCCGCCAGCTGTATGCACACACCCATTCTGCGGACTCCCTGGGCCCTGTCATTCTGTGCTGGATTAGTGAAGCCTGACCTGGGCTCACGGAGCGCCAATAACAGTCCTGGGCCATAAATATATTGCCCATTCCTGTAGGACTGTGAAACTCTGGCCTTTCCATACCTTATTCTCCTACCCTTTTCCTGATTCTGACTCTATGTTCATACTACTTTATCTTGGCACCAAGCAATAGGCTTGCGCTGCAACATTTACTCCTCATAACCGTCCAGTACATGAGTTAACAAGCTTTCACCTTCGGGTAACAGAAACCGTGGTTCAAAAATGGCTTAAACTAGAAAGGGACTTTATCTTCTCAAAGATATTAAAATGCCCGGAAGTTAGACAGTTTCACGATTTGTTAATTCACTTCCTCAATGACATCATCAAGGACTTAGGATTTTCCTGTCTTTCTCTAATGTCACCCTCTGCTGATCAGCCTCATACCTCATGGTCCACGCTGGCTGCCACATGTCCAGACGCTACAGGTGGACACACCACGTTCCCCAAAAGTGATACCTTGTCCTGTGGTCTTTTCTACATCATTGTGGCTCCAAAATAGCAGAGCATCTCCTCAAACCTGCTCTGACTTCAGAGCAGGAGCTTTTTTTTTTTTTTTTTTAAATTCCAAGCCAACTTTCTGATGATCCTGCCTTGGTTATGGCTAATGACCGAGGTGATTTGTTGACTCATTTTCTGCAGGGAATTTAAAATAGTAATTACCAGGTTTGATATCTCCCAAAGAGGAAGTTTAAATTTAGCTTATACCTGCAGTCCTCCTCTGTGACTTTGAAGCAAATCTATTCAACATCACACAGAAAATACCAAACATGTCACATAGTTTGGGGATAAACTAATTACCTGTTATTGCTGCTGCAAATGCTAGAACATACCTAATGATAGGGCCTGAGGAATACATACTTTGTTTATGACCACAACGAGAGCCCAGGCTGGTGGGACTGGTCTTTGAGCTAGCTGCCCCCGGCAAGGGAGACACAGCCACCCTTGTTTAAGCTGGCAGTTTTCACTGAAGACAAACTAGTGTCCCCAGCTATAATATAAAACCAAGCAAAAACCAAAACCAAACAATGAATTAAATGATTAAATGCCTATCAGGACCCTTGTGCCAGAGCTACTGCTTCAGGGAGATGTGATAGATGATAAGAGCTTAGTGGTCAGGGACACAGACTCTGGCACCTTGTCAGCTGGGCTTGAACCCTAATTCTGGCCTTCTTCTTTTTTTTTTTTTTAAGATTTTATTTATTTATTCATGACACAGAGAGAGAGAGAGAGAGAGAGAGAGAGAGAGAGATGCAGAGATCTAGGCAGAGGGAGAAGCAGGCTCCATGTGAGGCACCCAACGTGGGCCTTAATCCCGGGACTCCAGGATCACACCCTGGGCCGAAGTCAGGCGCTAAACCACTAAGCCACCCAGGGATCCCCTATTTCTGGCCTTATTAGTTGTATCATCTTGGCCAGGTGGTCTAATTTCTCTGTGCCTCACTGTCCTCATCTGTGAAATGGGAATAACAATAATATCTATCTGACGACGTATGTAAAGGGCTCAGAGTGGCCTAGGGCACACAGTAAGTGCTACATATCACTGTTTCATCTCCTTATCACACGTATCTGAAAGTTCCTAACGGCCCCCTGCTCCATGATGCATGGAATTGGAATACTAGTAACTGTCTCCTGGAGCTGTTACAAGGGCAAGAAGGGATCCATTATTGGGGAAGTACTCCATTAATGGTTCCAAAAACCAGTCCCCCACAAGGAGACAGAGGCCAAATGTCTAAGTGACTTAGCAAGTCAGCCAGGCGAGTTAGCCCTCCAGCTCCACATCCACCCCTCCCTGGACACACTGCTTCTTCCCCCATCACCTCTATTCTGAGCTAACTCCTCTGCTCACCTCTGTCAAGCATGGCCCATCACGCAGAGAATCAAGGCAGGCTCTGGGCAGTTTACAAAGGCCCTGGCTGTGTGACCTCCCTCATCTCATCTCTGGTCCAGCACCGACAGCCTTCTTTCTCCTTTCTACATATCAAGTTCATCCCATCTTATGGACCTTTGCCCTGGCCGTTCTCCCCCAAAACTCTAGATCTTTTAATGACTGACTCCCTCCTGCATTCAGAATTCCAGTTAAACGTCACCTCTTAAAGATGCCTTTGCTGGCCACACTAAAATGCCCATTCGTCACTGGTCACCGTTTACTGGATAGCTTTGCTTTTAAGTACAATGTGGATGTACTTATTACCACTAAATGAGATACTTAAAAATGGTTAAGACAGTAAATATTATAAGTATTTTACCACAATAAAATTTTTAATAAGACTGACTTTTGGGGCACCTGGGTGGCTCAGTGCTTCTCCCTCTGCCTATGTCTCTGCCTCTATCTCTGTGTCTTTCATGAATAAATAAATAAAATCTTAAAAAAAAAAAACAAAAATACAGTGACTTTTGCCCCTTGTACCCTCTCTCTTTCCCTCTGGCTCACTTGCTCGGATGAAGCCAGCCACCATGTTTGAGGCTGCCCCATGGGGATTCCGAACTTGAGGTCGTAGACTCCTGACTACAGAAACTTTGAGATAAGGAATCTTAGCAGCTTTTATGCCACTAAGTTTGCAGGGTGGGGTTGGGGCGGTACAGATTTGTTACATGGCAATAGGTGATTAATACGCTATTATTTAATTCATTTATGGGTAAAACAATGGAGATGGAGCATCCTAACCCAGGCAAGAGGTTTGACACTTTAGAAAGCCCCAATCTCTTCTTCTGCTCCAAATACATCCTCCCCAGTAGATAAGGGGCCAGATATGCCCACCCTGTACACAAGGTACAGAAGACTCCAGAGTCCCCTGTCCAGATATCCCTGGGCCTGCCTCCAGAGTCTAAGGGGGAGACAGACCTATTCTGAGGATAGACCATTCCATTATGAGCACATCTTATGGCCCAGGGATAGCTATTGAGGTTAGGGGTTGAGGATTGGACGAGCCGGATATGTGGGTAGGGTGCTGACTGTGTGTCATGACTGTCTCCTTTTACATAAACATACAGCTTGGTGCCTCTGTTAGCACTCTTGTCACTGACCCTACACATCTTAGAGGCAGCCCGAGTGGAGGTAATCATATCTGAGGAACCAACTGGGACCATGTATGTGTAAGTACCTATTGCAGAGCATAATACTCAGTAAGTGACCAACAAATCACAACCTTGCTCCTGCTTCCAGCACTCCTGTGATGGAAAAGTGCAGAAAAGCTGGATTTGTCACAGGAATCAACTCAATTCCCAAAGCATTCCTCGTTGACAGTTCTGGGCCTCCCCGGGTGAAAGTCATTTCTGGCCCTAGGCAAATTCACAGCTCTGCTCTGGGAGGCTCCCTTGAGCAGCCAGGAACACATATTTCCCGTTGGTTTCAGAAAGAAGAAACAAGGCTGTTCGTGCCCCTCAAGGCCTCATGGGAATTTTGGCAGTAGTATTACCATTTCTTCCTACCAGGGGGCAAGAAGAAGGAGAAATCCCTGAGTTCCTTGGGAGATGAAAATGTGCTACTTTATCTTCAAGTTGTTATTCACTCAGCAAATACTTTTTGAGATCTATGGCAGAAGGAATAAGAGTTATTTCTTTCTATCCAGCTCGTCTGAGAAAAATCTAGGCTAGAGTACTGGGATTTGCCTCTCACTAGCTGTCGGGCAAGTTACAAAATCTTTCTAAGCCTCAGTGTCTTCATCTGTAAAATGATAGTTAAAAATAGTCTCAGTTGCCTAGGGCTGAGTGAAGAACAAAGGATAATCATGAGCAGTGAACAGGACAGCTCATGCTCCTCATCTGAAAATGGGGATTGAAAATTGCACTGACTTCTAGGTTTGTCATGCAAACTGTGAGGTCATATAGCCTTCCTCTGGCACCTGCCATATACAAAGGGCTCACAGTGGTTGAATAGTGGCCCCGCAAAAGACACATCAACCTAGAATGTAGGAATATGGCATTATATGGGAAAAGAGTTATTCCAAATGTAATTAAGGATTTCAAGATAAGATCCTCCTGAATTAGGGTGTGTCCCATATCCAATGCCAGGTGTCCTTCTAAGAAAAGAGAAAGGCAGGAGATACATGGAGGAGAAAACCTCATGAAAATCGGAGGCAAAGACTGAAATGATGCAGCCCCAGGCCACGGGACATCTGGAGCACCAGTAGCTGGACAACACGAGGAAGATTCTTCCCTAGAACCTTCAGAGGGAACTTGGTTCTGCCAACTTCTTGATTTCAGACTTCTGCCTACAGAACTGTGAGAGAATAAATTGTTATTGTTTTAAGCCACCAGCTTTGGGGTAATTGGTTACAGCATCCTTAGGAAAATAATAAAGGGCATAATACGTGTACACTATTGCTATTGGCTGTTGCTTCTCTTTGTCTCACTTTGCTCTGTTTCCCACAAAAGGAGGGCGCACCTCTGTGAGGTGCCCGAGCTGGGTCACAAAAGCAAAGACCCACCTGGAGGAAGATGGGTCGCTGCTCCTGCCCTGCCCCCAGCCCCTCCTGCTGGGCAGGGCCCCGCCTCTGGTTGCCTTCGTGCCAGGGCCCCTGAGGCTGGCAGCACACCCCCAGCCAAGAGATTCCAAGTCGCGGCATGAAGGGAATAATTGTCAGTAAGATCCCAGATTGTTTTGTCACATACATTTTGCAATATGACAAGTAGGCGTCCAAAATATGCTCCAGGAGGGGGGAGCAAGACATTTTCCAAAAGCCTACTTGGCAGCCCAAGTCACTGTGCTGAATCAAAGTGCCCGTCTAGCTCTTGGCTTCGCTCCTCCTGCCATGTGATGCTGTGTCACTCAGGATGGGTTGTGCCAACTGAGCACCATCAGGGGAGGGGGGAGAAAAGCCTACTCCCAGCGGGGTTGGAAGCATCAGCTGGACTCCATTGGCTGCTTTGGGATTTTTCTAGATGATGTCATAATAATAGCTCTCTTTCTATGATCAGAAAAATAACAGCCATCGATAGCCATTAGGTACAGCCCCTGCGTGAGGTGCTGCGCCAAGGCATCTATATGCAATCCCTTTTTATCTTCACAGTGATTGTATGAGGTGGGAATTATTATTATCTCTCTGTGACAGAGCAGCAGACTGAGGAAGAAAGGAAGTTAAAGACAATTTGCCTAAAGTTCCATTTCTAGGACATGGTAGAGGGAAGATTCTAGCTCTCTGTAAAGCTGGAGGTGTGAGCGCTGAACAGCCACTTTGTATATCATATCCTACAGATGGGTGGAGTCCGGATCCTAGTTCCCTCATCCCCACAGGCAGAGATTGCTTGTGTGTAGAGCACTCCGTCAGACTGGTGGTTCCAGGTAGGGGGCGAGTGGGTAAGGCCGTTCAAGTGTAGAAAACTTCCGTAGCTTAAACAGAATCATTTAAGAAGGGCAGATCAAATTTTTCTCTCCCTGCCATCTCTTCTGGAGCCAAGAAATGTTTGCAATAGGTTGGTGTTTATAATTGAAAGGTTTAATGGAGGCCAGATTATTTTAAGAATCTCTTCCTTCCCCTTTCTACTCAGAAGACCTCACTATAGATTGTCCAACTTATATTCATTCCTGTCCTCTTGGTTTCTTAACCCAACTCAGGCATTGTTCTGTCTGTCCAACATTAGACTAAGTGGCTGTTGACCTGACTCCCAGCTCTAGGGCTGGACTCGATGACCTAAGAGTAATCCTGCTCTCTCTGCTGGTGACTGGTTCAGGGATTCTCCCAATTCTTTCCCTGGAAACATGACAAGTCCTCTGAAGTGAGTGGTGGCTTGGTGGCTTCTGGAGAAAATGTCTTTGCTTCTAGGAAAGAGCCTCAGAAAAAAGGAGACCACCTCTTCCTCTAGATCTTGTCATATCTGGAGAGGATGCTCGGAACTACTGCCACTAGCTTGTCACCAGCCTGAGAAAGAATCCAACTGAGGATGGCACAGCAGAGAGAAAGAGAGAAACTCTTCTTGAATGCCATTGTTGAATGGCTAATTCAACGAGCTTTGGACCCGCCCTGCCCTGGGCATTCCTGATATGTGAGATAATCAATTCCCTATTGTTTAAGCAAGCTTGAGTCAGGGTTTTGTTTCTGCCACCAAAAGCATCCTGACTAATACAGGATTCAAAGCAGACTCTCCGCCCCCACCTCCCCCACCCTGCAGCTGAACTGAATGCCACTGAGAATTGCCAACAACCCATTGCAGAGGCTGCACACAAGAGGAGGAGGGATTTGGAGGGCGGTGGTGATGGAATCCAAGAGATTTAAAGGACTGAGGAGTTGTTGGGGAAATAGGGACAAAAAACCAAGGAGCAGGGGAAAGGAACCCTCTATGCCACCTGAGTGGGGTAGAAACATGGTAGAAACATGTGCTCAGGAGTCTATGACTAAGGTTCCCTACCCACAGGCAAGGTGAACACACTAGAGCTGCTCCTACTGAATCTCCACTCAAAATGTGTTGGACTGTAATGTTTGAGCCCAGAGCAAAAAACCAACTGAATATAAATCATGGATTTATTTGGTGCTTCCCTGGCAACAGTTAACCATCCTTTGGGTGGCCATATCACCCTTTCTTCCATGAAATACAGTGTACTGCTGGAATTAGAGATTGTTGACCCCAGTGGTCTTAAAAGGCCAACTAATCTGAGCCCTCTTATTTTGTGAATGGAGATCCAAGGCCTGGGATGGCAAGTGATTTCCCTGAGGCAGTGCCAAGTGAGTTTGTGGTAGAGCTGACACTGAAAGGCAGGTCTCCTATCTCCCAAACCAGGGCTTTCCCCACTACACCACCATTTCCCTAAGTGTGAACCTAGAAACTGTCAATAGATTTTAATAGCCAGAACAGTTTTTGATGGTCAAATAAACTTGAAAAGTGCTGCATTAAATAAATCACATTAAGGATTTTTCTAACTTAGAGGACTCCTCATCATTTTTTGGTTTTGTATGTTTTTTGCCAGTAATGCTTTGCGAATCACTAAAACTGAAATGTAGCATACACTCTTTTTCAAGCCTGTTGGACCATGGAACCTTTCTTCCTCCCAAAGCATCTTACAGGAAGAGTGTTCTACAAACTATATTTCAGCAAATACACAACATGGACCTGCCTCCATAGGAAGCGAATGAGGTCAAAACATGACGAGAAGCAGGGGTGAAAAAATGGATAGAAGAATAGACAGATGAATGGACCCATGAAGAAAAGCAATATAATTTGAGCCCCTGACTAAAGCAAACTTGTAACATGAACCAATACATTTTTTCCTCTTAACTCACTTGGGTTGTACAATAGTTGAGTTTGGAGTTGTCGTTATGACTATGATAATAATGCTTAACAAACAATCCCCAAGCTACTGTTTCAGTAACTCACTACCACAAATATTTACATTACACTGTTGGATCGGCTAGACCAGGCTGGACCCCAGCTTCTGGTTATGGGTAAGCCTTCTTCATTTATCTTCATTCCAGGCCCCAGACTGGAACATAAGGTACCTGGTACATGTTCTTCTCCTAGTAGTAAGAAGAAGATCCAGAAAACTGGACCGAAATTTGCCTTTTAAATCTCAGCTTGAAAATGGCAGCTTGAAGCTGCCATTTCCAGCCACAGTTCATTGCCCAAAGCAAGTCTTATTGTCAAAGCCCAAAATCAACAGAAGACAATTATACTCTGCTCATAGGGAAACCAAGACAAGAGCAGGGAAGGAAAGAAGAATTGTGGACAAATAAGAAAACACTAGAAATTAGGTCTTTTATCACTTACAACTCAGAGTCCTGAAAAATTCAATTAGCTGGTTAATTTGTGGGTTCCTATTTGGTAAAGTGCCTCTAAGCTACAGAATACTTTGTATCCAGATAAAATTGGACCACTTTACTCTCTTTGACTATTCCTCACTCCCACGACATCCTGCCTTCTCTGCTCATTCTTATTTCATCCTTCTCTTTGGATTTGTCATAAATTATTGTTTCCCTTTTGTGTGCTTAATAGACTTTTGTAATCATGTTATAGATGAATAATTCTAGCCATTACATGGTGGAGCAGCCGGAGAGCTAACCACTCAATGTTGGCAGAGTTGCCCTATTTGTACAGAAAGTTTGTTTGTTCAATAATTTGACTGTTTCCATTGCACTCACTATTTCTAAAAAAGGAATTACATTAGAAAAAATTACAGTACTGATCTTAGCAATAAGAAGCACAGATCTCATCAACTTAAGACATTTGCCACAGAGATGGAAGTCGTTAGGCATACTTTGAGTTGGGACTTTTGAGCCACAGTAGGATCAAACTGTATATTTAATTATGAAAGAAACAAAATCAAAGAATATGTCTATGGTGCTGAAAATGTATTGTTGAATAATATACTGTAAAAGTGGGGTATAATTGGGGATTTAATTATATTTTGTAGTCTATGGTGATATAGACCCCTTGGAGATATATAAGGATATGATTTGACTTTCAAACATTGATTTTCCAACATATTCTCCTAGGAAGACCCTGAAGAGGAAGAAAAAGGGATTTACTACCTGTATTTAGAAAATATCAACATGAACATGACCCCCCACCAAATCTGTGAGCATGATTTGAGAGAATGCCTGAATCAAGGGAGTGGGGCATGATGAATTGCCTACAGAGACCCAGTTCAAAGTTCCAGTTCTAGAATTTTTAGGCAGATTACTTAACCTCCATTTCCCCAACTGTAGTATGGGGCACAGCACTAAAGACATCTCAGGGCTGTTGAGAAGTTAAAATGAAATAATACTAATTAGTTAAAGCTTCCTGTTATACACCAGGCATTGCTCAAATACTTTATATAGGTTAGCACATTACTTAAAAAACACTTTATGAGTGGTTATCTGTCTTTTACAGAGGAGAAAATTGAGGCATAAAGAATCCAAATGAGTTATCCCAGGTCACATAGCTAGCTGGTGGTAGAGCTGGGATGCAAGCCCAGGCCAGCTAGCTTCACAGTCTATGTTCCTGACGCCTCACTATAGACCGAATTTTTTTGTCCCCTCAAAATTCATAGGTTAAAACCTAATCCCCAGTGGGATGGTATTTGGAGATGGGGCTTTTGGAAGGTGAGTAGGTCATGTGGGTGGAGCCCTCATGAATGGGGTTATGTTCTTATAAAAGAGACCCCAGGGAGCCCCCCACTCTCAGCTCTGCTTCCATGTGATGACACAGAGAGAGAATGGACATTTGTGAACTGGGAAGAGACTCACCAGACACGGAATTTGCCAATGCTTTGATCCCAGATTTCCTACTCTCTAAAATTGTGAAAAATCAATGTATGTTGTTCAAGCTGCCCGGTCTAGGCTGTTAGACTGTCCAGACTAACTCAACATTATCACATCTCTCCAACAAAGTAAGTAGATGAAATTTAACAGACCACAGATTCATATGAAGTGTGTGTTTCCCCTCTTTCACCTCAATGAGGACTAGTCAACGAGGACTAGTAGAGGCACTGAAACAATTGCTTGGGACCCCATGTGTGTGTTTTGCAGGTCTCATGTATCTACTTGATGACATGAGAGTGTATGGGACAAATCTGGGGTGGCTCTTCTTCCTTCTAGCTCTGTGACCTTTGGCAAATCATCAAGCTCCTTCACTCTCTACTTTCTCACCTAGAAAATGGGGGCTGAAAATATTTTTCCCTAATAATTGTACAGAAGTCTTGTGAGCTCTATAGAGATAGTCAAATGCTGAAAGTCCCTTGAAAGTTTAAGTCCTCTGCAAATTATAATCTAATGAGGCTGATCTTTTAAGATAACATGCCAGAACTTACCCTCCAAATGAGAACTGGCCCTTCCAAAGCATTCTCCTGCTCTCCTACCAAGCTGTGGGTTTATTCAAATGATGCCATTTTTGCTCAAGATGTGCTTGGAATGTTTCTTTGGAAATTACCTTTACAGCTGGTTCCCAAGCCAAGTGAGAAAATCAGTTTCATTAACTTACAGGCCTCCATTTCATTTGGGGAGCCAAAAATAGTATTTCTGAGCTGTTCTCCCATCTTCTTTATAAGAGGCAGGTCTGAATGATTTATGTCTATTAAAAATAATGAATCCACCCTCTGGGGACGGGGGATTTCTGGAGGTCATGAAAGGAGCTTGCCTTAGGACCCTGAGAGGAGTTATTAGTCACCTGACCTTTTACACTCCTGGCCCTGTTGTACCAACCAGGTCTGTGAGCAAGGACTTCACCTGTTGAAATATCAGGAAATTCATCCCTAGTATTATCTGTGGACTGAAAAGAACCTTAGAAGTTATGTTACATCTGAATCACTGCGTTCATATAGTCCTTCAAAGAAGCACCCTCAGAGCCTTTTCCCCGCACATGCATATGAAGATGCAAAAGAGAAGAGAGAGGATGGTGCTCTCAGGACAACCACCCTGCATGAGAGGACCACACAGGTCAACACCCAAGTGCAGGGAGTGGGCTGTGGCCTCTGCTAGAGGCCTAGAGCTGTCATGAGAAGGAGGGCTCTCTGAAGGCCATGATGAGGGAGTTCCCTGGTGGAGAGGCAGTGAGCTGAGTTTAGAAGGACCAACTGGAGGTAGCGGGGTGAGTAAGGGGCGAGGCATCTAAGGAGAAGGATGCACATGTCCCCAGGCCTCAGGAGGAGAAAACACATGATGCCTTCGGACTACAGCGCCACTAGGGAGCCCAAAGATGAAGCTGGCCCAAGACTAGTAGGCACGGGCCATGGTGCAGGCCTGCATCCCAAATGCTGAACTGCAGGTCGATATTTCAAACTTAGTGTAAGGAGATAGGGATTCTTACCAAAATGTTTTAGCCATGCTAGCTTTCCTAGAAGAGGTGAGAAAAATATATGTGTATTTCTCTAGGGAATGAGCTGGCGGGCTAAGAAGTTCCTGCCCTGTGGTACTGGGGGCCCACTCAGCCTCCTCAGTCTGAGTTTTTCTTTGACATGAGGATTTGCAGCAGGAGAGGAGGTAATCACATCTGCATGGGGGAAAGATGATTTCTTGGGCAGCCAAGAGAGGGAATGAACGCAGTGAGGGAGCCCAGAGTGGGGGCGGCAGTTAGGCCCCCACAGGCACGAAGAGGGCCCACACCAGGGAAGCGCGTAGGTGGTGGTGCTCGGCTCCTGCGGTATTTAGGCTGAGGCAGCCACATGCCTTGGCACCCAGAGAATAACATGGCTCAAACCAGGTTTGAGCCTTGAAACCTAATGAGGGTCTTTTTCCCACCAACTGTGTTACCCCAAATCAAGAAAATGAAAGTATTATGTTCTGAAGCCAAATATAATCCATGCAGGGGGAAAGAAAAAAAGCCAGTTTCTTGAGAACACTTTAGTTGATTTGGGTGGTCAGGAGAGAGTTTGGATTTCCCACAATCGCCAGTTCAATTCTGCACACTTGGGTGGAGCTAAAGCACAGACAGGAGCTTGAGGACAGAGAAGAGGGACATAGAGTGGCCCAAAAAAGTCACCCCAGCATTTCAGGCAGGCCAAGGCTTCACTGTGTGGGACTGTCCTGTGCATTATGGGGCATCTAACGTTCCAGGTCTCCGGTATTAGATGCCGAAAGGACTGCACCCCATCATAGCAACAGTCAAAATGTGCTCCCCCACATTTTCAAGCGGACCCTTGGGAAGTGCTACCGCCTTGCTTGAGAGCCACTAGGCTACAGAAGTAAGGGTGAGGACACCCTGCCCCCACCTGTGGGAGTCACGCCCACAGCCCTGTGGTCATGCTCTGTTATGAATAATCGAACGCTAACCACAGACTCTTCCCAGAACATGCTCCCTGTGATGGCCTCTGGGCCTTTATCCTGTTCTCTCTTCCTTGGGCACACTCCCCTCCCACGCTGATTTTGCCTGGCAAACTCTTTGTGTCTGGCACGCGGTCAGGACTCAGCAAACATCAGCCACGACCTATATCTGCTCTTGCAAGACTGTTCCACTTCACTGGGGAGAATAAAGCCCGCTTTCCATGTCCACTTTGCTTTATGCTTTTCTCCATTAAGACAATGACTGAACTGAATTGTGATCATTTATTTCCAAAGAGAACATGAACTTCGAATAGATACTCAAAAATACGTGTGAAGTCAATGACTAAATCATATCTTCATTTGCCCAGTGTTCTGGAGTAACTCTCAATGACCCCAAGGGGAGACAAGTAAGGTAGGATTTCCATTTTGCTGAGAAGAAAACTACAAGTCCCTTTCTCCCCCAAAAATCCACCATATAGCGGATGCTTAACTGGCGTTGGGCAGCATCCTGTCACTGCAGTTTAAATACTCTGTATCATTTAATAGTGAGTAAAGCTAAGTGACTCTCCCAAGGTCAAGGGCAAACAGCCAGGGACGGAAGGGCTGAGCTGCACACAGAGGTCTTCATCTGTGGGGCTCGTGGGAGTCAGAACAGAGAAGCAGGACACAATGCAAACCCCAAATCCACACGTCAGTACTTAAAAAGAGGGCTAAAGGGTTAGAATTCTCTTTACAAAAGGACTTCAGCATGATACCTTGAAAAACAAAAGCTCTCCTATTAATTTTTAAATTTTTTGACCCAGTCCTGCAGAAAGTCACCAGTTGCATGAGGCACACCTACCTGGGTTCCTGGGAACCCAGACATCCCAGATGGTGCCAGGAAGACAGTGAGGGTCCTCAGCCCAGAGAGCACCATCTGGATCCCCTCCAGGCGCTGCAACTCCCCCGCCGGCGTGTGTGACCAGGTTCTTGGTCCTACTTGCCTGGAGCTCACCTGGGAGGGACCCCAGCACTGAGGAGGCCACATGCTTGGCTCCAACAGACACCGCTTTGGGGCTGAGGTCGGGGGCTGCATTTTGCATTTGCCTCAACGCTTGGGTGGTCTTCAGTGCGGGTGCCAAAGAGCACATATTGTAGCAATTTACTGAGAGACCACAGAAGTGGGTAAAGCAGCAGAGCCTGGAATGGGCTTGGAGCTGGGCTCCACACCACCCCCACTCCTGCCAACCACCCCTTGCCACCCACCGGGAGAAGCAGCGCTTCTGGCCATGCACAGAGCTCCTTCCAGAGACTCGCTCTCTTGCTGAACAACCCATTACCCGTCACTCCTCTTTCTGGACCTCTGTTTTACTCTGATATAAAAATAGGGCTGGGATGCCTGGGTGGCTCAGCGGTTGAGCGTCTGCCGTTGGCTCAGGGTGTGATCCCAGGTCCAGGGATCAAGTCCTGCATCAGGCTCCCTGAGAGAAGCCTGCTTCTCCCTCGGCCTGTGTCTCTGCCTCTTTCTCTCTGTGTCTCTCATGAATGAATGAATAAATAAAATCTTTTAAAAATAAATAAATAAATAAATAAATAAATAAATAAATAAATAAATAAAAATAGGGCTAACTGGGGCACTGGGAGAGGTGGAGTGGGGGGGGCTCAGTCATTTAAGCATCTAACTTGATCTCAGCTTGGATCTTGATCTCAGGGTCATGAGTTCAAGCCCCATGATGGGCTCCATGCTAGGCTGGAGACTACTTTAAAAAAATAAAAAAAATATATATATATATATATCACCAACAATGTCCACCACTTAGGTCTGAAGTGAGGGCAAGATGGGGCCTGTTCAAGTGCTCATGGTAGTGGAGGGCATGGTAGAGGGGGAAACCTCTTTGACCCACAAGGCTGAGAGGGTGCCCAGTGCAGATCTGAAGCTGTGTACATTGAGTAGATGCACCATTCCAGACCCTCCTGGAGAAGCAGAGATGGAAAAGATACAGTCCCAGCTGTCCCAGCCCTAACATGAGGCCTGGGTTTTATTTTCTTTCAACCTGGAATGACCAAGGGGACAGCACCTGGGATGTGAGGGCACACTGAGCACTCGGGGGCATGGAACAGAAGCTGAAGGAGCCTCTGACCCAGGTCGGATGGGACTCCCTGAAGCTTTGCCTGTCCAGCCCCATGCCACTGCACATGGCCACGTGTCATCAGATGGTCTATGAGGTCATCGTGGGGAGGATGCAGGTTATCGTCAGCCCCACAAAGCAGGCATCGTTCACCCTATTTGGAGACAAGGACAGGCCACGGATGAAAGCACCTGACCCGAGCAGCTGTGTGACCTCCATGGGCTTCCATGTTTTCATCTGCAACATGGAAAGCATGATGGGCTCCCACTCGGGTTCCTTTAAGAAAGGGAATATCCCCTTAACCGCTTGGCATGCACAGCGTCTGGCTTATCAGCTGTGGGCTACCATGAAATCATACCCAGATATTCAAGTCACTTCCAGGTATTCTAGGTACTCAAGGTCATGCTAGATATTTAAGATAATATCCAGGTATCCAAAATACTGTGGATGCTCCATGAACGTTAGCTTTCTGGCCAGCACCCCCACCCAGCCCAGCCAATCTGAGCCTGGCCTTCCCAGCACTTGGCACGCAGTAAGCACCCTGGAAGCACGGACTGAAAACATGAGGTGGTAGAGTGAGGGCTTGGAGCTGGCAGGTGTCCCATGGATCAGTGATTTTATCACAGTGAGCTGTAGCATCCTCTCGGGAACATGAGCATGTCCCTCCCCCTGATCCACACACATGCACCACTAACATCTCAGGGATCTTCTGGTTCCAGGAGGGGATCTGATTCCAGACGCACCGAAGCCCACTACTCCTTGGCCCCAGTGCTCGCCAAGACTATTCTTCAGAAGAGCTGAACCCTGACAGCTGGAGCCAGCGCTCTCCTGGCCGCCCCCCGGAGCCCCAAGCCCGGTCTCCTTCACCTGAGGGCACCCGTCTGAGCAGGGCCCTGCTGACCCTGGCCTAGCTTCGCTGCTTTCCCAGCCAAAGCAGCCTCACTCCAGGGAGTTGAAAGGATCACAGGAAGACCTCTAACCTGAACATGAACATCTCCAAGAATGTTTTTAATGGACTCGTGCTTTTCATATGGCAGCGGCACAAAATACAAAACAGAAATAGTTACTGCAAAATATTTCCCTTTGAGCTCCCCTGTCCAAGATGTTTATCTGCATCAAAAACGCATTTGTTTCACAAAAAGATAATAGCACAGGCTCAGGTCAGGCCCTTCCTCCTGGGGCGGGGGGGGGGGGGGGGGGGGGCGGGTGTGTCTACTACCAGTGGCCGGCTGAGCTGGGGGGTGCGGGTACAGCACCCAGGCCACCTCCCTCCACACACATGGAACCAGACACCCCCAACCGGGAGTGATCCTCCCCCTCTGGAAGGAAACCAGCTGCTCACTCTCCTTATATTTCCCCCTTTCAGAGACAGATTTGCTATCCTGCAGGTCTGGAACTAACAGACTAATGTTGTTGCCAGACAATGGGATTCTTTTCCCTCGCTGGTTGGAACCAGGGTCTTGTTTCAATATAGCACATTGAGTTTTCATTAAATTAAATTCAACAAACATGTACCAAGAGCCAGCTGCAGGCCAGGTACGTGAGCGAGATGCTTGGGCAGCAGGGATGCAGCCTCACTGTCCCTCCCAGCACACCTGACACAGGGGCGAGCCCTGTGTAGCCCGTGGCCTTCTCAAACTCCTTCTCGAAATCCTGGACTGGGTTTAAGGCACTGTTTACCCAGCTGCCTTCTCTTGGACCCAGGCACTTACCTCCAACCCCTCGGTCTCCTTCAGCAACAGCTTCAGACAATTCTGACTACTACAGGACCTCATCCTTTGTTCTCCATGGGCCTCTTGTTGCTACCACCCTGTTCGCCTTTTATGATTTCTACCATGACTGGTTCTAGAACCCCATTCTTGGATCTCTCAGTGTCTCCACTTCTAAGCCACCTTCACTCTGCATCTGGAACCTTCTTTCTCCAACACAGTCTCACCCGATGCTACTGAAGCATGTTTGATGGCCACTCACTCCCTCTCCTAGGTAATTCTTGCTTCTAATTCCCCAAGGCCCTTCTTGAGCTTGGCTCCCTTCTTGTCTGCCACTACTCCTCCACCCCAACCATATTCCTGCAGGGGCTCAACCACAAGGAAGCTCTAGAAGCTGCCCTAAGGTGGCATCTGACTCACTGTCCATCATCTACTGTCAGGCTTCAGGAATGAGCTGGGCACCACCATCCTGCTTCAGTGGGTCATTTGAAACCAACCTCCTGGTTGCACCTTGACCATGGTATCTTCACGTCAGCCTCTCTGCTCAAGGAGACCATGTACTCACTGCTGAAGGGGGCTTGTGTGCCCACAGGGTTGTTGGAGGGGATGAGGCCACTCTCAGATTAGGCGCTGAGTCAAGAGGGCTAAGCCAAGTGTCTGGGGCACAGAACAGTATCAGCACTAGCTGGCAATGGGATGGCCATTGCACACTAGAGATCCTCACAGAACACCTCCACACCGCCCAGGCTCCATAGACCCTGACTGAATTCTTTATGGATGATCCACCCTTCCCTGTCTGCGCTGGGCCATCACCTTCCACCAGCCCTGGAGTACATCTGCTGACTGGCTTCACCTCTGGGTACAAGTGCATGAATTCAGTGCATACTGGAGAGCAAGGTCTAGGGTGGAGATTAACTCACCAGTTAATCCTAAAATAAAACCCACTGCCTGAATGCTGCTTCTCCCAGGGTGGCTTCCACCGCTTTCTTTAACCAGTAAAGTCCCTCATGTGCAAGACCAAGTTCAGAGGCCACCTCCTCTGTAAATCTCTCCATGCCGGGCCCAGACAGATTTCTCTGTGACCTCAGCTGTGTTTCCAGGACATAGTTTTCATACCAGTGTCATGAGTGACAATTGCTTATCTACATGTCTTTTTTTGCCACTGGACAATGAGCTCTGAAGGGTCGGGGGTGGGAGGTGTTTCCTTTATCTTCGGGACCCAATGACTAGCATTGGTGCTGAATCTATATGCGTGTTGACTTTGCAAGTGGTCCCGTGGTTCCTCCCACACACCAGCCACTGGACAAGGCCCTGTGGATACGAAGACACACAGACCACTAGGTGTGGCAGGCGTTCTGTGACCTAGCTCTGTTTCCCATTCAGGAAGCTTCGCTCTCTTTCCCTCCTGCCTGGCAGGAGTGGAAAGTCATCCATTTCCTTTATGAGCCACATCGTGCATCAGAATGCAGTCTGCTTCATGGCCTAAATTATTTTCCAGAAGGCCGTTAAGGGATCATTAAAAAATGCCTACTAGCCAAAATTCTATTTTGAGTGAAGAGGAAAAGGCCATTTCATCTTTGCCATGATTGTCTCTTTCCAGCCACCAGGCTCCTCAAAGGCTGAGCCTCCCATGCCACATTGGCATGTACCTCTGTTCCCAGCTGTGTCTGTGTCACCAGGAACAATCCAGACATCTCACGAGGCTGGGGTGGCGGGGGGGTATTTTTACTGCCAGTCTGTTGCAATATTTAGCAAGGAGGCAGCGGGGGGTGGGGAGTTATTCTATTATGTGGCTTTAATATTATAATAGTAACTGACATTAGCTAGCTTGCACAGAGGGCTTAGATGTGCCACATGAGCCTTTGAGCAATGCCCTTTACATACATTTGCCTGACTGCTCTTCAAAACAGCTCTACAGTATGCACAATTTTATCACGCCTCTTTTATGGACAAGAACACTGTGGTGCACCAGGTTTGGGCAATTGGCCTAACGTCAGAAGGCTAGCAAACAGTAGACACAGGACCAGGATCAGATGAGTGTGTGTGTGTCTTCAAAGCCTATACCCTAGGCCCAACCAAGTGCCTGATGGCCTGAACTGCTCGTACTGGCTCCAGAGATGGCTGACCACACGGGTCTTTTCCCAACCCCTAGGTCAGTGACGTCACATCAGTAGCCAGGACCTGGCCACAGTTGGAACACTTAGACCCCAGAAACTGGCAAGCGCTACAAACCAGGGCTGCTTCTTTTCTTCTGGAGATGCAGCTGTCAAACATTTACCAGCACAACGGCTGAATGTGTGGCCTCTTAACTGGGAGGAAGAAAAAGAAGGAAGAAGAGGAAAGGAGAAAGAATTTCTGCTGTTTTCTGAGGCTTTGAGTATACTGACCCCCTTAGCGAGACCATCCTGGAATATAGTCAGCCTCGAAGAGGAACTTAAAAAGTCGCTACATTTCAATCCCTCTAACATTCTCTGGGTCCCACTCCTGAGGGTTCTTCCTCCCCTACATCGGGAGCCTGCTGCGTGCCAGACCCTGTTCTTGGGACCTGAGAGCTAGGGGCTGAAATCTTTATATTGAGCTTCTGTTCTTCCAGCTGGAGCTGTGGGACATGCGGGTCTGGGAGTCAGGCTCCGGGCAGCATCTGGGAAAGGAGGAACAGCAGGAGAAGATCTGGGAATCATCTGGGTTGGGGAAGCCTCCTCCTCCCAGGCTTTCCACCAGGGCAGCCAGCAGAGGTTGGGCTCCAGGAACACCTGAGACATGGTGCTTCGGTCCTGGCCTGCAGGGTCTGGGTCACACGCCAGAAGAAGTGGGCTGGGCTCCGGGGTGTGGCCCCAAGCTGGGGCAGCAGCCAGGTAAAGATGGAAGGACCCCTAGCTTGCAGCTAATTTCTTCTTAGCTAGATGACAACTAGCTTATCTATTAACTTTACAGTTCAGGGCTGAGAGAGGACAGTCGTGGTCATGGGGGTAGCCCCTAGAATCAGTGTGTTGAGGTCCAAATCTTGAAAGTTCCACAGCTTTTAGCTATGGGTTATTAGGTAAGTGGCTTCATGTCCCTTGGGCCTCAGATGCCTGTTTAAAAAAAAAAACAATTTTATATATATATATATATATATATATATATATATATATATATATATACTCACACTTGGACAATTCTATGTACCAGGCATTTGCATTATTTCAATTCATTGAACCCTCACAGCAATCCAACCTTATCATCATTATCCCCATTTTTCAGATAGGAAAACTATCTGAAAGACACAGAGCGGTTAAGCCACTTGCCCAAGTTCACACAGCTTGAATAACAGAGCAAGAATGAAAATCCAGGCAGTCTGGCTCCAGACTCCATGAACATAATAATCGCTATGCTACTGCCCATCTTCTGTTTGTTTGTTTTTAATATTTTATTTACATTCAATTTGCCAACATATAGTATTACATCCAATGGTCATCCCATTAAGTGCCCTCCTCGGTGCCCGTCACCCAGTCACCCCATCTCTCTCCTTCTGCAACCCTCTGTTTTTTTCCCAGAGTGAGGAGTCTCTCAGGGTTTGTCTTCCTCTATTGCCCATCCTGATAATAAAGGACAATAACTGTGTCTATCTCCTAAAGGTATCATGAGGATTAAGAGAATTAACATATGTATGGTACTAAGAAAAGCATCTGATCTTTATTCCCTCCTTCCTCAGTGAGGACAGACAGCCAGACAATTCCCTGGCCAGATTTGGTTATTAATTAGCAAATGTTTATTGAGGGCCTACACTATTCAGAGCCCTGAGACAGGTGCTGAGAAAACTGAGAAGCATTAGACAGAACCTGGCTTCTAGAAGCTCACCATCCATTGTACAAAGAAGACAGGCAAGGGGGAGATCACAGTGGAATGAAGCTCATGCAACGTGGGCAGAAGCTCAGGGCCTGGGAGCACAGGTGAGATGGACCAGCTGTTAATGAGGATGGGGCCAGTGGCAAACTCACTACAGAGGTGACCCCTGAGCAGTCCTTGACCAGAACCCACCAGGGGTGAAGGTGGATGAAGAGCCGTAAGCCCAGACAGCAGGACTGGCCTGTGCTGGCAAAGTCAGTCAAATGAAACAATTAGTGACGCACATGTTTTGGGAAGTGTGGCAGCCTGCTGTGCCTGGAGCAGAGTGTGCTTTGAGGTCGGGTCTGGGCACGGTGAAGGGGGCTGGTGAGCACATGAGCTGGTCAGGTCGAGTCTGGTTGCCTTATTTTCCATGCCAAGCAGATTGAACTTCTTTCTGACGGCAAAGAGAGGCTTCTGAAGCTCTTAAGCTAGTTTATGGCACAACAGGATTAGTATGTTAGGGACGTCCCGTAGGTGGGCCTAAGGGGACAGCCGGGGATGCTCTCAAAAGAGGAGTGGAAGAAGGGATTCAGGGGTGCTTGTGTGTGTGGAATTCAGACCATGCAGGGACACAGTGTGGAGAGTGCAAACCCTGTCCCCTGACCTCACTTATTTATGTGTGTGTGGATGTATTCCAGTAACTTCAAATAAGAGAGTGTGTATTAATATACCTAAAGATCAGATGTGTCTGTGGCTCATGGAGACTCGCAGTCCTGGGATTTTTTTTTTTAAGATTTTATTTATTTATTCATGAGAGACACACAGAGAGAGGCAGAGGCATATGCAGAGGGAGAAGCAGATTCTCTGCGGGGAGCCTGATGCAGGACTCGATCCCAGGACCCCGGGATCACGCCCTGAGCCAAAGGCAGATCCTCAACCTCTGAGCCACCCAGTTGCCCCAGGTCCTGGGATTAGAGATGTGTAGGCATGTGGAAAATAGCAAGATCCCCAGACTAGGGCTCAGAGCCCTTGGGTTCTGAGCAGGACTTTGCCTCCTACTGATTGTGTGTAATTGAAGAAGTTTCTTCTCCATTCTGGTCCTCTTGAGGTTCAATCGGAGGGTGTCTGAGATGGACCTTTCTCATTTTCCCAGTCAACATCCTACACACACTTCTCCTGGTAACTCCATGTCTGTTTTCTCTTGGAAAAACCCCCTTGCCCACCTCTAAAGAATCTGAGAGGAGGTAGGTTCGGCCCTCAGCTCCAGGAGTGGATTCTAGGGTCAGACCTGGCTGACCAGGATGCCAAAATCCTACTATCCCTGCAACTGGCCCTGTGGTCTCCCCACGTGATTTTGCAACAAGGTCTCTTCAGCAGAGTAGACAATTTTCTTTTTATACTGCATCTAATGCAAAAAGAGAATTTCCTTCTATTGTTAATGCACTGCAAGTTTATATCATGAATGTATGGTAAATTTTGCACAATGTTTTCTTCATCCATTGTGATAATCATATGGTATACAGACCAAATATCTGCATCCTCCTCATATCCGTATGTTGACGCCCTAACTCCCAGGGTGGTTTTATTTGGAGATAGAGTCTCTAAGGATATGATTAAAGTTGAATGAGGTCATGAGAGTGGGGCCGTGATCCAATGAGATTAGTGTCCCTATGAAAAGAGACACAGGAGAGCCCCCCCGCCACGTGCACACACCAAGGGGAGGCCATATGAGGACATATGAGAAAGTTGCCATCTGAAAGCCACAACAAAATACCATGAATCTATTTGCTAACTTTCATTAAGGATCCTTGCATTTATGTCCACAAGGGATATTGATCTGTAGTTTCCTCTGTTTGTAATGACATTGTCTTATTTGGGTATCAGGGTAATTAATACCTAATAAAATGACTGGAGAAGTATTTTTTCCTCTTCTATTTTCTGAATTATCTTATATCAAAGGAGTATTATTTCTTCTTTAAATGTGAGTAGAGTGTCCCACAAAATTCTCTGGACCTGAGGTTTCCTTTGTGGGAAGATTTTATTCCCTCCCAGAGAATAAGGACTTTCTGAATCACAGCAGTAGTAGTGGTCAGAGAACCAGCATGTTCTTGAGCCAGTTTCTTGAGCAACACACAGCAATACAAAGAATGTCAGGTGGCACTTGCATTACAAAAGAAGAACCCAGGGCTTAGGGAACTCACTTCTTTTATTTATTTATTTTTTTATTTATTCATGAGAGACACAGGGAGAGAGAGGCAAGAGACACAGGCAGAGAGAGAAGCAGGCTCCCTGCAGGGAGCCCGATGCAGGACTCGATCCCGGATCTCCGGGATCACGCCCTGGGTCGAAGGCAGGCACCCACGGCTGAGCCACCCAGGTGTCCCAACTCACTTCTTTTAAAATGGGCAGAAAAGACACCTGTTCTCTGCTCCAGAGAAAGATATTATCTGGATCATCTAAAACTATAAATACATTGTCTTTTGCTCTAGAAAGATATGCTTGCTCTATCTTCCAAGTCTGTTTTAAAAACATCCTTGAGGGGGATCCCTGGGTGGCTCAGCAGTTTGGTACCTGCCTTGGGCTCAGGGCATGGTCCTGGAGTCTCGGGATAAAGTCCCAGGATGGAGATCAAGTCCCACATCAGGCTCCCGGCATGGAGTCTGCTTCTCCCTCTGCCAATGTATCTGCCTCTCTCTCTGTCTCTCTCTCTCTCTTTCTCTCTTTCTCTCTCTCTCTCTCTGTGTGTGTATGTTGAATAAATAAATAGAATCTTTAAAAATAAAAAAATAAAAAATAAAAACATCCTTGAAAAAATAGTCCAGTATAAAAGCAATAAGTGCCTCTGTTTGCAAGACATGCAGAAACATGAGAGACCCATGGAGAATTGTCTTCCAACAAACTGTTAGAAGTTACAGTCCTTAAAAAAAAAAAAATTACAGTCCTTGTCATATCACTGCAGATTCATTGGGTGACATTTTAGAGGAAAAAGAGCATGCATCACTTTTTTTCATTATTGACATTATCTGTTAGGTTGGTTAATATTCTGTAATATAAATTATTCAAAATTATTCAAATTTTAATATGACAGTAGTAACTAGTCTTAGCAATACTGGAGGCACCTGGGTGGCTCAGTCACTTAAGCATCTGACTCTTGATTTCGGCTCAGGTCATGATCTCAGGGTCATGGGATCAAGCCCCATGTCAGATCCCACCCTCAGCATGGAGTCTGCTTGTCCCTCTCCCTCTGTTCCTCTTCTCTCACTCTCTCTCTCTTTCTCTCTCTCTCTAGCTCTTTTTCTCTCCCTCAAATAAATAAATTAAATGTTTTTCAAAAATAAAAAATAATTATTAGCAATACTGAAGTTTGAACAATATACCAACTGCAAAGCTATTGAGCCACAGCAGTCCTTATCGGGATGAATCACCATAAAGCTGTGGCAAATAAATGTTGAAACAGGGAGCAGAGAAGCTGAAATAAAGCCCTCCCTGATGCGTTGAAAAACTGACAGACAAACCTTAAAGGATACAGTCAATCCCAGAAAGAAATCTGCAAGACCAGCTAAACCCTCCGGGGTTTCATCTTATACATGCATACATCAGTGTTCAGCCAGAGACTGAAGGGAACTCTTAGAAAGATTTCTGGAACTCGTTCTTTTCATAGGCTTCTCCTCTCCAGAAACATGTCCCACAGATTCTCGCTGACTTGGCATCCTCAAGCTCCAACTCCAGTGTTCTCCACTCAGCAGGATTCCCAGCCTCTCTTTGAGTTCCTTTTTTATGTATTATGTCCTGGAAACTGCTTTTTGCCTACAATCTGGACCAACCATGGGGCTCACTTCTGTTGCCTGCTGTCTCTTAAAGATCGCATTCCCGCACTGCCTGAATATAATGTCTGGAAACAGTTGCTTTCTGTATTTTATCTGAATTTATAGTCATTTACAGTGGAAAGTCAGTTCCTATAGAAGCTAATTGTTTATGATTTGAAAGAAAGCCTCAACATATTGTTGAATAAATGACTGAAGGAATGAATAGTTATGACTCAGTCATCACTCATCACTGAAGTGATCAGTGTAGCAGGGGAAATACAAAATTTTGATTGAAGGGCCTAAGGTCATGTGACCACTGCAGGGGCTGGGATAGATTCAACTCCATCTAAACAATACCTGAAACACATTAGCTGGGAATATTTCCCAAAATTAGCTGAGTACTTCCCAAAGGAAAATCTTAAGATGATTATCAAGAGAAGGGTGAAGGATATTAGGGAGAAAAAAAACAGCATACCTATTATAGATATCCAGCCAACTTCCCTGAAACAACCCAATGGTCGTCCAAAATCTTATTGGAGTTCTGCAGTGATGGGGAGCTCAGCACTTCCAGCGGCAACCCACTCCATCCATGGTCAGTCTCCATCCTTACAAAGTTCCTCCTCATGTTGAACCAGGATGCCTCTTTTTCCTATATTCCCCCCATTATCCTAATTTTGCCATCTTGAGCCACAACAAGTCCACATCACCTTTCCACATAATAGTTCTTGATTCAAATATTTGGATCACGTAGAACAACGGATGATGATGCACAAGAATGTAATTAAATTAGACCTTAAAGACCAGAGTAGAGTCTATCAATCAATGGTTTGAGAGAGTTGTTAGGCTATGCCAACGTTAGATGGATACGAGTGGGCATTTAATTCACCATTCCAATGAGGACACATTGGTCATGAACACCGACTTTGAACTGGAAGTCCAATCCTGGTTCTGTCATTTCTAGGCTGAGCATCATTGGCAAATTTACTGCTATTTTAGCTTCTTTGTTTGTATAATAGAAGCAATGGCTTTCTACTTACAAGGATTCAGTAAGATATTATTAGGTGCATATTTTAGGGCCTATTAAACAATAAACGTTTGTGAAATGGTAGCTGTTATGATAACAGTTAGCCTGAAAAATTAGTCAATTAATTTAGGGATCCCTGGGTGGCGCAGCGGTTTGGTGCCTGTGTTTGGCCCAGGGCACGATCCTGGAGGCCCGGGATCGAATCCCACATCGGGCTCCCAGTGCATGGAGCCTGCTTCTCCCTCTGCCTGTGTCTCTGCCTCTCTCTCTCTCTCTCTCTCTCTCTCTCTCTCTCTGTGACTATCATAAATAAATAAAAAATTTAAAAATTAATAAAAATAAAAAAATTAATTTAGCTTAGGCCCTACGCTGGGAACTAGAGTGAGGGATGGATAAGGTGTCTCATTGCCCTTTAGGACCACCAACATTAACATGATGTGCCAAATATGAGACCTGAAATGACAACAATATGCTAAGGAAGGAGAGACAAGAACTGGGCCTTGAAGAATCAGTAGTTTTCTAGGTGGCCAGGTAGGGGTAGAAGTGAAGGAACATTAAAGCCAGAAGGAATTATAAGAGTAAATTCACAGAGCTGCTATCGCCATCCTAAAACAGAGACCCCAAATTCTTTGTCACACCTCCCGTGTAGAGGCAGAGTCTGAGTTCTGTGACCGCATAAGTGACAACACAGTAGAAGTGACACTAGGCTGTTCCAAGTCCAGGCTTCTCTTTTTGTGTCTTTGAACATTCACCCTGGGAACCTACTTGGCATGCTGTGAAGAAACCAAGCAACCACATGGAGAGTGCTCCAACTGTCAGCTCCTAGAGTGAGCCATCCTGGAAGCAGATCCTCTAGGGGAACCCAGTGGAGGCTGCATGGAACAGAGGTGAGTCTTTGCCTCTGCTCCCTGACCAAACTGCAGATTCATGAGCTACATAAAAGATGGTTGCTGTTTTAAGCCATCAGGCTCTGCAATGGTTGCTCACATGGCGATACAAAACCAGAACCATCGAGAAAGTTGACAAAACGTGTTTATCAACTGGCGGATACTCTGATCTTGCAAAAAGCATAAGATGGGAAGTGGAGGGTAGCAGGAGAGGCGTTTGAGATATTCCACGTGGAAGAAGATAAGAACTTTCTGCTGGTTGGAGGCATATGTATGCATGGCCATGAAGACCAAGTGTGAAGTAGCAATTCCAGACAATCCCAGGTCATTACTGTCCATGCAATAGTCCTTGAAGAAAATACTCTATGATCACGTAAGTTCTATGATCCCAAACAGAACATATTAACACATGGAAGACTCCTTCCAAATAAATATATTTTGCTGCCCATGTATGCTTGGTTTCTGTGGGACCTATTAACATAGCGTCATAGTTGTGTTCTACGGGACCCCCCCTTTGGAAATTCTGCTCTGTCCCCTCTCTCTAAGTGAGTGGAAGGTTTCAGAACTCATCTCATCTTCACTACTGCAGGGAAGTCTTAATTGCTCCAAAGGGTTAATGTACAACCCGCAGAAAAGTCCCCCTCCCAGCCTATTTTGCCTTGGGAGAATCTGATTCAGAGGCACCAAGCACAGTCATATACCAGGGCTCAGGGAAAAAAGGGCTTATGTTTTCCAAGAATTAAATCCACACCAGCAACACTTTGACTTCAAAACTTCCACACCTTTCATGACGACTTGTCAAGCACAATCTGTTTACTGGCTGGTGTGTCCCAGGCTAAATAATCCCTATAAATACGTGTGCTTCATCTGTTTCTCTTATTTGGGCCAGGTGGGTTTTCCAAAATTTCTGCATAACAGATGTCTACTAATTTCCTATAGGTTCTGGACATACCAAATCTTGTCTGCAACTCTGGCAAAGGTCACTTTGAATGGACACCATGTAAGGGGCAAGGGGACAGTCACATATGATTCCCATTTATTCAATAAATTGTCATTGTGTATGGGTTTGGCACAAAGCACAAAGCAGGAAACAAGACAGACGAAAGCCCTGGCCTGATGGGGCTTATAGTCTGTGGCCAAAGACAGAAAAAATGAAAGGAAGACAGAGTTACATGCAATAATCATAGACTGTGGCAAATGCTCCGAAGGAAACCAACAAGTTGCCAAAATGGAGACAATGGGGCAGCTGGGGTCTATCTTAGACCTTGTGGTCAGAGAAGATGAATCTTTAGGGGTGATTGTTGAAGATAAGGAAGGGAAAGAACATTCTAGATAGCAACAGATTTAAAATCTATAGATTCATCTATAGGTTCATCAGGCCGGCTATCCAAATCTTACAAGGTCTTACTGCAGGTTCATTTGAATTAATGCTCTTGGTAGGTAGCTAACCATCCATTGCTGAGAACCACGTTTCCAGTGCTAGTTTAGCATTGTCATAGGTTGGATTCCCCAGAAGTGGACCCTGATGCAAAGGTTCACATGAATGGGATTTGCCAGGAAGAGTTTCCAGGAAAAATCAATGGGGATAGGTGGTGTGGGAAGGAAAGAGAAGAAAGCCAAGCAAAGACTCAATACCAAGCAAAGTCTTGCAGAGAGTGACTTGCAGTCAATCCCATGGGATTGGGGGAAGATCCTTAAAGACAGTATAGGTCACACCAGTGTCCCAGTCAGGGGATGAGGGCACTAGAGTATTTATCCCCCTGCATCCTTCAGCACTGGCCAGAAACCACCCCCCAGCGGGTGTAAACTCCCAGGCTCTCCTGGTCTTTGCAGGACACAGGCCAGGTGGGCTCCAGCAGCCTGAAGCCACCTTGCTGACAAAGAGACAACAGCTGGCTGATGGGGCTGAGATGACCCTGTCTTCAGCGTGTCACAGACATCTTCTGCAACCAGTGTATTTATCTATTTGTTTCAACTACACTGTCCGTATTTATTGCAGTCACTCCTGCCTCCTGGGAGGTGATCAATACCTGGTTGAACCTCCGGGTATCGTGTTCCTAACCTCACCCAATACTGTCTCCGAATCACAGTCATTATGAAAGCACTGAACATTCTTAGCTTGAGCTAAGGAATGATCATCGTCTTCAGAGCTGTAAACAGACCCGAAGCAATATTATGGCTAATGCAGCAGAAGATTGTTTATCTGGGAGTCCACATTCAAGAAGAATCCTAATGATATAACTAGTCTACATAGAATTTGTAAAATCGTGCTAGTGGGATCACTGAAGAACAATTGCACGGCACGGGGGCTGCAAATGCTGAATACGTATCCAGCAGGTGATCAGAGCAATTGGAGGGTGTCAGGGAGGTTGGAGAAATATGATCATGGATTAGACACACGTCTCCCTCTGATCATGGTTCTTGGTGATTGTTCTCAGTCCTTTATTTATCTCTTTTGGCAACTTCAATGTCTACCATTAAGCTTTTCAGGAGTTAAGATAGCTCTTAACTCTAGAAATATCATTAATCCAGAAATAAATTAGGTAAATTCTCTTCTACCAAAGTTAATTCCGGCGGTGAATCTCAACGCAATATGGTTTTCATCCCAAACTAGAGAGTAAATCCTTTTCTGTAACAAAATGCTCTAGGATTTGCAGGTGTGTAAGGCCTCGTGGGTGGGGTACAGAGGGGAGATTAGATTTACAAAATAAGTATGGAACAAGACAGTCTACTGTGCCCATTACTGAGCTAGGCAGTGACAGCAAAGAGGAGGGGTAAATTCAGCAAGAGCCATACCCCACAGACCTCAGCCTAGGAAGAAGACAAGTATCTAAAAAAACAGTAACAATAAAGTGCAGTGCATTTTGCACAAAATGGAAGATCTGGGGAGCAGGTGGCAGAGGCTTTTTTCCTCTTCTAGGGAGAAGGGCCAAGGAGAAAAGTCTGATCACGAGTAACAGTTAGCCAAGGGAGCAGAGCAGGATCAGTGCTTCCATCCAAGGGAACAGCAAAATGAAGGCCAGCTGTCAAGAGACTGAGATGGTGGGGGAGGGCAGCTTGAGAACTGGTCACCTGTGGCCAGAGAAGAGAATACATGTGGTGGAAGGAGGTGGGAACAGATGACACCAGAAGGTAGGCAGAGGCTCCTGATGGAATTTGGGATACATTCTGGGGGTAATAAGGAGCCTTTGAAGAGTTCATTTTTTAAATTTATTTATTTATTTATTTATTTATTCATTCATTCATTCATTTTTCCAAGATTTTATTTATTTATTTGACAGAGAGTGAGCACAAGCAGGGGGAACAGCAGGCAGAGGGAGAGGGAGAAGCAGGCTCCCCACAGAGCAGGGAGCCTGCCTGATGTGGGACTCCATCCCAGGACCCTAGGATCATGACCTGAGCTGAAGGCAGGTGTATAACCAACTGAGCCACCCAGGCACCTTGAAGAGTTAATTTTAGATGAATAGTTTGGGAGAAGGCCTCTTAGCTTTATATTTAAACAAACATAGTTACAATATAGACGAGGAAAAAATTCACTTGATTTTTAAAGATAAAAACAGATCGAAAATTTGCAACATCATGTGGCCTGTAACTGGCCTCTGCCCCTAGGGACATTTTCATGGGAAGGTTTGAGAAGCACTGCTTGAAAGTCGATTAGTTCTCCTAAAGGGAAAGATCTGTCAGGAAATCAAGGAATTTGGAAATCCGATTCCTGAAAGACAGAGGCCAGATGCCAAATGTTTCTCTGAGGCTTTACACTTTGATCTCAGGTGGTTTCTTGGACAAGCACCGACGGAGTCTGGCTTCCAAGTATGAAAGCCAAATCCTGTGAAATCCTCACACATATTTGTATAAGTCAAGCACACTCTTAATTACTAACATCCACCAGTGTACTATGATCGAGGCATAACCTGTCTGAAAAAGAAATACAGCAGTATGGAGGTTCCTCAAAAAGTTAAAAATAGAATTTCCCTACAATCCAGCAATTGCACTACTACGTATTTACCCAAAGGATGCAAACATGCTGATTGGAAGGGCTGCATGTACCCGGGTGTTTATAGCAGCATTATCTATAATAGCCAAATTAGAGAAGCAGCCCAAGTGTCCATCAACTGATGAATGAAGAAAGAAGATGTGGTCTACACATACAATGGAATATTACTCAGCCATAAAAAAAATGAAGTCTTGCCATTTGCAACAACATGGATGGAGCTAGGGGTCATTACGCCAAGCAGAGTATGTCAGTCAGAAAAGAAAAATACTATATGATCTCACTCATATGTGGAATTTAAGAAACAAAGCACATGAACACAGCAGGGGGGGATGGAAGAAAGGCAAACCAAGAAGCTGACTTGTACTGTAGAGAACAAATGGAAGGTTGATGGAAGGAGGCAAGTGGAAGATGGGCTAGATGGGTGATGGGCGTTAAGGAGGGCACTTGGTTGTATGAAAGTGACTAATCACTGATTTCTACCCCTGAAACTAATATTGTACTATATGTTAACTAGCTGGAATTTAAATCAAAACTTGGGGGCAGGGAAAGAAATATAACTACTTCGCATATTAAAAGTAAAAATGAGGGTGCATTCCCTTTTTCAATAAGTACCTATTAAGCTCCTACCGTGTGCCTGGTACTCTTCTGAGCACTTGGAATATATATATCAGTGAGCAAAGCAGATTAAATCGCTGCCTTTATGCTGAGCTTATATTCATGGAGTTGATATTTTTTTCTTCCCTGATGTCAGGACGGGAGCCAGAGAGGATGACACACATCTATACCCACACTCTCATATATTTGTCTTTGGGATATTATTGTCTTGGATAAAATGAGTTTTAGAGCCTGTGAAACTATGCAGGATCTCTAAAAATACAAACGAAGTGGATTTTATTCTCAGCATCATTTTTATCCCTCTAATTGGTTTCTAAACTCGCACTTCATGCTCATCATGAAATGCGAACAAATCCAGTCACAGCATCTGAAAAGCAATTAACAATATACAATTAGCATCCAACAAGGATATGCTACCTCAGTCCCTGGCTCCCCGGCCCACATGGGTCTCTCTGGTCTTGGATTGGTGGCAAAGGTGGACTCAGCCCAGTATCTCCCGTGGGCTGCAGCCTGGTCTTCTTGGCTGAGCAACTTGAAAGTGTTGGGATATTACAACTAGATGTTAAGTTCCTTCAGAGAATGTGCCTTTCCAATTCTTCTCATCTGGCTTCCAAACAGCCAAGCAGAAGCTAGCATTCTCTCCTTTGAATCTGGAAAACAGGGATCTATAGAAAGAACTAAAATCATCAGTACTATTAATTAGCACTATAATAATAATAATAATTAATAACAGCAACGACAGAATTATCTTCATAGCACTTCTATACAGCATCTTATAAATGCCAATAGCTGCCACGTCTATTATTTCTTTGACTTTCACTCCGATCTGGTGCAGTGAGCTCCATGGGGATCACTAGTAATTGTTACCCAGTGGTTGGTGGTAGGATGGTGGTGGTGTGGATTTAGTACAAGTTTATGGAGTAAATGCCAGTTTTTCAGACAAAATATTAGGTCTTATGGTTGTTTCTGGTCTTTTTTAAAAAATTATATAACACATGTTCACTTGAATTTATAGTAAGCCAAAAGAAAAAAGAAAATCAAAAAGAACAATACTCTAGAGAAAACCACTGTTGATGAATAGCCTTTGAGATTCTTCCCCATAAAGTTATAAATATGTGCACGTATGTTCAAAAGGAAAGAAGATACTTACGCTTTTTAACTTGATTCTCATTTAACAATTTTTGGCATTTCCTATGACAAAAAGTATAAATGTACATAATCCTAATCTGATACATTATGTCAACAAACTGCAATTTATTGGACATTTAATTTTCAGGGTTTTGTTGTTAGGTATATTGTTGCAACAAACATTGATGTTTATTACACTTGTTCAATTATCAATTTAGACAATTTCTTCTAAGCGAAATCTCTAGGTCATGATTTCTGGAGTGTTTCTAGAGCATGATTGTGTGTGTGTGTGTGTGTGTGTGTGTGCGCGCGCGCGTGTCTTATCAGCTATATTGGATACATAAGAATTGAGCCTCATATTTAAGACAGAAACATGATACAAATATATATTTCTCCTGGCTATTTAGGAATGTACCCATCTCCCCATATCCAGAGCCAAACTGGATATTTATTAACATAAGATTTATATTTCTTTGGCTGCCCTCCTTCCTTCCTTTCTTCCTGAATAATTCAGTTCAACATCCATTTGGCAGGCCTGAATAAGAAAGGTGGCCCCACCGGATCAGAACCCCAGTGAGAAAAGCAGCCAAGCAGGTGTCAACCCAGTAAGGCTGGGAGATGGGTTAGAACAAATATATAAATAAACGGGAAGAATTAAAAGCTCTTGCTTTTATTTTTTTAAAGATTTTATTTATCTATTTCAGAAAGAGAGTGTGCAAGCCTGAGTGGTGGGAGGAGAGAGGGAGAAGCAGACTCTTCCCTGAGCAGAGAGCCCAATAACGGGGCTCCATCCTAGGACGCTGGGATCATGACCTGAGACTCAGGCAGACACTTCACCTACTGAGCCACTCAGGCATCCCAATAAACTCTTGCTTTTAATAAAATGCCAACTAACAAACATGGAAGGAATTATGGAATTAGAAAGTCACCATTTGCCAAGAGTTACAGTAAAAATTCAGACAACCATCAATGGGTATAAACAGTAGGGGACATGAAATTGAATGAAGAAGAAGATATTTACATGGTCTTACAGAATTTCTCCACAAAAATACTTATTAATTACAGAGGGAAGAAGGATAACTTTACAATGGAGAAGTCTGTCATTATGATGGAGTTAAAGTTAAAACACCAGTAATGGTTAAAAGCAGCATCGTGTTGCCACTTGATGAGATGTAGTTGAGAGATTAGTCACTTCTGTGAAATTCCTGCCAAAAAGGCATTACTTGAATCCAATAATCAGGACACGTCAGACAAGTTCACACTGAAGGACATTCTACAGAATAAATGTCCTTTTGTGTTTAACAGGTGGGGTTTTTTTTAGATCATCATCCAAGAAGAGTCAACAAATCATATGAATTCATAAGAACATCACCAGATATTCTAAGTGCATTTTCCATTGTCAAAACTTTACGGCTGACCTTGAACAGCATCTACCCCTATTACTAATCGGCTTTAGTTTTATTAGAATAATGACTGCTGGGGATCCCTGGGTGGCTCAGAGGTTTAGCTCCTGCCTTCCGCCCAGGGTGTGACCCCGGGGTCCCGGGATCGAATTCCACATCGGGCTCCCTGCATGGGGCCTGCTTCTCCCTCTGCCTGTGTCTCTGCCTCTCTGTCTCTCTCTCTGTCTCTCTTGTGAATAAATAAATAAAATCTTAAAAAAATAATAATCACTGCTATAAATTAAAATAAAAGAATGTCGGGGATCCCGACATTCTTGTTGTATCGAGTCCCATGTCGGGCTCCTGGCATGGAGCCTGCTTCTCCCTCCTCCTGTGTCTCTGCCTCTCTCTCTCTCTCTCTCTCTCTCTGTGTGTGTGTGTGTGTCTATCATAAATAAATAAATAAATAAATAAATAAATTTTAAAATAAAATAAAATAAAATAAAATAAAATAAAATAAAATAAAATAGTATAATGTCACAGGTAAGGGGAGAAACTAATACCAAAGTCATGAATGTCAGGGCAGACTGAGGAGCTCTTCCCCCCTGAACAGAACATGAGATGTGACAATGAAGGGTGACAGTGTTTCTGAACTGGCCTCTGGCTACATAGGCATTACTGGGACATTGGGCAAAGCTTGGGTGGAACCTAGGAGGAAGAAATGTGGGAGTTCTTTATACTGTTTTTGCTACTTTTTCTGTAAATTTCAAAGTACTTTTTAGCAAATTTTAAATGAGTAATAAATAAATAAACTATTCTACTGAAAAGTATTGAGGTCTTACACCTTGAAGGAAATAGGGCATTTTAGGAGGTCTTCTTAAGTCTTTCTGGCTATACTAGTCCAAGCCAAAGTGTTCTCTTGCTGTTTCTTTGGAATTCTCTTTCAATATATCCCCCTTTTGTTTTTTCTCTGCCTTAGGATGGTTCCTTGAAAGATACCAATAAATGCCTCTCACTTTGTGCTTGACCTGCCTGATAGTCTCATGAGAACTGATGCCACCCACGAGTGGTATAGGCCACACTAGCTCCTAACAATGTTTGTCCATCCAGACATTCATATTGCCACTCTTGAGGGACAAAGAATTGCTTTGTGGAGGCAATATGCATCGTGCTGGTGCACCCAATGTTTCATTTTAACCTCACAAACCTATAATGGAGATACATCATCTCCACCTTACAGATGGAGGAACAGCATCCTAGAGAGTTTAAAATAACTTCTGGCTTGAGAAGCAAGTGGGGTGGGGATCAGATGAACCTAATAAAAATCAGCATGTTTATTTCCTCAATGTGGTCAAATGACCTGGCTTATATTTGAAATCCAGCTCAGAAAATTTTGCAAGAAATCATCATTATCTTCATAAAAGTCAATGTCTTCACATAACCCAGCTGGTGCAGATTAATCGTGGTTCTGTGGTTGATAATAACAGCTACTATTGCTTGAGCACCTATTAAGTGTCAAGCACACTGCTAGGAATGTTAATAAATTACTTCATTCATAAAATCAGCATCTGGGATGCTTGGCTGGCTCAGTTAGTGGAGCAGGCAACTATTAATCTGGGGTCATGACTTCAAGCCCCACATTGGGGGTAAAGATTACTTAAAAATAAAATCTTTAAAAGAAATAAATAAATAAACAAAAATAAAATCAGACTCTACTGATACAATCCACATTTTTCTCCTCTGATTTTTTCATGTAATGGATTATTTGCTATTTCCTGATATTGAACCACCCTTGCATTCCTACAAAACATCCTGCTTGGTTCTGGTATATTCTTCTTTCTATATGTGCTAGATTCTATTCCCTAATAATGGATTTTCAACATTCTATTGAAAATAGAATAGAATTGAATAATTCTAGAATTTTAATAATTCTATAATTTCAATAAATTATATAAATCTATAAATTCAATAATTTCAATAGAATTGAAATAATTCAATAGAATTATTGAAAATCTATTCTTGCCTCCATATTTATCATTGAGATTTCCATTTTGTATACTATCATTCTATTACTATAATCTTGACTTTTACACGAATTGCATTACACTTATAACAACACTATGAGGTACATTCTCTTATATTACAGATAAGGAAACTGAGCTCAGAGAAGTGAAGTCACTTGTCCAAGGTCCACACAACTAGTGTGGTTGCAATTTGCCTATCTCCTTCCACATGGGACAGACAAGGGTTCGCATCTATCCTTCATTTTCCAGACACAGAAAAAATGCCACACCCAGAGACAGTGACGTGTGCTGCTCTGGATACCCAGAGATCTAGCTCTTGCTCATCTCTGCCTCTCAGGTAAGAAAAGTGGGTAGGTTACCTTCCTTTCTGGTCCTTGGTTTTCTCTTCTATAAATTGAAAGGGGTGATAGAGACAATCACTGTGATTCTTTCTTGCTCTATAAATTCTCTCTCTAGACTTGTTTTGTTAGTATAAATCTTAGCCAGCCAACTCCCTACCCCCACAATTTCCAATGTAGTGATGGAAGCATAGGATGCATTAACTCTGTGTGTGTGTGTGTGTGTGTGTGTGTGAGAGAGAGAGAGAGAGAGAGAGAGAGAGAGAGAGAGAGATACAGACAGACAGACAGAGACAGAGATATAAAGGATGGAAAAGGGAAGTGGGGGAAGGGAGGGGAGGAAAGGAGAAGAGAGGTTTATAAAGGGAGATAACTTGTCTACAGGGCTTAATTCCCAAATCCTGCCATGCATCCATTTTACTCCCAGTCTTTCCTATGTATCCAGCTCAGCCCTAGGACATATTTTTAAACACATACAGAAGTTCACTCTTAGACAGAAGTTTCTGTGGCTGATAATAATTGGGATGCAGACTTCTGGTTTCTGACTTCCAGAAACCTATCTAGCAACCTAACCTCACTGACCTCCCCCTTACCTCAAGAAGCCTAGGTCCCTGAAAGTGTTCCTCTGGCCTGTCTCAGGGCATTTGCTCTGGAACCTGACCTAGTATTTGCCCTTAGCTCCCAAATGCCACCACCGAAGGAAAGCCACTCTCTTGCCTCTTGCCCTGAACCATGGCAGGCAAAGGAGGAGGTCTTATCTTTTCCCAGGTTTTCTATAGGCTTGAACTCTCTCTATACCATGACATTGGGACTAAAGAACAAATGACCATTACTGAATGGATTCTTTGCTCAGTGTCTGAAGGCAAAAATTAACATCAAGCAGGGCTTCCTGACAGGCAGGTCATAGGCAACTCAAGATATTTTGTCCTCTTGGCTGTAGGGCAATAGGAAGGGGGCTTCTGGGCCAGCTCACTCATTTTGCCCCAGGACTCTAAGTATTCAGGAAGTTGGAAAAATGTTAGGAAGCCTGGCTTAGGGGGTTGGTTTAAGAGAAGCCAACCTATCTCCCATGGTCTCCCTATCTCTTGAACTTCCTTTCCACAGAGCCAGTATGGTGCCTCATATTCCCAACTCCATGAATGTGTAAGATACTTCCTTTTCTATCTTTCCTTCAATACCAGAACATTGCTCAACTTATCTTTGTAATCCCAGCATTTACAACAACAATGCTTACACTTGTAGGTGTAAATTACACATTCAATGGATAAAAACAATGTCTGAATTACATCAGGGTGCTTTCAGGAGAACATGAATATTTCTGTGGCAAATCTGTCTGTACTGTGCCCTTCATGGTCACGTCTGAAGGGTGACTTGCTCTATCTGGAAAATAGTCAAGAACCAAGAACAAGATTTTACAGCAACAGAGGACTTCAACCAGAGGTTCAATTCTATTGAGCAAATAATGTTTGCATGCCTCTGTGGTGTGGAAGCCGAGATAGAAATACTCTGGGCTCCCAAGCACCTAGGGGAATTTAATTTTTTTTCCCATAAAGCCAAATGTCACCTTGAGATGGATTTACTTATTCTGATTAGCTAAGGCATTTTGAGGCCGTTCGCCCTTCCTTTGATATGTGTATGTTGAAGTGGTCTTCTACCAATATATGGATTGATGATTAATTCAGAGTGCATTAGGAGCCCTTGGCTTGTTCATACTTAGTCAAATATCTAGCTATTCTATTATTCTGAATAATACATTTTCAAGCAACCACTAATTTATTATTATTTTTAAAACAGCACACATTCAGTTTCCTCAATCAGCATTTCTAGAAGACTCCCAGCAACCTATCCTGTCTTGGGGGCGAGTGGAGGGAGGGTCTGGGCAGGATGGAATGTTTGTTTGCAGAGCTGAATGAGGGAATAAAGGCCTGCATCTCATTGAGCAATGGGACGTGAGCAGCATAGCATCCAGTCTTGGCCACAGCACCGTGATATACGGGCTATAATCTCCCAGAGAGCCCTTCATTCTGTCTGCACGATGGAGCAAACTCAAGCCAAGGAAAAAGGCTTCTGCATTTAGTGGACGCATAACCCTTGGCTATATTAGCCACCAGTGCCAACAACTCTATGAAGGAACGAAGCAGGAATTGCTGTGCACTGTGTAGGAAGACCTGGAGTCTGGAGTCTGCTGACTGGGGTTCTGGAGACCCTGTTGGGGGCTCACTGGGAGATGAAATCACATCAGCTTCTCAACTTGCTCATATATAAACGGTGAGAGGTGGGGAGAGAGGGACAATCAAACCAAATTACCTCTGAAGTCTCTTCCGTGGAAGGCCAGGGCCGTGTGAATTAATGGCATAGTACTTTCCAAGTCTCCAGCTTTCCTGGGACTTTAGAGATGAAGGCACTCCCACCTCCTTTCCCCAATCAGACCACTCACCCCTTCACCATAGCGGCTACCACATGCTCCGTGCTCTTCCTAAGCCTCCTGCCCTCCATCGTCTCACCCCCACACACATTAACAGGTGCCCCCATGTCTTCAATGAAGAGGAGTGGAAGCCATTGGGTGGGAGCACTCCAAAATCCCAATACCACCTGACACAGACCCCGACATCCACCCTGCACTTGCTGGAAACAAATCCTAATGCAGACCCAGCTAGCTTCACAGGCTCTTTGGAATGGAGATGATGATCTCTCTTTCTCCCATCTCCCTCGCCTACAACCCCCTTCCCCACTTGCCCATTCCCTTCTGCCTTCCCTCACACTCAGCTTCCTTCCATCCAGCATACGCCCTCCTTTGCTCAGATACCTCCCTCCCAGGCACGATTCCACCTTTCTTGTCTCTTTCACAGCTAAGTGTCTCAAACGAGGTATCTTCACCTCCTTTGTCAACCTCCTAATCTTACCTGACACCTCAACCCCCTGCAACCTGACCTCTGCCCTCACCATCCCACAGACACTGCTCTTGACTGGTGATCTCTTTGTTGCTAACCCAACTAACATTTTCCTGCTCTGTAATTCCCACACAGCCCTTCTCCTCCTTGTCCCTGAAATCCTCCTTCCTTCACTTTGGTGGCACTGGATCCATCTGTTCCCCACACTCCCACCCGCCCCCTAACCCAGAACATCTCCTGTACTCTTGCCTCCAGACCTGGGAAAGCACTCTCCTTTGAATTCACCTCTGACACATTACACATGACACCGTATTATATGCAGTCACTGTTCCTTGTCCCAAGATCCAAATATCTCCAAGGCAGTGACTATTTCTACTCTACATCCCCGTATTATTCCTCCCTCAGTCCCTGGCCAATCATAGGCTCCCACTGTATGCTTTAAATGAATGAATGAGACATTCTGAAGGAAGGGCCTTCCCTGTGTTCATAATCACTTAAAATTCTCATACAAGGTCTTACCACAGCAATAAGATTATCTTGGTTTAATAAGAGCTGACACAATTCAGTGACTCCTATGGGCCAGGTATTGTTCTTAGCACTTTGCCTTTATAAATTCACTTACTTCGCACAGCAGCCTTGGAGCTAGGAATTGTCATTTTCTCCAGTCTCCCACTGCAGAAACTGACTGCCCAACGTCACCCAGCCTATAAGTGACCAGTCTTCCACCAAAGTCCCTTCTACTCTCCACTGGGTTTAGTTGGGGATGCTTTTTTACAAGTCATCTTTACCAAGAAGTTGGGAGGTTGAAGGACCAGGTTAAAAAGATGCTGTGTGTTCGTTCTTTAAGCCAGACACAAAAATTAGGCAAGTTTCCTTGGAGCATTACCATGCTCATCAGTTTGCACAGCGAGACACTCCCTTCAGTCCTCCCCCAGGACAAGATGCAATGGATCTATGTGGCACATTTATGAGCAAGAAGCAGTGAGCACTACAGGCCAGTCTGGTAGGTTCTTGCTCTGCCCTTGGGGCTTGGCCTATGTCCCTCTCTTGGCTCCCTCTGCCTTGAGGTGGGCTAGGCTCAGCAGTCTCTTCCTCTGGGGGTCAAAATGGAGAAAGGCCTGAGGTCATCCACCTGTTCCGTCTTACCCTCCAGAGGTAAGTCCAATTCAAGGAGAAAGTAGTGCCAGCCATCTGAGCCTCGGGTCCCAGTCCCCTTCTCTCATCTAGGGCTTTGTACTTTAAAGTTGATTATTTTGATCCCTTTACAGCTCAAGTGTCCATATCTCATTTGCATGGGAGATAGAGTTGATGGGATATGATAAATATGTCCCTTGGAGCCCATCAGGGTTTAAGTGGAATACACTGCAGGTATGTCATAGTTAATATATTTATCAATCATTGATTACCCACCTCTCCTAACACAGGGAAGCCTTTTTAATACCAAAAAATGATCACAAATGCCCACATGAGAGTGATTGTCCTTTGGAATCTATTGATAATTCAAATAGTTAAGAGCTATGAATTCAGAAACGTTTTTGTATGATTGTGTATTTGATTATACTCAATGGTATCATATTCAATTGAAAGACACTTGAACCTCATAGTAAGCACTCAAAAAATACTAGACTATTTAATGAATAGATGATATACACATGATGTTTTATTTTCTAGGTCTAATAATGCAGTGGGTTGCACAAGTAGACCTACAGCTACCTTGCAATAACCCAGTGGCTCACCCCTTCCCACTCACTGCCAGGAACCTGTATTTTTCACATAATATACAATGTACAGTGTCTTAGATGCTGGAATGTCAACATATGGATGCCAATGTATACATGCTGTAGTTCTAAGTGAGCTTGACTTTGTTTACTGTTCATTACCATTGTACTGGTCAATATTCTCCAGAAAAACAGGGTGTGTGTACATGCATGCATGAGTTGTGTGTGTGTGTGTGTGTGTGTGTGCAAAGAGAATGACTTATTTTTTTAAAGGCTTTTTATTTATTAACTCATGAGAGACACACAGAGAGGCAGAGAGGCAAAGGGAGAAGTAGGCTCCCCTCAGTGAGTCCGATGTGGGACTCAATCCCAGGACCGAGGGATCACAACCTGAGTTGAAGGCAGATGGCCAACCACTGAGCCACCCAGGTGTCCTGAGAGAGAAAGACTTATTATAAGAAATTGCCTTGTGCAGTTGTGTGGGCTGGTGAGCCCAAAATCCACAGGGCAGGCCAACAGGCTGGGAACTCAGATAGGAATTGATGTTGCAACCTTGAAGCAGAATTTCTCCTTCCTGAGAAACCTCAGTTTTTGTTCTTAAGATCTTCAGCTGATTGGATGAGGCCCACCTGCATTTCAAGAGTAATCTCCTATACTTAGAGTCAACTGATTGGAGATGTTAACAACATCCACAAAATACCTTCACAGCTACATCTAGATTGTGTTCAGTTAAAAACTGGGTCCTACCATCTAGCCAAGTGGACACATTTAACCATTACTGACATTTTTCTCCATTTCTTTATATCCACATAAGGTATATATATCCATCATCGGTCCTAGCCCCCTTCCTTCACCTAGGGTCCTGCATTCTAAAGTTAATTATTTTGATCCCTTTACTGCTCAAGTGTCCATATCTCATTTGCATGAGAAATCATGCAAATAATAAAAATAAAGATTATTTAAATTCTGCATCTGCTTTTCTTTCTTTACTCTCTGTTTCTCAATTAGGGGACCATGAACGAAGAAATAAGCTACTTAAGCTACTTTCAACATTTCTAAAAGACTGGCAAGTAGATCATGTGTTTTCTGATTAAAACAGCCTTTTTTTGCTTTTGCCTGGAATTATATCTGCTCCACTTAGCAAGCTAGTTATTTCATACAAAAACAAAAATGGGTAATTTAATAAATGCATTGTCTTGGAAGGCTTTTTGAAACATGCAGTTTACTGTGGGAAAATATTTATAGGTGATTTTGGTGGGAAAAAATATTGGCAATAAACCAACATGTAATAAATTCAAAGAGCTTTTTGCTTTGGGTAGCACAGTGTCAAAGCCTTGGATAAAACTCAAAATTTAAACTCCATAAGCAGCTACACACCCAGCATCTGTCAGTCCTCTCTACAAGAAGAAATCCAGGGTTGGGCTTCCTGGTGGCTCTGTTGGTTGGACATCCAACTCTTAATTTCAGCTTGGGCCATGATATCAGGGTTGTGAGATCAAGCCCTGTGTCAGGCTCTGTGCTGGGTGTGGAGTCTGGTTAAGGTTCTCTCTCCCTCTGCCCCTCTCTTCCTCCCCTTCTCTAAAAAAAGAAAGAAGAAAGAAAAGAAAGAAAAAAGAAAGAAAGAAAGAAAGAAAGAAAGGAGGGAGGGAGGGAGGGAGGGAGGAAGGAAGGAAGGAAGGAAGGAAGGAAGGAAGGAAGGAAGGAAAAAGAAAGAAAGAAAGAAAGAAAGAAAGAAAGAAAGAAAGAAAGAAAGAAAGAAAGAAAGAAATAGTTTTCTCAACAAAATGTAAACAAGACCATACCCATGCAGTGAACACCAAGCATGGTGTGTCTCCCTGCTTCCCTACTGACTTTTTGGGTTTCCCGAACCACCCAGTCTGTGGATCCACACTTCTCAGTTTCATGTCTACTCCAACTTCAGCCCCTGGCCCTAAAACCCAGAGACTTACTTCTCTACTCCACTCAATGCCATCATTCTATTCTGAGGCAAAATGGCCATCCATCTTCTCCATAAGATCTTCTGAGCCCCATCCCTGACTCCAGCTAAACCTCTCTCAGCTCCTGTCCTGGACACAAGGCACCTGGAGTATATGGTTGCATAAGGGAATCTGTCACCTGAGAGCATGGAGGCAACTGAGCAAGAAGCATCTGTACCATGCACCCATGCCTGCACTTGGAGGTTCTGTCTCAGAGCTCAGGACTTGGAGGCAAGTGTCTGACAACTGTCTCTCGCATGTGATATCTATTTTCTTTGTCTCTGTCCACATATTATGCACGATGTCCTGCTCCTTACCAGCAACAGTGCAGGCCTCTCACCCTGCCACAGTTTCAGCCCTGGGGTGTCCGTTCTCAAAGTCCCTGAAAGTGAAGTCCAGGGATGTTGTGCCATCAACATTTAAGTGAAACTATCTCACACTCTAGAGATTTAATGCAAATGTGTCCAGTCATTTGTAAGCGATGTGACAATAGGCAGAAAATTATAGACACCTATTTATATATACACACTCATAAACATGAGATATGTGTATCCCATTTAGGCAAATACATGTAAAATAATCATATCTAATTTCTGATGACTTATTCCCTACCAGCTACTATGATATGGACTCTGTGTGCTTTGTCTTCATCTGAGAGTTATTATTTCCCTCCTTTTCATAGATGAGGCCTCCATGCTCAGAGAGTTCAGATGTTGTTACACACACATTGTGTCCAGATGGCCTCCTGGGCACACTCACAGAGGATATTGGTCTTTGCTTTGCCTTTAGCCCAGACTACGCAGTTAGAGAGGCAGGTGGTGCATAAGATCACAGGTTCTCATGCTCACAGCCTTGATTTAGAGTCAACTTCCACTTCTCATGAGCTGAATGACTTCCCAGGATTTTCTTGGTCTCGATGCCCCCATCTGTAAAACGGGAATAAGATGAGATCCTTCCTTCTGCAGCAGATGTGAGACACGAGAGCCACCAGGTTGCTTGCCCCGCATTACACCTGCCTGGTTACAGTACGCTTTAATCTTAGCCCCAGGCCAATGAAACCTCCAGCCTAAAGGATTGCCAGATTTCAATGCCTGTTTTATTTTTATTTTTTTAACAGAGAGAATTAGGGAATTTATTTTTTATTTAAATTCAACTAATTAATATATAGCGTATTATTAGTTCCAGAGGTACAGTCTAGTGATTCATCAGTTGCCTACAACACTCAGTGCTCATTACATCACAGGCCTTCCTTATGCCTGTCATCCAGTTACCCCTAGTCCCCCATCCCAAGGCCTGTCTTAGAGGCCAGATCGTTGGGACAAGGTAGAGAAAATGTGAGTTAGTTCTTGCAATGAGAAAAGACAGGGAGGGGCTGGCACATTTGATCAGCTTGTAGGGCAGAAGCCCTACAGAAGGAAGGAAGGGATCAATTAAGAACACAGGGAATCTGGCTCCTGAATAAGCATAGGGCAGGGCAAACAGTTGGCAAGAGGGAAGAAAAGGGGAGAAGCTGCCCAGCAGGAGACAATACAGAGCAGTGGGCAGCAGTGTGAAGTCTGATGTCGGAGTGTCCGAGTGTGAGCCCTGGCTCCGCCACATCCAAATGGTGTGTGTTTGGCAAATTGCACAATATGCTTTGGTTCTGTTTGCCCATCTATAAAAGAGGAATGTTAATAATACTGACCACCTGCCAGGACCGTGAGAATCAAGTGAGATAATGCTGAAATACTTCACTGAGCGTCTGGCTCAATACATAATAACAAATTTTATTATCTGTTATGTTAGTGTCCTGTGGCTGCTGGGACAAATCACCACAGACGTAGTGGCTTAAAGCAACACGAATGTTTCCTCTTCTGGTTCTGGAGGCCAGGAGTCTGCAATCGGTTTTATGGCTAAAGTTAAACGATTGGAGGGCTGGTTTCTTCTGGAGGCTTTGAGGGGAGAACTGGCTTCCTTTTTCAGCTTGTAGCGGCTGCTGGGGCTTCTCAGCCTGTGGCCCCTTCCCCGCATACAAAGCACATCACTCTGGTCTCTGCTTCCACTGTCACATCATCTTCTCCTCCTCTGTAAAGAATCCCTCTGCCTCCTGCTGATAAGGATGCATATGATTACATGTAAGGCCTGCTCAGATAATCCAGGATAACGTCCCCCTTTCAGGATCTTTAACCTAATCATATCTGCAGTCTTCCTGCTGTATAAGTAACGTTCCCAGCTTCTGAGGTCAGAACATGAATGCTTTTGGTGCTCATTATGCAGCCAGCCATATAAATTACTATTAGTATCAGAGCAGGTGGGTGGATAGCAAGTGATGGGAAATGTGACCCAGATTAGTCAGAGGAGTTTGGAAAGAAAACTGGCACGTATCAATCGAGGGTGCTAGTTACTTTCGTGATGCAGGTCACTGGGAGGATTAAGACACAGAGTCAGTTCTCAAAAACTGTCAGTGCTTCACTTATTATCATGGTAGCTCCTTACTCCTCAAAATTGCACTCTGGGTAGATGCTAGTGGCCTTCCCAACATCTTTCATTTCTTTCTGTGTAGCAGGTGATTTGAGTAGAACCTGTCCCATCTTCAGAGTTGGTGAAAATGGTGTAAGTTCCATAATGGTCATGTTACCTAAGAAGGCCCCATGGAAGCTAAGACTTTTTTAATTATGGGAAAGGAGCTACATGTAGGTATCTAATTACATGAAGGAAGTCAGCTTAAGGATGAAGCCAACACACAGGATAAGTCGGAGCTGGAGCTAAGATCATGGCAGAGAAATGCAGCCAGACCCTTGATCTAACTATGCCTGAAGTCCTACTCTGGACTTTTCAGTTATATAATGCCATATCTCCTTTATTGGTAAGCTATTTAGATTTGGATTTCCCCCTCCTTGTTACCTGTTATCCTGGAGACAAGTAGATATTGCCATCCTCAGTTTATAGGAGAGGAAACTGAGACTCAGAGAGATAGGTGACTTGCCAAGGATGTATAGCTGGTCCAGGGCATCACGGAGGATTCAATGTGGGTCAGAGTGACTCTTGTTTTCCCGTCAAGTACTGTGTGACTGGAGCATCTGAATCCCCTCCCTCAAATGGCTCTAAGAGTACCAAGAGCTGTCTGACAGGTACCAACAGAGGGTCAGATGGTGCCACCCAGGGAGGAAGCCACATAGAGGAAAACAGAGTGCCTGACAGAGACCACATCTGCAACCCCCAACCCACAGCATGTACACAGGGGGAGGAAGTGACTCCTGATGCTGTGCCACCCGGTATGCATTCAACGTCCTCCCTTCCAGGTTGTCTGTCCTCCAGAGACAACGACTAGGGAAATACTGTCCCTGGCTCTGCATGGAAGCTATCTCAGCTGCATTTTAATTCCTCCCAAACAAGATGTGATAATAAAAGCTCAAGGGAAGTGGAATGTGATTTGACCATTGTTGTGGCATCTAGTAAAGCCATGCATTCTTCTAAGCACGTCACATAGGTCATTTTGTTTCATTACCATAACTCCGTGGGTGGCATAACTGCTCACTGGGCTCACAGGGAAACTGAGGTACTGTCAGGTGAGGTGGCTTGCCCAGTTGGTAAGTGGCAGAGCCAGAGTTTGAACCCCAGGCCCAGGTTACTGAACACTGCAAGTCGTCTCTACAGTATCAAGTGTCCTCCTCTAAAAATATTACCATGACCATCGTTTCTGGGATGTTGCCCAATTCAATGACTTCAACACCATTGGGCACAACAGCCCAGCCTGGGAGATAATGAGAGAGAAAATACCAAAGACACCATGCAGGGCAATGAGCAAGCAGTCTGTGGAATGCTCAGGTGAATTCTCAGGGCATGCACAGAGGCCTGCTGGGTACAGAGGTACCTGGGAACATCTTGGAGACCAGATGGTTCAAGTGAACACCCTAAGGATGGCCATGATCTCAGCCACAGTAATTACCGTGTTCCCAAAAGAGCTCCAGAGGACAGCCATAAAAGGACCAATGACTCACACCTGAAAAGGCACAGATAGGTTTTTGCTGGCCTCACAGAGGAAACTAGCCTTTGATGCTGGGGCAGGAGTGATCACCGGGAGGAAGATAGAACCGGCACCTGAGCATTGAGTCTTTTCTTGGCCTCAGCAATGAGCTAGCAGCCCGTGTTTGAAACCTGTTCTGTAAATCAGCGTTCAGGCTCACCTCCCGCCCGCTGGCCTCCGCCAGTTATAATTTATAATGTGGGAACAGAAGAGAATGCTTGGTCATCTCATTGCCTGCTCGCCTCCTGGGAGAGAGAGAGTGGACTGGCATGGTTTCCATATGGAATTTTCAAAGGTGCTATCAATTTTAACTTCAACCAGGGAGGGCTGTTGCCGGGAAGGCACAATATCAACAACCCAAGGCCCCAGGAGGTGTTTTGGCCATCGACTGCACGGAGCTATCCAAGTCTCTTTACAGGGTCGAAAGGAAGGCTCTGTGTTTGAGGATGAAGACAAGGGTCCAGCCAGAGATGGAGCAGAAGAAGAATAGTTTCTAGGGCCCCTGGTTGGAAATGGAGGAGACAGCGATGAAAAAAAAAAGGGGAGCGAGAAAATAGGAAGTGGAGATCACATTGGGACTCAAAATTACCTGGGGTTTAATATATAAGCATATAAATGACAGAGCTGGATCCTTCTGAGGGCTGGGAGGGAAAGATCAGTTGCAGGCCTCTCTCCTCGGCTGGCTGATGGCTATCTCTTCCCTCCCTGTGTCTTCAGATAGTCCTCCCTCTGTGCATGTCTGTGTCCAAGACCATTTCAACAATCTGCATATAGGATTAGGGCCTGCCCTAATGGCTTCACTTCAATTTAATTACCTTCTTAAAGACCCTGTTTCCAAATATGGTCACATGCTAAGGTTACAGAGGGTTAGGACTTCAACATACAAATTCGGGCAAAGAGGCACAAGTCAGCCCGTAACAGGGCCTAACTTGTGCGAGGAGTGTCTTCCTGCAGTTCTGGGAACCTGCAGGGGACAGAGTCAGTAATCCATCAGCTAGAGAAGACTTCAAGGGAAGGTGACATGGCATCTGGGCTCGAAGGATGGAAAAAAGCTTTCACCAGCTGGAGAAGATTTAAAGACGAAATGCTGGGGGCCCCTAGGTGGCTCAGTCGGTTAAGCATCTGCCTTGGACTCAGGTCATGATCCTGGAGTCAGGCCCTGGGTCAGGCTCCCTGCTCACTGGGGGGTCTGCTTCTCCCTCTCCCTCTGCTGCTTCCCTGCTCACGCTCAGTATCTCCCCCCACCCCAAATAAATAAATAATCTTTAAAGAAAGAAAAAAAGATGGGATGCTAGGTGGACACAAGCTTGTGAGCCAGAGCTTAAAAATGTGAAAGAACGAGCCACGTTGAAGAGAATTAGGTGGGACAAGAGGTGTGGGTGAGGGACAGGTGGAGATGGAGGCAAGAAGACCTCGAGGGACCCAGCCGAAAGGAGCTTTCAGCGCCAGTCAGCAATGGGAACAGACCTGATCCCCTGTGTTGATTCCATGAGCATCTTTTATTGCAGAATCATTGAGGGCCATGGAGGAGCACCCGTTCAAACTTCCCCTGTTCTCTCTCTCTCTCTCTCTCTCTCTCTCTGTGTGACTATCATAAATAAATAAAATTTAAAAAAATATTAAAAAAAAAAAAAAAAAGGGATCCCTGGGTGGCGCAGCGGTTTGGCGCCTGCCTTTGGCCCAGGGCGCGATCCTGGAGACTCGGGATCGAATCCCACGTCGGGCTCCTGGTGCATGGAGCCTGCTTCTCCCTCTGCCTGTGTCTCTGCCCCTCTCTCTCTCTCTCTCTCTGTGTGTGACTATCATAAATAAATAAAATTTAAAAAAATATTAAAAAAAAAAAAAAAAAAACTTCCCCTGTTACAGATGAGACAAATGTGGCTCAGAAAATATGGGTGATTCTCCCAAGGTCACGGGCTCCGGGACCCAGAGGGGTGAATCCCCTCTGCCCTCTACAGTATCATGCGTGGATCCTGGAACGCAGAAAGGGCTACAATTTGTATACACAAGCATCTCAGGGTTCCTGGGAATGGAAAAGGGGGAAAAAAATTCCTTCTTGGTCACCCTTCCAATCACAATAACATTATACTGGACCCTTAGAGGGGCCAGGAAAAATAGTTACCTCCAGTGATTTATGATCCAAGAACGGAGACCACCTACCATGCTCTGGCCTGAAGCAGGTTCCACTTCAATTTTGCAAACAACACTCTGAGTGCAGCCAGCCTCCTGGCCATGTGCCTGCATGGGCCCCCCGCCCTGGCATCAGAGCCCAGGAGCCTCAGCCCCCTAGCCTTGATCTTGCTGTCGTTTATGAGGTATGGGAGGTACAAACAGATTACAGAGCAGGGCACAATTTATTTTTGGCTCTTGTCTCTGGAGGGAAATTCATCCCAGATGAGGCTCCCTGGGTGGAGGGGTGGTGGCCGAGCTCTTTTCTAGGAAACTGGGGGGCAGCTGCTGACCCCAGAGAGGGTCCCATAAGAGAGAAGGGAAAAACCAACCAGGACCCCTACTTGGCACACAAGGGGTGTGTTGATCAGCTCGCAGGGGGTGTTGACCCAATGAGCCTGGGTCTGCCAGAGAGTCACAGAAAGTCACAACCAGGCTCCAGAACATTAGAGGACCTCTGGGCCAGCCCTCCTTCAAGTTGAGGTGGAGAGGAGACAAAGGACTTGCCCACGGTCACAATTAGGTAAGTGGCTGAATAAGCTTCGAACCTGAGCCAACCAGCCCTCTGTTCAATGCTTCTCTCACTCTAGCTCATCACCATCTGCAAGCAAGAATGGACAATGAGGGTTGGGCGCCCATCACCTTCTTACCTGAAAGGCAATTCAAGGTCTCGACTCCCATGTTCATGTCCACCACCATCCCATCCACAGCCCCATCCTCCCCTTTGCCTGGGATGACATTTTCAGCTCAATTTCAGGTTTGGAGAGCCAGGTCCATGCCAGTGCTGGATTCCTTCACTACAGATAGGTGAACTAGATTCACATGTCATAACCCTGGATCCTGGGGAGCCAGTGAGGAGGATCAGGAGGGAAAGGAGTGGGAGTGTGGGTGGGAGTAGAGGCCTTCAGGTCAGGGAAGGCACGGGGAGTTCCCAGGATGGCCTCAGAGACAGGCAGGGATTGGAAAGTAAGAGAAGAGCTGGTGCAGGGGGCATGGCCGGCCTTTGAATCTGATGAAGTCGATCCCTTTACGGAGACCTAGAGGACAAGACAGCTGAGCACAGGTCTGGCAATCAGGAGTGGGAGCTAGCTGGGGAGCGGGGGGCCCTTGGGGACCGAGCATTCCACCTTGCTATGCCCCCATTCACTCAACTTGCAAGATAGAGTCCTAAGAGTTCCCCTATCTCCTACCAGGAGGCTGGGGGCAGGGAGCTGGGAACCACGAGCCACAGAAGCAGGAAAGACATCTTCCCTCAGATCCGATGGCCTTGACTACAGAGAACCATTGTTGGAAGTGGTGGGATGGGAAGCACGCTTTACGGAGACCAACAGGGCAGCAGGGGAGGAACGAGCAGAGGGAGAGAGGAAGGGGGCTCCAGGATGGAGAGCGTGAGGGGGACACAGCAAACTGAACGTGTCTTGGGGAGAGAGAGTTAATTCCATTCAGATGTTAGCTGGGGTCCCTATCGTACATGTTTGGAGTGCTGGGCTTGACAGGCCCAATGCGGCTCTTCAGAATAAGGTAAAATCATTTCCCCAGGAAACCAAAACAGGATTCCCCTAATTGACTGATCCCTAAGCTCTGACTTTTGCCTCTGCCCTCAGCGCCTCTCCTCTTGAACCACCTCCCCACCACAGGCTTCCCCCATCTGCCCAGGCTTCTCTCCCTCTTGGGGAGAGAACGTGTGGTTGTTGGCAGCTGGACTGGAGTGACCCCCACACAAGCATGTGTGTACACGCACAAACTAACACGCTTGCTCCCATGCTCTCCTCCTTTCTCTATCCATCGGAGTGATCAGATACCGTATGGGATCAAATGGTAAGCAGGAATGCCTGGATGGCTCAGCGGTTGAGCATCTGCCTTTGGCTCGGGACATGATCCTCGGGTTCTGGGATCGAGTCCCACATCAGGCTCCTTGTGGGGAGCCTGCTTCTGTCTCTGCCTTTTTCTGTGTCTCTCATGAATAGGTGAAATCTTTTAAAAAAAATTTTTTTTTAAGTTAAGCAGAAGGAGTAAACATTTGGGGCAAACGATTGAACCCATGATAGCACCTGCCCAGCGACCATGTCTCAGACAGCTCGTCCCCATTCCTCCAGGGGAGCTCTGAGATAGCCTAAGAACTCCGAGAACTGGTTTCGAGCCTCCAAACGTGGCCTTGGACAAATCACTTCCCTCTCTGAGCCTCACCTCCTGATTTGGACATTGGAAACTCATTGAAGACCATCTCAGAGGCCCCTTCCTTTTCTGGCTATCTATTGTCTCAATCCTTCCTTATATCCTCCCCGGAGGCTGCAGAGGCATGCGGCTGATGAAGGCCAGGGGACAGTCACAGCATCCGCCAGCCTCCTGAGACACACATGACATCTGCGGAGTACATCAAACCCCAGGGGACCTGCTGAAATGGGCTGAGTCACAGTCTCCTCACAGATACTGTGATGAACTATGAGAACCTCTTGGGAGCCGGGAAGAGGACGGCTGGTGGAAAGAGCAGGAAACCTCATGTGGTAGAGGATCCCAGGCCTTCCAAGCTGGAAATGCGATCTTGCTGCCTGTCCCCACGGTACCCTGAGACTCCAGTTCTCACCAGCAGCCTGTACCCTCCCCCCACCACCCTCTGATTGGAGCTCAGGACCTGGTGCACAGGGCTGAGAGTAGCAAAACGGTTGTCTCCACAGCCAGGAGTGGCTTTTCTTTATCATTCAAACGCTGCCTACCTGCTGCCACCTCAAGCTGTTCAGAGGCGAAAGGATAGATGATGCAAAGGGGGGCCCAGCAGGCTCTGGAACCCTTCTGTGTCCTCAGGGGCGTCACAGTAGGCCCAGAATGACTCAGGCTTTGAAAACGAAACGCCGGCACAGAGCAGATTTCTGACAAATGTGGCCCAGGCGTGCTGAGCGATTTATTTTTGTTAATGGAAAATGGCTGAGCTAATAACCCTCAGAAGGCATTTCTACAGGCAGAGCTGAGGTCTGTTTTGCTCCTCTGCTCCCTCTATTTACTTGTGGTTTTCTTTTAGGGAAGAAGTAAAGAAACTGGATGTAGGAAAAAGCCCAAGTAACAACATTCTGCATTTGACAGCTGGCACCAAAATCCCAAGCCCAGATTTGTTTTTTGGCCCGATTTCTATCAATTATTGAACATTTACCAAGGTCCAAGCACCTCTCATCTTTATCTCATTTAATACCTGTCATAAGGAGGAAGACCAAGGTCCAGCATGACGACGTGTCCTGCCCAGGGGCACGCAGCCAGTAAAGTTAGGGCAGAGAGGGACCTCCAAGTGTTAGACTGTAGATCAACCCTCTTGCCAGCACAGTACTCTCTGGGGAAATGACGAGGTGTCTAAGGACTAAAAGGGACCTCGGGAAGTCCAATTTGAACCTAAACTTCATTGGAGGCTATAGTAAGTTTCCTTTTCCTTACAGGAAAAGCACTGTTTCTTGATGGCTCCCCCACTTGTCAGCGTCTCCTGGGCAATGAGTGATCACCCTGTGGTTCAATGCTGCACTCATGGCACAATGAAAGGGCTTTAAAGCAGGCAAAACCAGGTCCCAATCTAAGGCTCACCCTCACATAAGTGACTTTGAGCAAGTTATATAAGTTCTCTGCGTTGGGTTTTCTCACCATCAGCCAGGAAGCTCTCTCTCTCTCTCTCTCTCTCTCTCTCTCTCTCTGGAGCTATAGCTGCACATATCAAAGGGGTGTTGTGAGGATAGTTTTAGCCTAGCACTTGGCACTGAATCGGCTCTCAGTAGATGGTGGTTATTACTATGTAAGTATGGAAATTAGTGAGGAGTGAACACGCTTCCTCCCGCTGCGTGCTAAGAGAGACACAGTGATCATCAAGTTTAAATATAAAGAGAAGCACATAAACCTCCTCCTTGGTGGGGGCTGCCCTTGGTGTATTTGCCTTCCTGCGAACTGGCCATCTTGTGTGTAGAGCAATATGCAAATGACATTATGGGAACAAGAGAATGACTTGAGAGGAAGCGTGCTTGCAGGACTTTCATCTTTTCCACATGCTGGCATCAGAGGGCTAGAGGATCCAGCAGGATCACCTAATTCAGAACCGCATTTAAGCCCACGTGAAACTGAACCCATCTCCAGTGACCAATGATGGCACACCCATGATGTGTCAGGCCCCGTGCTGGCAGAGAGGCAGAGGCAGAGAGGGAGAGAGAGAGAATCTCAAACCCTCATAGTCACTTTCCACAGAGGCAAGACAGGGTAGTGAGAGAGCATGTGCTTTGGAGTCAGGTGGAGGTGAGCTGAGATCTTGGCTTAGTATATTCTCTCTGCCGATCTAGGGTCAGTTGCTCCTCTCGGAATCTCTGTAGAAGCAGGGAAATAACATCACATGAACTGTTTCGAATCAGGACAAATATATACAGCTTTTAGGACACTTTCAGGAGGAGACTCACAAAAAGTGTTAATTCTCATTTTTATTTGCTCTGCTAAGTTGCTACCATCCTAGCTTACAGGTGGGAATGTTGAAATCAAAGACATAAGAGGACTTGTCCAAAATCACAGAGATCAGAGGCAAGCATGGAAGTAATCCGACTCTCTTATAATTCTGCTCATGGTGCAATAGATATCCACTGAGCATTTAATGATCCCCCATACAAGAGGAGGGGCTGGGAATTTCTAGACAATCTAGGATCCCAAGGGTCTCACCTCTTAGTGACATCTATTTAAGAAATATTCATTTCTCCCATATTGTATCTTTGGCCCTATGGATGGAAATGCATTATAGTGGACACAACAAGCATGGCTCTGTCCTTAAGGAGCATACGGGTTTGAGGATGGACATCATACATGTATCAAAATTAAGTGTGATAAGCTCTCTGGTAGGAGAATCCCCTACCCTGGGACTCAAGAGGTTAGTCTTGTTGAGATTGCCAGAATGGAACGGAGCTGGTCAGGGAGGGAGCAGGCGTGGCTGGGTGGCCTGGACGGGGAGAGGCTAGCCCTTTGGAGAACCAGAGTAAGTTCAGTGCAGGTGGAGTAGCAAGTGGGAGGGGGTTGAGGCTGGGGATGTAGGTCTGAGTCACGGAGAGCCTTACAAAACAGGTTAAGTCTGGATGTTTTAATGAGGCCAGTGCCAAATTTTTGAAATAGTTTAAGCAAAGGAATAGGATTTACATTTTAGAGAGATTACTTGGTTGCAATTTGGAAAAAGGATTTGGAATGAGACAGAAACAAATAACCCATGAAATAAGGCAATTGATGTGATGGAGGTAAGAACATGTTCAAAATATTGAACAGTTAGTCCAGTGGCCATCAACCAATAGAATAGAAGCCTAATGGAGAAGTCCTGAAGACCCCCCCACCATGCTGCCATCATGGCTGAGGGTCTCAGCAGAGGGCTGGGTTCCTGGGTAGCAGGGAGGGTCATTGGTGGTGAGACCAATGGCTCTTGGCCAGTGAGCATGGACTTACTTCAATATTTCAGCCATTGGTAAGGTTGTCCTGGTACATTCATCGCAAATGTCAGCCTGGGTGAGGTTGTAAAAGCCAAGTGTTTCTGGAGCCTGGAGGAAGATGCAGCACGCTCCATAGGTTTCACCTGTGAGCCAGTAACCAGAGCAAGGAACTTCCTGTGCTCACGGTCTAAATACCTTGAGTCTTGGAACTCCTGGTGAGACAATTATGACTTTGGAGAATGATGTGTCACATGGCAGACTGGGGACACTGCCACTTTCAAGGGGGATGTGGCCGTACTGTAAACCGATGGCAGCCGCAGCTGGAGAGCATGTCCAAAGCCACCTGCTGTGGCCAACCAGACTTTGCCTTGGATTCACCCTGACAACTCCTGCTCTGGAGATTCAGAACATTCTTTCCCTTGTCCTGACACTGTCCAGGTTATTGGTGAACAAGGCCACTCTACTAATTTGTCCGATTTTCTCTTGATTCTTCTGGTTGTGTTGTGTTTTGTTTTTCATTCTCTGCAAACACAAGGCTTTCCCAGCTCCTATTAAATCTCTGTGTCTTATAGCTTCCTCTGCTTCATCTTCCAGCTTAGTGCATCCCTCTCATACCCTGCCAGTGCTCCCAGCTGTTCTCTGCGTGAAGCTGTGCTCTTGGTAGACCCTAGGATTGAGTGTGGTGGGTGCTGCTGTACAAAGTAAGATCATCAGATCAGCAAGCAACTCATTCATTCATTCACTCATTCATTCAAGTTTTCCTGCCAGGAAGCTTGTGAGACTCATCTCTGTTCCCAGAGCTCTGACACCCTACCTGGGACCTACTACCCACTTAGGAATGGCTGATAAGTAGCTGGCAGTATGAGTCCCTTGAGTAGCTATGTCCTAGGGCTGCTGAGGATTCAAGGATGTGAGAACACAGTCCTGCCTTTAGTGAACATCAGCCTATGGATTAGTTCATTCATTGATTCATTCACCATCAAGCCTTTAAGGCTGACTGAGTGCCCCATCTTTGCCAGGCATGGTGAACAAGGAGTGGTTTCTGCACTCAAGCAGATCGTGGGTAAAAAGAAGAGATGGTAAAGAAACAATTAGAGTGCAAGAGGTGTCTTTAGCCGAAAGATTGTGTCATCCATGAAAAATGAAGGCGGGAAATAAAACCAAAGTTTCTAAAATTCTCTTAGTGTTAGGTATTGACTTTGGCAAGAGGATGGAGAGTGGGTGGTCCTACTTGAATTATGAGGCTCTAAACCCTATACAAGGGTTTTCCAAATGCAGCTCACTTCAAAGGTTTAAGTCTAATTGGGGCGGGGGTGGGGTGGGGTGGGGTGGGGAGGAATGCACTTAGATGCTAACTGTGAGCCAGAGCTGAGTTCATCTCTGAGCCCTACGCTCCATCAAGAGCATTCCTGAGAGCCTCAGGAGTCAAGGATGGCAAGGCCTGGCACAGGTTCACTACATCGGCTCTCCTCTGTCAAGATACACGACTTAGAACAAGAGAAGGTGATCCCTCAACCCAGCCATGGCTGGACAGATGGAAGTATGACATGTTCAAGCTCCATATGCAGTTGTAAGAGTCAAACCTCTGTGTTCCTTCTTGGTTTAAAAAATACTTGCTGCGCACCTGTGAGGCTCATGTTAGGAGCTCAATGCACAGTGGTGAGATGTAGTCCTAGCTATCAGGAGCTTCACAGGCAGATGGGGCTTCCTGTGTATGACGGGCAGTGTTCTAAACAAACATTTTACAGATGTGGAAACTGAGGCACAGAAATTAACTAACTTGCTGCAAGATAATAGAAACTATATATTGGTCTCTGTGCCCAGTTGATGCTGTACGGGGTGATTTCCTAAGTGGTAAGAACACCAGGAGCATCTTTTGTTCTGAGGTGACCCTGAATGAGCTCCCAAAAGCCCCTCATGAAGGTTGGTCACCAGAAAGGCCAAGCCATGATTACAAACTTGGAATTTTCAACCCCGTCCCCCATCCTCTGGAGAAAGGAGGAGGTCGGAAATAGAGTTAATAATTAATCATGCCTACATGAGGAAGCCCCCCGCAAGATCCCCAAATTATAAGGTTCAGGGAGCTTTTGGGTTTGGTGAACACATCTACACCAGGAGTGTGACACCAGGAGCATGTGCCCCACTCCACACCCCAACCCCTCTGTCCACAGGACAGAAGCTCCTGTGCTCAGGACCCTCCCAGACCTCCGGTATTTCTGGCTTCTCACCTGTATCCTTCATCATGTCCTTTAATAAACTGGAAAACATAAGCATTTCCCTGAGTTCTGTGCACTGACCTAGCTAATTAACTCATCCCAAGGACAGGTCTGGGGAACCTCAGATCCACAGCCAGTGGGTCAGAAGCACAGGTGATGACTTGGCACCTGAAGTGGACAGAAGGGGCCATCTGGTGGGACGGAGTCCCTTACCTGTGGGATCTACACCACCTCCAAGTGCATAGCATTACAATTGGGTTGAATTGTAGGACACCTGGCTGGTGTCAGAAAGAATCACTGGTTGTGGGGGAAAACCTGTACATCGGTGGTGGCCAGAGGTACAAGGTGCTGGTGTCACAGAGGTAATATACAGAAGGAGAAGACTGGCTGCTTCCTTTCTTTCACCTGGTTGTACCTGGCCAGGAAAGCAGGCCCTGGATTTGAGAGGCACGTCTGCTGTAGCCCATCCCCAACAGGCTATCCACAACGGGTCTGTGCTGACGGGCCAAGAGCCACCCCAAAGAAAACTGCAAGTGGGGTGAACATGGAGGGAGAGGAGAGCTGGGGGAGGAGGAGAACTGGGCACAGCTTGGGCAGCCTTCATCCAAGGGCCCCGGGAAACCGGACACAAGGGGATGGAGGCCCCAGTGAGGGCAGAGGCTGCAAAGATGGAAATGGTGTCTGGGCCAAGCCAGAGGAGCCCAGAGAAGAGCAAGAGGCAGTGGGAAGCGGGTAGTGCGTGGAGCCTGCAGTCAGTACAGTCAGGAGGCACTGAAGCCCGACATGTGCCTGTGAGTCAGGTGGGGACCCCCACACCCAGAGGCAGAGGAGGCCCCGGGATGAGGATAGAACCTGGGTTTGGGCCCTGAGGGCTCTGTCCATCCTTTCCCAGTCTTGCTTTCCTCCAGGGACGAGGAAGAGATGATAATACCTCCCCTCCAAGCCTGCAGGGAGGATACAAAAAGAAATGAAATATGAAGGGCTTAGCACCGAGCCAGACACACAGTCAGCACCCTGCACCGTTAGCGCTCCTGCCCTATCCCCACCTCCGCTCCCTGTTATATGGGGCTTGTGGCCGCAGCCCCCAAGGGCCCTTGGTGCATGGAAAAGCACAAGGAGAAGGAAAAATAAGTGTTTGTATTTACACCACCAAGAGAGCCATCTCTGAAACTCTGTGGTTTTGTCATTGCGCTTTGCCAATGAGGCTTCATACAAAGTGCAAAGATTCTTTAAAAAAAAAAAAAAAAAAATATATATATATATATATATATATATATATATATATATATAATTTAAATTCAATTTGCCAGCATATAGTATAACACCCAGTGTTCATCCCACCACGTGCCCTCCTTAGTGCCCATCACCCAGTCACCCCATTGCCCCACCCATCTCCCCTTCTGCAACCCTTTGTTTTTTTCCCAGAGTTAGCAATCTCCCATGGTTTGTCTCCCTTTCTAATTTTTCCCCCACTCAGTTTCCCTCCTTTCCCTTAGAGTCCCTTTCACTATTTCTTATATTCCACATGTGAGTGAAACCATATAATAGTTGTGTTCCTCCAATTGACTTAATTCACTCAGCATAATACCCTCTAGTTCCATCCATGTTGATGTAAATGATAGGTATTCGTCCTTTCTGATGGCTACAGTTCCATTGTGGATATATATATATACATACATACATACATATCACATCTTCTTTATCCATTCATTTGTTGAAGGACATCATGGCTCCTTCTACAGTTTGGCTATTGTGGACGTTGCTGCTATAAACATTGGGAGCAAGTGTTCTGTTGTTTCACTACATCTGTATCTTTGGGGTAAATACCCTGTAGGATAATTGCTAGGTTGTAGGGGAGCTCAGTTAGCACCAGTTCCCATTCCCCAATCCCTGAACCCCCAGGACTGTGCAATGAGTGCGAGACGTTACCCCGTGCATTCATCAGAACTGCTACCATAGGTTGCAACTCCAGAACTATGATACTCAGAACTCACATGAAGGGAATGGTACATCTGCCCATTCTCTCCTCTGGGAAGAGAAAGCTCTTTACTCCGGACTAGAAATAGATGCTTCTACAGAATGTAAGGCATCTCCAGGCTTTTTACCCCCAAATGTGAGCACATGGCTTTAGGAGGATTAAGTCTCTAAATCACTTTGGAACAATACACTATCTCTAACTTCCAAGGCGTGTTAACAGTTCTTGGTTAAAAGTCAGCTTTTAACCAAGTTTGCCAGTGTGCTTGACTCAAAAATCCCAGACCATGCAGAAAATATGAAAACATTCGTGGAGAATGGTCTCCCAGCAGCCTTGATACAACCTGGCCAACCTCCTGGGGGGCTCTGGAGCATAAACGATGCACCAGAATGTTCTGCATTGGGTAAAAATGGCCAGGCATTTACACCCCTCCTTCAAACAGTCACTGGACGTGGGCCAGCCAGAAAGGATGTGCCATTGGCCAAGCCTGCTCTCTGCAGTGACACTAACCCTGAAAGAGCAAATGGACCTGGTAGCCAGCCCTTCCTTGGACTTAGAACTGAGTGGCGAATCTCCACGTCTGCCCCTGCAACACACTGTGAACGTTTCTCACATCAGTGACTCCCTAATGGTTGCATGGCATTTCATTGTTTCGATACCCTAATTGTTGAAACTCCTTCCCCCAATACTGAGCTTAAGGTTGTAATGAACTTGCTGCTGTTCTAAATCGTGCTGCCATGAATACCCTTGTAGATGGCATCTTTGTGTTCTTCCCTGTTTTTTTTCCCCCCTTGGGACAGATTCCTAAAAGTGGAACTCTAGGGCGATGTGTTTGGACAGCTTTAAGGCTTTCAGTACATACTACCTAACAAACTGGCCCCCATTGAGGCTATAATGGTTCATATCCCCCTGCAGGGGCTGAACATGCCTTCTTCTCCTGCATCCTGTCGACACCGATTACCGTTACTCATTTATGTCCTCGTAGTCTCACTTTTGTTTCATTTGCATTTTTAAAATATGGTGGGTAAATATTTTTTACCATGCGGTTTGACCATTTTGATTTCTCGGCTTCTGAACTGCTTTGTGTACATTCGGGCTTCATTGTTTCTAATGGAGCATTTTTCTTTTCTGTATTGATTTGAAAGATCTCATAAGCACATCAACTCAGTCTCCCTATCATCTATGCTGCCATTATTTTTCCCAGTTTATTGTTTGCCTTTTTATCTTGTTTATAGTGTTTTGGGGCATGCATCTGTTTTATAGTTCATTAGAGCCAATTCCTCGGTCTTTGCCATCTTAGATCCTGTCCTTGTCATTATGTTTGCAAAACTTGATTCGCTTTATAATCTAGATGCAAGACCTTGATTTTTCCCTATTGCATTTGACCCAGTTAATTTCGGTTCACCATTGCAGTCTGCCAGGATCTTTTAGAATCCTGATTATGTCACCCAGCGTCTGAACGCTCCCTCCCAGCTTTGAGTACAATGCAAATTTGATCAACGCTCTTTCTGTGACTTCATCCAAGTCGCCCATCACCCCTTTTACATTTCTCTAATGATGTCCATTCAACTTGTCTGAAACGGAGCCAAATAGGAGCCTTCTCTATCACCGACACAGCAGCCAACTGGCACTGGACACTGCCGTGGGGGAGGAGACAGTCCCTGCCAACTGGACACATGGCCAGGCCCAAGATGCCTCTTTGGATCAGTGTTTTCACAGCACCTGTCACCCTTAGAACCATCACCTCATGGTCATAATCGTTTATTTAGATTTTCTCCTCCCTCTGGCATATCTGTCTTTTTCCTTTCTTAGCCAAGTGAACTCTTGTGGAATGACAAGGGACATAAATATGTAGAAAAAAATCATGTATTAGATGAAAATGATTTGGCATACCATGGCAGTGCGAACTGTCCAGGATCACATTCAAAAGTCAATTCATTTCCTTGGAATAATAAACAAGACATTAAAGATTATCTGGTCCCCAGCTTCCCACCCTCACCCTAAGATCCTTTCTGCACAATGAGGGTTAATTATGACCAGCATTTATAGAGACCATCTGGGAATCAGACAATTTTCTTACATAATTACTAATCCTTTAAAATACACACACACACATATGGCAAGACGAGTGTTACCTCCCTTTAAATACAAGGAAATAGAGGCTCAGAGAACTCAAGATATTAATCCAAGATCACACAGTCTGAACATGTTAGACTCTGGGTTTGAACTTGTATCTCATACCAAATTGCCTCTCTGGCTGATGCCAACAGTCCCACATTCTTTGAATGTCATCAGGGATGGGAACCGACTCCTGAAGATGATTCCGGGAGTGCCCTAGGGGAATAATTCCGGGTATTGACCTAAATTTCCCCCTCTATATCTTCTTCCCCTTGAAGGCACATAAAAGTGACCTTACCCTTCTCATCCAAGATAGGTCTTCTTAGGATCAATCATACCCTCTCTGTCTCCTCTTCTCAGATCTGTCAACAGTTCCTCATGTGACAGAATTGGAAGACCCTTCCCCTGATCTTGCTCTAATTTATCCCTACAGCCCATGTGATCCACAGCTGAATGCCATGCTCCAAATGGGTTCCAATGACAATAGGACTTTACCCCCTGTGACCTGCCCACCAGATTCTCTCCTTCTTTCCCAGAAAACCATGGGAAGAAGAGACTCCATTCCTCACTGCTCATCCCCTGCTCTTTTTCCCTCTATTCTCAGGAGAGGAGTTTTGAGGAATTTTGGAGTAGATGTTTGTCTCTTATAGTGACACTAGCCTGGACTCTGAAAATCCCTTTCTTCTGTATGACTTTCTCATACTTACTTTTGAATCAAGCTCCTGGCCATGCTTGACCAAATTTCTCCTCTCTTCCAGACACCCTAGAATTCCTTCCTGCATTCACTGAATGTTCTGCTGTGGACATGCAGACCTGGCCTTTTGATGCTCAGAAGGTGAGATGAGAGAAGCTCAGAGTTCCTGAGCAGGGCTCCTAAGATGGGGAGCTTCTAGCACAGAGCCTAGGGCTGCATGTCCACAGGGTCCTTTCGAGAGTGGCTAGGTAAGGGCCGACCTCTTCCTATCACAGCATCTTGAAAGGAGCTGGGAAGGCGACCTGGAAAGGTGACTCCCAAAACCAAGGAGGTAGGTGTAGGGTACACCTACCTATGTGTCCTATGGCCCTGTCTCATTTCCTACTTACTGAACTATGTCTTTGCAGCCCGAGCCCACATCTCATTTCCCTCCTTTCTACCCTGAGGCTAAGATTACCTTTCTCATGGGATTATTGTGAAAATTAAATGATGTAACGACTAGAAAGTGCTCAGAACAATAAGTGCCCTGCAAATGGCAGTTATTATTACTTTCCGCCTAACACTAGATTTAATTATTTCAATTAACAAAGCACCAGGCAGTGTATGAGAACAACACTCTTCCTTTTTCTTCCGTCTTGCTTTAGAGCTTTCTCATACATCATCTCGTCTGAGGCTCATTATAACTCTGGAGGAGGGAGTACAGCAGGCCCTTACTGACCTTCACATAATGAGGAGGTAACAAAGACTCAAATGAATGGAAGATTAGTGCCAGAACCTGTCCATGATGCTCTATCACCACTTTCTCTCCCATCATACTGTTTTGATTTTAATGAAGGTTGTTGGCAACAACAAGGATTGACTGAGTCTTAACTTCTGTCTCACAGCCCCTAGTTTCTTTTCATTCTTTTCATTGTTTTTGGCCTCCCAGGGGGGGACTCAGCAATGGGCCCTACTTTGAGGCTGAGGCTTATCCCAGTGCCTGAGTGGGTCATGAGAACAGGAGGACGTTACTTAATTCTGTATGCTGTTTCATAGTTTTGACTTCCTATGACAACTCTGCATTCAGTCCAGCTCTCAGCTCTGGATACTCACCTTGCAGTAAGAATTGTGACGGATCTGGAATTTTACCCTACCTGAAGTCTGACAGGTTGATTTACTACAATTCATGGATGCTGGCCGAAAATGTGAAATTCCTGGTGGGATACAAAGGACAGCTTATTACTCACAGTGATAGCCAGAGCCAGAATATCATCCTTGGTGCTGATTCCCTGAACCCCAATTCCCACAGAGCAATGCAGTGAGGGCCAGGTGACCCCTGCACACCCAGTGGGTTGTATTACATAACAGGAATCCCAAGTTTAAGCAACTCTAGTCTTTTAAAGGAGCTATAAGCAAATCTGCCCAAATTTTCCCTGGAGAGAGACATTACTGGTCAACAAACAAATTTGCCCTCTGCCCCAGAAAGAGACACTGTCTCTACATTCCAGAGCTATTTGTTATACCAATATCCTTGGAAAAGTAGTTGGCTACAAAAGCCCTCAGTACCTCTGCCCACAACATATGCAGAAACTTGAAAGACCCTTGGAAATCTGACTGCCATTACCTTGTCCCCCCACCTCTTGGTCTGCCCAGTTACTCTAGTCATGAGTTCTGGGCCACTCTCAATAGCCATATCCTTCCCGGGCTCATCAGGGTGATGTTATAAAGTCAAAAGCCAGGAGATTTTTGGAAGACAAATATGCCTTCTGCTGTTCCATGGACATAGGCAACATGCCTGGCTGTTAGAGGAAAGATGAAGTGCGATCTAGGGTTTTGAAACAGTATGGATGGGAGTATGAAATCTGAGATGGATTAGAGGAGACATTGGTATGATTTGTACAATGACATCCTAACTCATTTGTCTAATGATGAAAGTTAATGAGTCCCTAATAGTGAATGTTAATTAACTGCAAGGTATGAGCAGTTAACCATTGTGGATTTTCCTGATGCTTGTGTTTTTCACTTGAAGTTTATGAATGCAGGTGGGCAAGGACAGATTCGGTTCAGATCCAGGAGAATTCATACCAGTTGAGTTGACCTCTTGCCCCCATGGCTCATTGAAACATCCCTCCATTCCTTTACCCATCTGATAAAGAATTATTATAGTGTTTCCTATGTGCTGGGCTTTTAAGCTGAAATACTGAACACTAAGATGCAAACTGTTCAAACTGTTGGCCTTACTGCACCAAAGTGGCCTGGCATGAAGTTCCTACTGCTCTGCCAAAGCTTTGCAAGCACATACACCCTGTTCTCCAGCAATTCCACATCTAGTGATTTATCCTGTGGAAAGAATCAGAGATTAACAAAATGGCTTTTCTGAGGATTAAATAAACTAATACAAACAAACTGCAAAGAACAGTGTCTGGCTCAGTATGTTTCACTTAAATGCTCAGTTCAGTTTCGCTTATAAATAAATAGAAGTTAGATTAACCTAAATATCCAACAATAAAGGGTGCTTTAAATTACAAAATGCACCTAAAATGAAGTGTAATATGGATATTAAAACCACACTCTACTGGGTTCTGCTTATGCTTAAAATGTAGAATGTCATGAAAGACTATTGCACTGGCTGTAACAGTAAGCACTGAGAAACTAAAAAAAAAAAAAAAAAAAAATTCACAGATATCTAAGAATAAATTAACCAATGTGACAACCCCTACACTGAAAACTACAAAACATTGCTGAGATTAACTAAAGACAAAAAAAGAGACAACAGTGATATATTGTATTAATGTACTGAAATATTTACTTTTGTTAAGATGTAAATTCTCTCCAAAGTGATCTATAGATTCAATTACCTTCCAACCAAAATCTCAAAAGGTAAGCAATAAGCTGATTCTAAAATATAGATGGAAATGGGAAGAACCTAGAAGAGCCAACATAATCTTAAGAAGAACAGAGTTGGAGGACCCACATTAACACATTGCAAGCTACACTATAAAGCTGCAGTAATTGAGACAATGGTTCATTACAAATAGACAAATAAATCCATGGAAATGAATCAAGTCCAGAAATAGGTCAACATATATATGATGACTGATTCTTTGACAAAGGTACCAGTACAAATTAAGAGAGAAAGGAAAGTCTTTTCAAAAAATGGCACTGAGATAACTGAATACATGTGTGCAATCAGTGAGCCTTGGTCCCTGTCTCACACCATAAACAAACATTAATTCAACATGAATCAAGACTTATATGTGAAAACTTAACTTAAAGCTCCTTCATGGAAACATGAGAAAAATATCTTCTTAAACTTGAGGTAAACAAAGACTCTTAGCAATAAAGGATATAACCATGAAAACTTGATAAGTAGGAATTTATCAAAATTAAAACTCTATTCATCTAAAGACATTGGTAAGAAACTGATAAGGCCAGCCAAAGACCAGAAGAAAATATTCACAATATTCTACTGATGAAGAGCTTGTACCCAGAATATATGAAGAATTGTTACAAATTATGATAGTAGACAGATGTCTCAGTTTTTAAAATGGGCAAAAGCCTTGAACAGGCACTTCATGCAAGAAGATAGTTTAGTAGCCAGTAAGCACCTGAAAAAATGCTTAATTTCATTGTTGCTAAAGAAATGGAAATTGTGAACCATAGCCAAAGGATGCCCCCCCAACACAAGAAATTAAAAAGACTAACAAGAGCATGTTAGCAAGCATGTGGGTGAATGTGGAAATCCTCATACTGATAGGAGTATAAATTGATAGAACCACTTAGAAAAAAATGTTGGCAGTTTCTAATGAACTTAAATATACACCTACCCTATGACACGGCAACCCAAGAGTATACACAAGTGCATTTGTCCACAAAAAGATTTGTACAGGACTGGTTCATAGCCCATGTTACAGACTGAATATTTGTGTCCCCCCAAAATTCATATGTTGAAACCTTACCCCTTCATGTGATAGTATTAGGAGATGGGGCTTTGGGGAGTAATTAGAGTTAGATGAGGTCATGAGAGTGGGGCCCTCATGATGGAATTAGTGCCTTTATAAGAGTCAGGAGAGAGCTTGCTTCCTCTCTCTGTTCTCTACAGTGTGAGGCTCCAAGAAGTTGGCAGTATACAATGAGGAAGGGGGCCTCATCAGAATTCGATCATGCTGACACCCTGACCTCAGGCTTGCAGCCTCCAGAACTGTGAGAAACAAATTTCTGCTATTTATAAACCACCCAGTCTATGATATTTCTGTCATAGAAGTCTGAATAGTATGTCAGCCCATAATAGCCAAAAACTGGAAATATTCATCAGTAAAAGAAACAGCAATCAATTTGTGGACTAACCATATATTTATTTATTCATGAGAGACACAGAGAGAGAGAAGCAGAGACATAGGCAGAAGGAGAGGCAGACTCTCTGTGGGGAGGCTGATATGAGACTAGATCCCAGGACCCCGGGATCACAACCTGAGCCAAAGGCAGACACTCAACCGTTGAACCACCCAGGTGTCCTAGAATGTTCTATGTCTTTATATGAGTTGTGCACATATGAATATATATGTGTGTGTGTGTTGCAAGTCATTGAGCTATAAGCTAAAGACGAGTGCATTTTACTATATGTAAATCATATTTAAATGAAGTGCTAAAAAAGAATTTGCAGGTATGGTATGGGAAGATGCATGTGACATATTAAATAAAAAAGAAAGCGCCTATATAATAATGCACAGTATGATTTCAATTTGTAAAACACCCAGTGAAAACCTAATATGTCTATATGTGTATGTAGCGGGATGAGGATTTCTTTTTTCCTCATCTAGATCTTTTTCTTTGCTTTCTCATCATCTGAGGCTTCTTGGGTAATTCAGTGAGGAGACAGGATATTTTATTAACATAGGAAAATCTCAATGTGATGTTCTAAGAGGGATTTGCGATGCCAGAGAGAACCATTGGCTCCTCTGCCAGATGTGCTACCCTAAAGATATGAAAGATCAAAAAGCCCCCTCACACAAGGAGAAAGAGAGAGAGAAGAAAAAGTGGAGAGAGAAAAAAAGAGAAGAGAGACAAAGATGAAGGGAAGAGGAGAGGACTGCGGCAAAAGGGGGGTTCCTGGCCCCTGGTTCCCTTCCAAGCCAGACTGCAAAGATTACAAAATGACACCTGGCAAAGACTCATGAATGCCTCATCTTCTGGGCTCCACATTTGTTTCTGATGGGTTACTACTTAAACTATTTTTCTTGCTGGTAATGAGCTATCCCTGCAGACCTTTCCAGAAATTTTGTGAATAACTGGAGAATAACTAAAGCATGGGGAAATGTCTGGAAATTCGTGGACTAACTTATTGTTAGAAACAGGACAACTGGGGTGCCTAGGTGGCTTAGTAAGTTCAGCATCAGACTCTTGATCTCAGCTCAGGTATTGATCTCAGGGTTGTGAGTTCAAGCCCAACATTGGGCTCAGCCCACTTAAAAAAATACACACACACACACACACACACACAGGACAACAGAACTTCCACTTATAAAACAGATAAGTCACAGGGATGGAAAGTACAGCATAGGGAATATAGCCAATAATATCGTAATAACTCTGGGAAGTGACGGATGGTGACTATTACTTATTGTGACGAGCATTGTGTAGTGTATAAAATTGTCAAATCTTGATGTTGTACATCTGAAATTAACACAACATTGTAGGTCAACTATATTTTTATTAAAATAAACAAACAAATAGTAAGACAATAGGCCCAAGATGCCGTCGCTTTTGCTAAGCCTCACATCACCAAACCGAGACCTAACTTAATTACAGTTTTGGCTTCCCAGAAGTGAAATCTGAAACCAGTGCTATTAGGTGAGCAGCCTAATAAATCCCCGCCCTCTCCTAAATTCAGGAAAATAACCTTGCAATGACCAACCCACTTTTCTACCTAGTATAAGTTTCTCCTTCTGGCTCCCGTCTGCCAATAAAAGTCTTTCGTTTTGTACGGCTCCTCAGAGCTCCTTCCTATTTGCTAGAGTGGATGTTACCCAATGCAGCTATCATTGAATAAAGCCAATAACATCTTTACAATTTACTCAAAAAAATTTTAACACTATCAGTAGTTGCCCCATATTCTGACACGCACCATGCAAGCCAGGGCCATGTGTACCCTTCAGGGAAGCAGGAGTAGCCCAGGGTCTGACCTGAGTAACTCTAGGTTGTTCCTCACTCTTCACTGACTGCCCTTTTAACAATAGCCCAAGAAGATTATTATTATTAAGATGGCTTCTCGTACTGTAATGTGAGTACCAATGACCTGCGGATCTTGTTAAAATGCAGATTCAGATTAAGTAGAACTGGGATGAGGCCTGAGACTCTGCATTTCTAATAAGCTTGCAAGTGACAGCAATGCTGCTGGTCCATGGACCATAGTTGGAGCAGCGAGGTTAGGCCAGACCAGAGGTTCTCCACTCTGCTTCATATTAGAATCACCCGGACACTTTTAAAAACTGATGTCAAAGACTCCCTTGATTTGAGGATCTAATTAAAGGGCATATACGTATATCTGACCTAGGCTATATATCCATAATATATAATGAATTCCTACAACTCTATAATTAGAAGACAAACACACTAATTTTTTTAAAAATGGGCAAAAGACTAGTTAGGAAAAGTGCACTTGCTGGTTCAGATCTGAAGTGGTCATCTGTAATCTGAATCTATAATCCAAGGCCCAGAAAGATCCAGCTGCAGAAAGACTAGGGAAAGGATATTCCCAGCAGAGGGAAGGGCTAGGCCAAGAGCCAAAGACGGGAATGAGTTTGGTGTGTTAGCAGAGAGGGAGCAGATGGTATGAGACCATCTGGGTTTGTAACCCAGGGTGCAAGGGATCTGAACACAATCTGATGTGTTTTTGTAAACCATCATTTTCTCTAAGCTGTGCAAGAACAGAAAGGGGAGGAGTGGAGAAGGGCGATGGTTTGAAAAGCTATAGCAGAACACATGAGAGGGTCTGTAGCTTGGGTTCAGTGGAGCAGAGGGAAGATGAATGTCGCAGAGGTTGGTGGGACACTCACGAGGAGGTGTCCAGTTACATAGTCTGGGTTGGACACAGAGTAGGCCATTGGACACAGTCAGTCTCATTCACTCATTCTTGCAACAAATATTGATAAATATTGCTCTGCTCCAAGCACAGAGGTAGAAAACTGCCTGCTGGTGACATGGCAGTTAGCCAAGCAGTTGTGGTTCTTGCTCTGATTGAGTTTCCATCGGGAAGCAGATAATTAAGCAGAGTCTAGAGAGTTTGATGATAAACAACTTATACAAAAAATGATTGAAGGGGCACCTGGATGGCTCAGCGGTTGAGTGTCTGCCTTCAGCTCAAGTTGTGATCCCAGAATCCTGGGATTGAGTCCTGTATTGAACTCCCCACAGGAAGCCTGCTTCTCCCTCTGCCTATGTCTCTGCCTCTCTCCCTGTGTCTCTCATGAATAAATAAATAATATCTTTTTTAAAAAATGATCAAGGGAAGCCTGGGTGGCTTAGCAGTTTAGCGCCGCCTTCAGCCCAGGACATGATCCTGGAGACCCGGGATCGAGTCCCACATCGGGCTCCCTGCATCGAGCCTGCTTCTCCCTCTGCCTGTGTCTCTGCCTCTTTCTCTCTCTCCCCCACCTCCTTTGTGTCTCTAATAAATAAACAAAAAAAAATGTAAAGAAATGATCAAATGGGGGATCCCTGGGTGGCACAGCGGTTTGGCACCTGCCTTTGGCCCAGGGCGCGATCCTGGAGACCCAGGATCGAATCCCACGTCGGGCTCCCGGTGCGTGGAGCCTGCTTCTCCCTCTGCCTGTGTCTCTGCCTCTCTCTCTCTCTCTCTCTCTCTCTCTCTCTCTATCATAAATAAATAAAAATTTTTTAAAAAAAGAAATGATCAAATGTCCTTTGTGGTAAATGTCCCCACATTCAGAAGTCCACAGCCTAAAGGCATGAATAAGGAATCTGTTCTACTCTGGGATACCAGGGAAGGCCTTTGTTGCCCAGAGTATGCTTTGAACTGAGCTAGATAGAAATTAAGCAGGTGAGAAAGATGAGACGGGGCCCCAATGGTACCAAGTCCCTGAAATGGAATTCAGCATCCCTTGTTTTAGCACCAAAGCTAAGGGCAGAAAATGAAGGGGAGAACCCACTTGAGAACAGATGACATTCTCCAGGGAAGCACATCATCTGAGAAGAGCAAAAATAAATATTTTGATATTGTATAATGAAAAAACAATTGGGATATCTGTGTAACTCAGTGAACCAATGTTCTCCAAATAACCAATGCATGTTGCTCAAAACCATGCCCGAGGAAAAGATCCATTCAAAGCACAAGCTAGACCAGTAGATTTCAATGGAACAGAATACAAAAAAAGATTTTAACTGCAAGGTAGCTGAGTCCTGTGTGTTCTTTGAGCACTGTTGAGGGTAGGGCTTTAAATTGTTCAATCTAGGCAATGCTTAACTAACTGTCCCAAATTTTATACTATGGTTAGGGCCAAGATGGCAGTTTTGGAGGGGCTAAATTTGGATCCACCAGGCTTCTTCACAAACTCAGGAGTCATGCTCTCTGATGTAGCCCCAAGTTGAATACAGACTGTTTAATTATGTATGAGTGATATACCTTTCCCCAGAGGTCATTTCTTGGGCCAAAGCAACTCTACAGTGAGATCCCACTTAAAATCGCTGGGGTGGGGACTGTGCCAGAGATCACCTGGTACTCACCAGAATGGCTGTACTAGTTGTTAATGGCTAGCATCTGTTCCAGTTGGTAAAGGACTGGAGTCATGTAGGTTTTATTTATTCCATCAACAAATATTGACTGAGTTCCTACTATGTGCCAGGCAGGGGCAGATTCACTATGAAGTTAATCGAGAATAATCTTTGGGGCCTCTCACTTGTGGGGGCCCCTCCAAGAAGTCACACAGTCATTGGTGTTTATGAAGTACACCAAATTTTATGTTTTATCCATAATTGGTTAAGACTGCTGTCTCTCCAGTCTAGCCCTCTCTCATTCGAACTTCCCCTCATGTTGATTGATGTGGGAGTAGTTGCGTCATTTGGGGGAACTCAGCTTAAGTTAAGATGTGGATTCATTCAGTGTGAGCTTAGTGGGATGTATTTATGTGGTTGCAGTCGCTTCCAGGCATGATTACATTATTGTTAGTTGTGCCATAAAGGAATGACTTTCAGAAATACTCTTACTGCCCACTATGCCGACCCACCTAGAATCATGAGACAAACAATGTCCAGAGCCAGAAACTGTTCATTGAGAGATACATCCATCTTTAAGACTGGCTTGTCTTTCCATGATCCCATAATTGTGATATCAGGCACCAAGATACAGTGCCTGACATCAAAAACATGGGCTATTGAATGGAAAAAAAAACAGGTGCAAAAAGACTTTGTGGAAAATCCTTCCTAAGTTTATACTCAAATACAAAAGAAATTTGATCCACATCTTCCAAACTTTGACATTGCTAGTAGTGAATTCTGAAGCCAGAAGGAACTTTCCTGAAATATCATCAATAATAAAGCAGATTTCAGTCAACCATACTGGAAAAAAGACTGAATTGTCTTTATGTTCTCCATACAAAAAAATATTACAAATTTCCCTGCTCCTAGGAGTTACTCAAAAAAAAAATGCTGAAATCTCTCACTCTGGCAGCAAATTTGTGTCTTTTTCCTTGTAGTCTCATCAAATTTAACTTTATATGTATTTGAAACAATGTTAGTAAGAATACACAAATTTGGAACTGTTATATCTTCCTGGAAAGTTAAACCTATTTTTAGTACAAAAAGTTCTTTTTTACATCTTGCAATTCTTGGCCTTGAAGCTGTTCAGTCTGATATAAACACGATACCACCTTTCTTTTCAGTTTTCATTCTTTTGTTATAATTGCTCTCTAGATAGCCTTATGTTTTACATATGACTCTTTTGACGATCATATGCTTGAGATTTTTTTTAAATCCATTCTGATAATCTATGGTTTTTGAACGAACATTTATTCTATTGACATTTAATGTACTGGCCAATATATCCAGGCTTTAACTTACCATCTTAGTACTTTCTGTTCATTCACCTGTTATATTCCTTTTTTTCTTTCTTGCCTTTATTAAGGTTACTAAAAACGTTTTATTATCTCATATCCTTAATATTCCATAGATATTAGCATGGAGGTTATATTCACTTCTATAGGTATTTCAGAAGTTATTCTAGTGATTCCAATATGTATCTCTGATTTATCCAAGTGAAATATTATGCACTTTCTGAGCAGTTAGAAGTCCTGGCATTTAGAACACTTTGACATTATTGCTATTGTGTATTTTAAATATGTGTTATATATAATTTTAATTGTACATAAAGGGGTAATTTTCCTTTTGTCTGAAGAACACTTTTTCACATGTCTTTTAGTAGGAGTGCTACACTCTCAGTTTTTCTGAAAATGTCTTTGTTTTGCCTTCAGTATTATGAGATATTTTCAATGGTTATAGTAGTCTTGGTTGGCAGATTGACATTTTTTCAGCACTTACCAGCTCTCTTTCCCTTGTCTCTAGCTTTATTGCTTCTGTTGATAAGCCAGCCATAAACCTTATATTTGTTCCTTTGAAGGTTACAGGGTCTTTTTTGTTCAGCTGCCTTTAAGATTTCATCTTTTATTTGATTTTGAGCAATCTGGTTGTAAGGTATCTGAGTGTATTTTCCTTGATATCTATCCTGTTTAGGTTTGTAGAGCTTCTTGGTTCCATGGTCTGATGTCTTTCATAAATTTGAAATATCCATCATTGTTCTTCAAGTATTATACCCCCTCTTCTCTGTTTGAACTTAGGCTCCAATATTGCATCAGTTAGTTCTCGTACCATTTCATTGATGTCTCTTACTTCCAATTTTTCATCCCTGCTTCCTCTCATTTCATTCTGAATATTTTCTTCCAAGCAATCTTCTAGGTTATTATTTCTCTCTTTAAATATCAAATGTACTGCTTAACTCCTTCCACAGATGTACTGCTTAACTCCTTCCACAGAGTTCTTAATTTTATTTGTTGAATTTTCCAGTTTTAGAATTTTCATTTGGCTTCCATATAGTTTTCCATGTTGTGTTGGTATTCTTAACTATGTCTCTTAGCCTCTTGAGTATGATAAGGGTGGCAATTTAAAAGTCAACTGTGAATCTGTTTTTTCTCTTGCTTTTGTTGGTTTTCACTCATGTGCTCTTATCTCCTTGTATGTTTATTTCATTTGTATTGTGTTCCAGCCATAGTTCTTAGAAAAATATTTATTAAATGAATGTGAGGCCTATGATGAGTCTATCATCCTCCAGAGAGAACCTACGTTTGCTATTTCTAGGAACCTTGAGATGCTAGTCCTCCTGGATCACCTAAATCCAATTTGGGAAGTTGAAACATTTCAAAGTTGAGTCACTAATCTCTGAGAGGGCCTAATGGATGAACCAGAGTCATCCTTACTCCATTCAGTGTCCCACTCAAAGTTAAGGATATTCACTGGTATCCCTCCTCATTTTCCTTGAGAGAAAAAGAGCTATAGCCCTGAAACATTTTAATCTTTGTCTCCAAAACTGACACACTTCCCTAGAGGAAAAAGTAGCCCCAGACACTGAGATTATCATTGCCCTGTGCTGCTGTCCTTTTCTGGGTAGTGGCATGGTGGCTTTTTTTGCTATCTTGTCATCAATATGGTGCCTTTAAGAAGATCTTTTAAAATATTCTGTCCAGATTTTCTAGCTGTATTAAGTAGAATCATTGATTATCTTTTATTAGGTCAAACTTATTCTTTCTAAAAAGTGTGTTTTCTGTCATTTAAAGAATTTTTCAGTGGGTGGCCAAATCGATCCAGTTGCTTCAATTCTCTTCTTGATTTTTGTGATTTATAATTACCTCTGTATCAACACTTAGGACTAGACCTAGCACACTATGTGTACCAATGAATGCATGCTGCATGACTAGCAGTGCCTAACACAAAAATGTTAAGCCCTTTTCTTATTTTTGTAAATGTCATTTTATATCCTGATTTCTTGTTTATTCATCATAATCTTCTCAGCATTAAGCATGTCCTTGCCATATGAAAGATGGCATTTAGCAAACTAGCCAATCTCCAAGTGAATGTCCATGTTCCCTTCAAGTTTCCTGAATTGGTAAATTTATGAGGATGCAAGGTAGGTGTTCAACAACTAAATTAGAGAGTTTTGTTTTGTTTTTCCTCTTCCCTCTCTTTTGTGACAATGTCTCAGTAAGAGAGGCTAGGGGTCACCTGTAGGCATTCCCAGATTTGAGTTTATGGAAGCTGTAATTATAGTTTTTAAAAGGGAAAATCTCTCACCAAAAACACTGAGCTGATTAAAGCAGCAACTAGAAAACATTCCTTATACAAGAAATTTCCTTTCTCTAGCTGGGGAGTTAAGTGGGCTTATACGATCTTTGGTAGGCAGAGCTAAAGAGTGAGAGAGGAGAGCCTCCAATCCTGCTCTACTTGCTCTAGGTTTACTGACTGAAACAGTATAACCTATTGCATTTATGCCAGTTCTACTTATCCAAGCATTTAATCACCAAGTACCTCTTGATCTTGTTGAACTATTTCCTATGTATGTACTTATCTCCCCAAGTAGATAGTAAGCTCCTAGGCAGAGGTGTCAAGACTTGCACTGCTTTTGAGTCCCTTCTAATACCTAGCACTATGGTGGCATCTATCAATCAATATGTCTTTCCAACTAATATTCATCTACTGATCCAGTAGCTGTCTACATCAATGACTCTAATCTTCTATTTTTTTTGTTATTTATTTCAATGTTATATACTATTTGTCAAACATTGGTGACAGAATGATGAATAATATTTGAGGAGCTCTTAGTTGAGGGCTAGCAAGTTCTAAATTTTCTTGTGTGTGTACTTCCATTAGGAAAAAGAATACATTTGAGCATGTATTTTTAATACATGAGTATTTATTTATATATTATATACAAATATATGTTATAAATCAATAGTATTTACTCCTTATTAAAGATACAAAGCCCTCAAAAAAAAAAAAAGACACAAAGCCCTCAATCTGACCAAAATAAAATGATCAATAATAATAATATATTTTAAATTAGAGTGATGTGATTGAGTATGCCTTCTTATTTTCAAAATGCTGGTTTTATTTTGTATCAGGTATCTAAGGGCTGATTTTAAGGTCGATTTTCATATTTTGTTTTAATGATCCTCATAACTAACCATGGTATCTCCTTAAGATTCACCCTTCCAATCAAAGGACTACAATGTTGCCTGCATATATGATACTCATTTCATTTCTGCATCCAATTTTGCAAGGAATTTTGATACATTTGACTAGTAAAAGTTCATCTCCCCTGATATCAATCAGCAGTTCTTGCAAACTAACCAGAAGATGTTCTGTGTTTTTCTATTTGCTGGGGGTAGGTCCACTGAACCTCTTTATTTAAAAGACTTTAAAACAGATTAGAAATTACTGGTTCCAAGCTTAGGCATACAGATAAAGAGTTCTTTAAAAAAAATAGGTGTCACACTTTATATCCAGTGACAAAAAATCATGTACTGGTGACAATGTCTCTAAACACCCATTTTCAAAATGCCTCCACCACCCCCTACCCCTGCAAAGGCATCAGTTCTTTTGAAAAGGTATTTATTTTCTCAATTACTATTAAATTTTCACCTTTGTAGTCAAAGGATAAATTGAACATGTTTTATTTTGGTTTTAAGGACTGGGTGAGTAGCATGCCACTGACATGCACTTTATCATAGAAACATGAGTAAACACAGCACATTTGCTTTTCATAAAGGAAAAATGCACAATTCTTCTTTACTTTGTTTGCTCATGGTTTGCCATGAGATGACCAGTGAACACTGGGGTCACCATCACATTATGAAATATTGGAAATATTCTCATTTTAATTGAATATATTCCACAAAGTCATTTACCTGGGCACATATTAATACAAAATGTCCCAGGATGCTGGAAGTTAACAAATGACCACTCTACTTCTGCAACTTTCATTCTCCAGATATAAAAGTATAAATAGCATTTCTGATTTCTTCTTTGTTTCCCAGGGAATTATTTTGTACATTGCCTGGGGCACATACTTGGCAAAACTTTAGTCTAGTGGGTCGAAGCAACTTGTGTTCATATAACAATCTACAAAGCATTATGACATTTGATCCCTAGAACAAGCCATGAAAAAAGCAGAAGCATCATGACTTCTATTATAAAGATGAGGATAACTCCGAAGCCTCATGAATAAACTACCCACTTTCATTTAAAGTTGGAAATGAAGCCTGTGGCTTTTGCCTCCAAATCCCATACTTTCCACTAAGATATTTTGCCTCCAGTACACACTTCTTCAAATGTATGCAGGAGTGAGTATAAGCCAGAGAGACAAAAACAGTCACAATATTCAACTTTGAAGTAGGAAAGGGAAAAAAATGCAATCAATAATCTTTCTTCAAAAACACAACTCAATCAAGCTGCTTGAAATGCAGGTAATATATACCCAGTTGTACTAACCTACTATTTTGGAGAATTTTTAAAGTACTCAACAACATTATTATTTTCCTCCTAAAGAATAATTTGGAAGAAGGAAAAAGGCTTTATAAAGTGTTCGTTATGGTGCTATGTATCATTGAGAAAATGGTGTGCATTGAAACCTTCAACAGTAGGGAAATGATGAAGAAAATACATTTATTTGATTCAGTCATTACAATTATAAGAAATGACTATTAAATAGAGCCAGGAAAAGTAACTATGCTTTCATATTTTTATTGATGCCAGTGGTTCTTAAACATGAATGTATATTAGAATTACCTGTGAAATGTTTAAACATACTCTTTCCCAGGCCCATCCTGGACCTACTGAATCTAAATCTCTAGTCAGTCCTGTGGTTGGAAACTGTATTTCTAAAGCTGCATTGGTGTTCGTGATGAACAATCCAGATGGAGTAACATTGATCACTACTAGGATCACACAATCTAAAAACTAGCTGTGATGAAAGATAAGATTGAAAGAAGATATGAAAAAATAAAATCAGTTTCATTCACTGGACTAACCAAAAGATAATCATTTATTTTTACTTATCTACTATATTTTGTATAATAATAAATATGGTTTATTAACATGAGTACATGGAATGAAATCCCTTTCCTTATCCATATTGTAAAGAAATCTGTCTTCTCCCCTTAACTCTCAACTTTTACGTATTTGATTTTCACCACAAACCTGAAAAAAAATCAATAATCTACAGCCTCTATTTAAAGAGTTTTGTTCAGGCAATTTGGCCATTAGGAATATTACATTCCTTTGCCCTACATAGAAGCAAAAAAGGGCCATGGGATGTTGTTTTGCTAAAAGTCTTAGTATCGAGTTCTGTTGCTGGTATAACTGGGGGGCGTGGGTGGAAAGGGAGATAACAACCACATGATTGTGAGTCTAACTGCTGGAGATCATAGGGCACAACCATTTGCTGGCCTCAGAGGGAGATGAGTATTAATAAAGTAGTGCTTTTAATGGATGGAAGAGTCTTGGGATTATCACAAAGAAAACAACCTAGGGGCACCTGCATTGTTCAGTGGTTGAGCATCTGTCTTCAACTCAGGTCATGATCCCAGAGTCCTGAGATTGAGTCCCACATCGGGATCCCTGCAAGGAGGCTGCTTCTCCCTATGCCTATGTTTCTGCCCCTCTCTGTGTGTCTCCCATGAATAAATAAATAAAATCTTTAAAATTTTTTAAACTAAAAAATAAAAGAAGACAACTTATCAACAACCCACCATATAGAAGTCAATCATCCTAAACTCTTGCAATTGTTCATGAAAAACCAATATCATGTACCAAAGATATACTGTGACATTTGCTTTTAGATACAGTTTTGAACTGTACGACCTAGCAATACTGTTCCTGATGGTAAGGCTGATACCTTAGGCCATTTTTATATTAATGTTAACATTCCCATTCACTGCCTTCCGTTATGCTGTGTACATTGCAGATACTCCCAAATACCTCTTTATTTTCTGCATAACTATCTCTTTATTTATGCATAATGTTGAGTATTTATTTTATTTCCAGTGTAATTAATGTACTGTGTTTGTTATATGAGTTTCAGGTGTGCAATATAGTGATTCAACAACTCTATGTATTACTCAGCACTCATGATGTTAAGTGTACTCTTAATTCCCTTCACCTATTTCACCCATCCCCCAACCCTAAAATACCTCTTTATCTTGATATAGTTTGATGACCAATCTCTGGCTAAAAGTGGAAGGAACTAGTGGATTGAACCGTAGCGAACCTCTCCATTAGTTCCCATTGCCAAGTCCCTGGAAATTCTCTAGTTCCTATCATTCCCAAGACCTATTTTCTCTGATTTTTTTCTTTAATTTTGTAAGCTACCCCACATATTTGTGAGCTAAATGTTGCATTTAGCTTCCATCAACCCTCCTGGTTGGGGAGGTTGAAAAGCTAAAACTATGTATGCTGGACTCCCTTGCAGCTAGGGGTAGCAGTGGTTGGCTCTTGATCTTAGCTTAGCTTCAGAGGTGACCTCAAAGGCAATAACTTCCCTTGGGTTGGTGTATATTGTTCTGTAGTTTTTCCTAAAATTTCAGCCAAGAATCTTCTCAGCCCTTCCAACAATTTTTTTTAGCACATAATTCTCTGTATCAAGTCCCTTTGTGATTGAAATACCTGTAGAAGTGTCTTTTCCTGTACCAAAATATAGTTCATAAACTTCCAACTAATCCCATTTTTGCTTATACTTGTCAAAGTCAGTTTCTGTTGCTTCCAATCAAAGAACTCTCTTTACAGGCATCTAGGGTGACATTGGCAGAAGCTGAGCCACTATAATGGAAAGAATTTAATGCCTGTTTAGGAGCCAAAAGGTCAAAGGTTGCCCATTTAGTAGCATATGACCATAGACATATCACTCACATTTCTGAGCCTCGGTTTTTTCATCTATAAAGTGAGGATAACACTCACTACATGGGATGATTATAAGGACTAAATTTGGTAAAGTAAAAATATGTCCCATATCTATTAAGCATCCAACAACTGTTGCTTGTGTCTACTTTGGCTTAGTAAACATAATTAGCAATAACCTGGAAATTTTAAGGTGTTTTTTTTTTTACAAATTTATTTTTTATTGGTGTTCAATTTGCCAACATATAGAACAACACTCAGTGCTCATCCCATCAAGTGCCCCTCTCAGTGCCCGTCACCCAGTCACCCCCACCCGCTACCCACCTCCCTTTCTACCACCCCTAGTTAGTTTCCCAGAGTTAGGAGTCTCTCATGTTCTGTCTCCCTTTCTGATATTTCCCACTCATTTTTTCTCTTTTCCCCTTTATTCCCTTTCACTATTTTTTATATTCCCCAAATGAATGAGACCATATAATGTTTGTTCTTCTCCGATTGACTTATTTCACTCAGCATAATAGCCTCCAGGTCCATCCACGTTGAAGCAAATGGTGGGTATTTGTCGTTTCTAATGGCTGAGTAATATTCCATTGTATACATAAACCACATCTTCTTTATCCATTCATCTTTCAATGGACACCGAGGCTCCTTCCACAGTTTGGCTACTGTGGCCATTGCTGCTATAAACATTGGGGTGCAGGTGTCCCGGCGTTTCACTGTATCTGTATCTTTGGGGCAAATCCCCAGCAGTGCAATTGCTGGGTCATAGGGCAGCTCTATTTTTAGCTCTTTAGGAAACTCCACAGTTTTCCAGAGTGGCTGCACCAGTTCACATTCCCACCAACAGTGCAAGAGCGTTCCCTTTCTCCACATCCTCTCCAATATTTGTTGTTTCCTGCCTTGTTAATTTTCCCCATTCTCACTGGTGTGAGGTGGTATCTCATTGTGGTTTTGATTTGTATTTCCCTGGTGGCCAGTGATGCAGAGCATTTCCTCATGTGCTTGTTGGCCATGTCTATGTCTTCCTCTGTGAGATCTCTGTTCATGTCTTTTGCCCATTTCATAATTGGATTGTTTGTTTCTTTGCTGTTGAGTTTAATATGTTCTTTATAGATCTTAGATACTAGCCCTTTATCTGATACATCATTTGCAAATATCTTCTCCCATCTGTAGGTTGTCTTTTAGTTTTGTTGACTGTATCCTTTGCTGTGCAAAAGCTTCTTATCTTGATGAAGTCCCAATAGTTCATTTTTGCTTTTGTTTCTCTTGCCTTCATGGATATATCTTGCAAGAAGTTACTGTGGCCGAGTTCAAAAAGGGTGTTGCCTGTGTTCTTCTCTAGGATTTTGATGGAATCTTGTCTCACATTTAGATCTTTCATCCATTTTGAGTTTATCTTTGTGTATGGTGCAAGAGAGTGGTCTAGTTTCATTCTTCTGCATGTGGATGTCCAATTTTCACAGCACCATTTATTGAAGAGACTGTCTTTTTTCCAGTGGATAGTCTTTCCTCCTTTGTCGAATATTTGTTGACCATAAAGTTGAGGGTGCACTTCTGGATTCTCTATTCTGTTCCATTGATCTATGTGTCTGTTTTTGTGCCAGTACCACACTGTCTTGATGACCACAGCTTTGTAGTACAACCTGAAATCTGGCATTGTGATGCCCCCAGCTATGGTTTTCTTTTTTAATATTCCCCTGGTTATTCTTTTTTTTTTTAGAAAGAAAATTTGTCATGATAAAAACCAGTTTTAAGGTTATCAATGGTCTATTGTTCTATTTTTTTTAATTGCCTGCATATCCATTTTTTAACTTCCTGGTGGTGGCAAAATGAAAAGCTGGACAGCACCTGGACCTTTGATGATGCTCTCACACCACTAAATTAACTAACCCTAGAGCTCTGTTGTTTAACTTACACTTTGCTTGGTTTCCTATAACTTGAAGCTGGATGCTAACAGAATAACTCTTAGGTTAGGCTCTCTGGGAAAGAGGCTTTAAGATGGTAGTTGATTAAGAAGTACTCTCAGGATTAACACTCATGAGAAGGCGGTGACAGCAGGCAGGGCAGGAGAAGGAGTTGAAGTGCGATATTATTCCAAAAGTGTTCTCAGTCAACCCCATGGGGAACTCTTGAGTTAGGATGGACCATTAGAGCTACCCTAAATGCAGGTAGCGGGTTGTGACTTTATGTTCCCAGTTTATGACTCTTGCTTTGACCAGTCACTGGGTATGAGTTGCTCCCAGAAAAGGCTGCATGGCCTTGAGCCCAGTAGCTCTATTCAGCTGAGCGCAGCTTTGAGGAGGAACTCAGGTATTTGCCAACAACATTGGCAGCCACCGGAGGAATAAATGTATATTGGTCCTAAAGGGAGACGGGGTGGTACCCCAGAGCACCCACCATATACAATTCAACTTCCAATTCAAGTTACTATGTAAACAGATGGACTCTCACAACACTGGAACATGATAGTTAGATCTGCTTATTATAACCCAAAACCATAAATGTGTTGAATCCGGAAATGGCATTGTCAGTATGGTTCTTAGAATCTTTGAGCTGGAAGGCACCTCAGAGATTTTGGAGATCATCCTTCTCATTTTTACAGATGAGGGAACTGAGGCTCACAGGGCAATAAATTCATTTCCCAATGTCACAGAGCCATTCTGTGGCTCTGGTAGTACCAGATTCAGAAGTTTACTTTTGACTTATTATTCATTGCATGACTTCAGCCCTGCATTTATTTGGCAGATATCTCTGGCTAGCAGGATATTATGCATAAGTTGTATAATCTATATTTATGATGCTTTAAATAATTTTTAAAAGTACCCTCAAGAGTCCCTTAGTTGTCAAGATTTTTGCATATACATTTCCATTAGCATAATTGATTAAGCTATAAGTGTCTCTATAAAATTAAACACAGTCTTTTGTTATCCAAGTCTATTTAAGCCCCTGACAACAGATAGATCAGAAATTTATGTAACTCAACATTTATCCAATTCCAAGGAAGATAACTAGTTATAATAAAGGCTTCATCTGGGTAATCAGTTTGTGTTCCTTGGTACATTATAATTTCAGTTTTGTAGCCTCTGTGCATGCATTATGTCATTTAATCTTCTTAGAAACTGTGACATGAGCAGGGAGTAAATTATTAGCTCCAATTTAGAGATGAAGCTACATATGAAGAGAAATGAAATGACTCACTGAAAGACATGCATCCAGTAAATGCCGGAGATAGGGCAAAATATGGGTCATCTGTCTCATAACCCAGTGTAGCAAATGCACCTTAAGGCAACCCCCAATGGATCATGCCCTTATACAATCCCCTCCCTCTCTAATTTGGGGAGAAACTGTGATTTGCTTAGAATATAGCAAAGGTGATGGGATGTCACTGCTCTGATTATGGCAAAGATGACTGGATGTCACTCTTGTGGTTACATTTTGTTATATAAGACTTTTAACTAGAGAGAGGCATGCCTCCTGGTCTTGAAGAAACAAACCACCATGTTATAAACGGCTTATCTGGAAGTCCACATGGCAGGGAACTGCAGGAAGCCTCTGGGACTTGAGGGTGGCCCTGGCCAACACCCACCAAAATGCTGGGGCCCTCATCAGAATTCTGCCAACAACCTGAATGAGTTTGGAATCAAATCCTTCCCCATCTGAGCCCTTAGATGAGAACACAACCCAGTTGCCAGCCACATTGCAGCCTTGTTAGATCCTGAGCAGACAGTCTCTGGGTTCCTATTTATACACAAATCATACCCAGACACTTGACTCCCAGAAGCTGAGATAATAAATGTGTCTTATTTGAAGCTGCTAAGTTTGTGGTTTTGCTATATAACAATAGAAAATGATCACAACTAAAGATAGACATATAGGTCAAAAGAATAGAATAAAGAACCCAGAAAAAAAAAAAAAACCCTATACAGATGTGGTCAATTAATTTATGACAAAGGAGCCAAGAATATACAGTGGGGAAAATGTCTTCAATAAATGGTGCTGATAAAACTACACAGCAACCTGCAAAAGAATGAAGCTGAATCACTATCTTATGCCCTATGGATAATTTAACTTAAATTGATTATAGCCTTGAACATAAGACCTAAAACCATAAAACTCCTAGAAGAAAACACAGGTAGTTAAGCTCCTTGATATCAGTCTCAGTAATGATTTTTTTACTCTGACACCAAAAGCAAAGGCAACAAAAGCAAAAATAAACAAGTGAGACTACATCAAACTAATGCTTGATGCAAAGCAACTAATGTACACCAAAGGAAATACTGAGGTTTTTGTTTGTTGAGTTTTTACCTTCAGAGTTTGTGACACAAAGGTCCCTTGATTATGAGCTCCCTACTCTGTGCACCTATAATTCACACATGAATGAAGACTGTTGTGAATTCCATATTTGTGTGGGCTCCAAGGTCTTCCAGCTCACACCAGCAATCCTGAGAAGTCACTGATCCTGGATCTGTAGACAGTTCTTCAAAGCTTGATTATGAAATTCACCATTAGCTGCAAATGCCACAGGATAATCCCCTTTTACTTTAGTTTAAAGCTGCCTAATGTGGGTGCAAATTTTCAGTTATCAAGTTTAAACATCAGTCATTTGTTGAGGAGGGAGGCTCACATTCTTTTGGCTATGGTTTGGGTCAGTTGTGGCTTGTTGTCCATTGGTCTCTGAGCTTGTAGCAGAGAGCCAATTCTCAGGAGTATAAAAATTTCACAGGACACAATCCATCCACTTGTGAGGGAGTTCTGTATCCAGAATTCCTTCATGTACACAGTCTCCCGGCTGGAGTTCCTGGGTTGGCATGGAGTCCTGTGTCCTGGCAGCTCACACTCAGGATGAGAAGGAATTGGAATAGAAAATGTGTCTTGGATGAAGATGGTGATATGTCCTCCAGGGATTGGAGCCATCACAGGCTGTCCCCTGACGGTGTCATCTGGTCTGCAGCCCCACAGTCCTTTGAACTGCAGCCCTCATATTCATCATGACAATTGGAAGGGCCTCGGGCCACTTAAGGCATGCTTTTTTTGTTGCAGTTGGCTTTATCCACTAACAGAGATGTGGAATGGAGCAGGCTGCCTAGATTCTTATTTGCAGCCCTATTTATGAAGGTTGATATCACTTCTTCCATAACTTCAAGAGGAGACATCAGTTGGCCCACATCCTTGATGGGGGGAGGTCATTACCAAATTCTTTTACTGACAAAAGTCTGAAGCTCCCATTATTGTTGGCAAGCTCCCAGCATATAAATGTCTTTCTCCCTCTGGCCATAGATTCTAGAAATCTGTGATTGCTTTGGTCTGAATATATGTGTGCCCAAAATTCATGTTGGAATCCTAATGCCCAATGTGATGGAATTAGGAAAAGGGTCATTTGGGAGGTGTTTAGGTCATCATGAGGATGGACCCGACATGTGAGATTAATACCTTTATTAAAGAGCCCAGGAGGGCTCTCTTGCCCCTTCCCACCATGTGAGGACACAATGAGAAGTTTGGGACTCAGAAGACAGCCCTCATCCAACCATGCTGGTGCCCTGACCTTGGACTTACAACCTCTAGAACTGTGAGACATACATTTCTGTTGTTTAAAAGCTACCCAGTCTGTGGTTCTTTGTCATAACACCTCGATGGGACTAAGACAATGATAGCCTAAGAAATGTAATTTTAAAGCTTTAAGATCTGGTGAGTTTTTGCATCCTGCTACATCCTTAGGACCATTCAAGTCCCAGAAGAGACTTGATATTGTATGCAATTGTGTTTTTAAATTTTATGTGGTTTTGTCTAACTTGCAGTCACAATGCATAGAATCCTTTTTCCACAATGCATATTCCCCTTATGTCAAAAAATGCTTTCAAATGCATGATTTACATGCCCAGACACATCACAATCAAACCTCCAAAACAAAGAAAAGTCTTGAAAACAGCCAAAGAAAAATGACACATTGCTTACATAACTATTTTTCTCCTCCTAAGTTCTTTGAAATATGTATGATAGCAAAAAGCAAAAATTATAGCATTGTCTGGTGAGATTTTTAGTGTGTGTACATGGAATACATATGACAAGCACAAAATACAGGAGAGAAGGGTATAGGGCCTACAAGATGGGTAGATGCCTATATTGCACTAAAAATGGTAGACTATCTAAGTAGACCATGAAACATTAAGTATTTATATTATGATCTTTTGAATAGCCACTGAGAAAAAACATACAAGAGATATTATTGTCTTGATCTGTTCAGGCTGCCATAACAAAATATCAGAGACTGGGTGGCATAAACAACCAGAATTTATTTCTCGCAGTTCTGGAGACTGGAAGTTAGAGATGAGAGTGCCAGCAGGTGGATGTCTGGGGAGAGTTCTCTCTGTGGGTTGTACACAGTAGCCTTCTTGCTTTGTCCTCAGGTGGCCTCTCCTCAGGGTATGCAGGTGGAGACAGAGAGAGGAAGCCAGCTCTCTGGTGTCTCCCATCCTAAGGGCATGAATGGTGCAGGGGGCTGCACCCACATGACCTAATCCAACCCTAACGACCTCCTGAAAGCCCACCTCCAGATACCACCACACTGGGGCTTAGGCCTCCAACATATGAATCTGGAGCGACACGAGTCTGTATGTTGCACATGATTTATCTCCAAAGATAAATTGAAATGGAAGACTGAAAACCTTTCAAATAATTCAAAAGGAGGCAGGAAGTAGAAAACATAAAAAAAGCAAAGGGGCACCTGAGTGCTTCAGTGGTTGAGCGTCTGCCTTCTGGTCAGGGCATGACCCCAGGTCCTGGGACTGAGTCCTGCATCAGACTTCCCACAGGGAGCCTGTTTCTCCCTCTGCTTATGTCTCTGCCTCTCTCTGTGTGTCTCTTGTGAATAAATAAATAAAATCTTTTTTGAAAAAAGAACAAAAACAAAGAGAACAAATGATAATATGACAGAACCAAAGCCAAACATTAAGAATTACATTAAATGAAGCTATGACCCCCATTTTGGTGATGAGGAAGCTCCAGCTCTGAGAAGCACCAGCAATAACTTAACCAGGGGTACACAGATATAAGGTGTAGAGGCCAAGGTCCAGCTCAGCAACACCCAGGACCCCAAACCCACCCTCTTCTACCACTCTCAGCTTTAAAAATCGCAGCACACCCTCTAGGTAGCCATGAATCACAGGCCTGAGGCACATGGAAGATGCTAGAAGACAAAAGTCAGGAGCCAAGTTGGCAACAGCCTTGCTGCTCCACATAGCCAAATTCCCTGGGCTTCTGCAACCCAGCTCACTTCCCTGTTCTTAACTAGGGAGAGCAACAGCAACACCCACACTCCTAAAGGCCAAGCTTTGGAAAGAGGAGGAGGGAAGGGCCAGCCCAAGACACACACTGCAGATAAAGCAGCCTCCAGAAGTCTCAGGTCAGAATGGAAATGCCATCAGACTAGCAGTTGAGCCTCCTGGCAGTGCTAGTGCTTGTTACCAAAATGTGTCTATGAGGTCTCCGTACAGTTTCATAGATGTGGTCTTTTCCAAGTACCAAGCTCTCTTTTCAACACTGTCCCCCCACCTCCTGTGATTCCAAATGCTGCCCTGGACTGTCTTTTCATTCCTTCAGGGTAGCAGGAGGAAAGGACCCAAGGGCCTCTCCAAAATGCTGTGCTGAGCTTGGCCCAAAGAAGAGAGTTGCCAGGAGAAGGTCCCGACCTTTGGAGGACTCCCTCTCAACACTCTCCTTAGCATAGTCCAACCAGAATTGGTCATCATATGTCTGCTGCCAGAAAACCAGGGGAAGAACCTTCCCAGCAATGGCTTCCTCTCGCCTACATCCCCAGAGAGCAGCTTCCTGCCAATCCATCTCAGAACCACTATAAGAAAACCACAAGCATTCCCTTATTATAATAGCAATAACAATACAACTTCCATCTGTCAAGTATCTAATTGCCAGGCAGGTAGCTTTTATTATCCTTATTGTTCTGCTAATAATGGCTAGCATTTTCAAAGTGCTTATTTTGGGCCAGGCCTTATACCAAGAGCTTTTAATGTATTACTGCATTCTCTCCTCTCATCAAACCTGTGAGTGGATATAATTATTCCCATTTCTCGCTGAAGAATGGAGGCCCAAAGGGGACCATTGGTTCAACCAAGAAGGGGAACAGCCAGGATGGAAAACTAGTTCTGTCTCACTCCAAAGATCAATCTTCTACTCCCAGGGGCATCATTCTCAAAGTATAAATTTAAAAGAGCAATAATATATTTTAAAAAGAGCAATAATATGTCATAATGTTTAGTATCAGTAAATAACATTGTTACCAGAATCCTTCCATAAAGTCAGGTCCTAAGGAGGACCAAACCACTATGAAGACATGCTACCTTCTAGTAATGTTGTTACCCTAGTTTGAATTACAAGACCTACTGCTGTGCTGGCCACAACTTCCATTTAGTAGGTGAGCATCTATCATATTAGGCATTGGTGGGTAGCGCAATGAGTAGAACGAGCCCCACACTTTTGCCCCAGCTTGAAATCTGGTGGGAGAAATAGATGGATGATAAACTGGAGTCCAGAATGATAATTCATAAGATAAAGGAAGCACACGGAGATACACGTGACACAGCCCTGGAGGGTGTGGGAGGAAGGACTTCCCAGAATGAGCAACGCCTAAGTCAGGAGCTAAGTTTGGCTGAAAAAGCCAGACAAATGTCTGAGAAGTGTATTCTTAGCAAAGAAGAAAGCACATAGGAAGGCCCAGAGGCAAGCAAGAATGTGGTGCCTTCAAGAAACAGAAAGAAGTTCCTGGAGCACGGGGTTTGGCAAGTAGAGCAGTGAGAGATGAGAAGAAGCAGGGCCAGATCGTGGAGGGCCTGAGGAAGGATTTTAGACTCCATCCCAGGAGCAAGGCGGAGCCATCGAAAGCACTTGGTCAGAAACACGGAAAGATCAGATTTTCATCTTAGACAGACCTCCCTGAGTGCAGTTTGGAGAAGATTGGAAGGGATGGGGACCAGGGCAGACAGAGCAGCTGGGGGGCTGTGGCCATCATTCAGCTATGAGACTGTGTTGGTCTGATAGAGCAATGGTGCTGTGGACTGAGAAAATGAATGAAATTGGATCAAGAGCTCTGAAGAAAAAGGGCTAGATAGACTGAGGGACCCAGAAGATTTGGGAGAGAGGAGGCAAGAACCAAAGCTAAAAGACCAACTTCTGGCAAGGAAATGGAGTAGGTGCTTGTCAGCACTGCTCACTCTACTCATGGAAACAGAGGAAAGAGAAAAACTGAGCCGGGAAGCAGATAGATGGACCCCACTCCTGCTGGATTCAGGCATTGGAGGGGCATCTGGCTGGCTCAGTCGGTGGACTGTGTGACTCTTGATCTCAAGGTTATGAGTTCAAACCCCCTGATGGGTCTAGAGATTACTTAAAAATAAAATCTTTTTTTAAAAAAATCATTCATTGGCTATCTGGTGACCAAAAGGTCTTTGAATACAGAACAGGACTCAGAAGAACAGTCTTCCCCCTTCCCCCACATCAAGGAACCAATAGTGTAAGAAACAAACTTAATGACCAGAATTTGCTACTCATGTGCCCTTAGCAGAGGCAGCACAGGGCACTGAGAAGAGCAGGAGCCTTGCAGCCATGCTGACTTGGGATGATATTCCAGCTCTGCCAACACCCGGTCGTGCAGCTGTGGTTTCGTCACACCACCTCCCAGAGTCCAGAGCCACCGATCACCATGTGTCAAGTGTGGTTAACCATAACCGACCTCAAAGGATTGCAAAAATTTAAGAAGATTATGCACATAAATTACCTAGCACATAGTAGGAGTTCAGTAACGAGGGAACTATGATTAACAAGAAACTATTTCAGGGGCATCTGGGTGGCGTAGTCAGTTGAGCAGCCTTGACTCTCGGTTTCAGATCAGGTCATGATCTCAAGGTCCTAGGATGGAGCCCTGAGTGGAGAGTCAGCTTCAGGATTCTCTCCCTCCCTCTGCTTCTCCCCCTGCTCATGCTCTCTCATTCTTCCTCTCAAATAAATGAATAAATCTCTTAAAAGAAGAAGAAGAAGCTATTTCACTCTCTCTGCACATTTTCCCTGTAATTTATAGTACGTGAATGTTTACAGATTTTCCTCTGGGGGGGGGGGGGATGCTGTAAAGGGTGGCATTTCCCTTGCTGGTCTACGGCTTGATTGCTTCATGGAATCGGCCCCCAAGGAGGAGGTTGGCTCCCCTGGAGGTTCTTGGTGAGGCTGGGTCTTTCCGGAGGACAGAGCCAAGATGGAGATATGAGTGGAAGATGAGTCAGAGACCTGAGGTCTGAGCCAAGGAGAGCGGGGGCCATCCAGGACATGGTACATGAAGTGAGAACAGAACAGGGGACTGATGGAGGCTAGACCTAGAGCTGTCAGCAAGTCTGAGGAGAGATGCCAGTGAGTATAGGTCTGGGAGCTCCTGGGGAGGAACTGGGGACAAGAGTGAGGAAAAGCAGAGAGACAAGAGGTTGGGGCTCAGGAGGTGTGCATGAAATAGGAGAAATGATAGTGACACAGGACGAGCTGAAATACGGTTCGAGGAATCAAGTCATGGCTTCAGGAGGGATGAGCCCAAAACCTGCTCCAAAGAACTTTCTTAGGTCAAGTGACAGGCGCCTTTCTGCTCTTTAGCTCTTTGTGTCTTTGCAACCACTCTATTAGTGAGATGTAATTCACATACCACTCAATTCATCCAGGTAAAGTGGACAATTCAATGTTTTTTAGTATATTCAGAGCTGTGCAGCCATCATCACATTCAATATAAGAGTTTTGGTGGGGGGTGGGGGGCACCTGGGTGGCTCAGTCAGCTAAGCACCTGACCCTTGATTTTGGCTCAGACCATGATCTCAGGGTTCTGGGATGGAGCCCCAGGTCAGGCTCCAGGTTCAGTGGGGAGTCTGCTTGAGATTTTCTCTCCCTCTCCCTCTGCCCTTCCTCTACTTGTGTGTTCTCTCTCTTTTTCTTAAGTAAATAAATAAATTCAGTTTCCCCAAAAGGAAACTCAATACTCTTAGCATCATCTCCCAGCCCCCATCTTCCCCAGACCTAGGCAACTATTCATCTATTTTCTGTCTCTGTGGATGCTTTGCCCATTCTGGACATTTCCCATAAAAGGAATCATACTACACATGGTCTTTTGTGACTGGCTTCTTTCAGCTAGCATATTTTCAATGTTCACCTATGTATTAACTTGCACCCAATGTATCATTCCTTTTGATACTAAATGATACTCCCTTGTATAGAGAGATATATAGCATATTAACCATTCGCCAGATGGGTAGCATCATCTCCTGCCTAAACTGCTGTCCTGCCTTCTGATTGGTCTCCCTGCATCCAGCCTGGTACTACATGGAACATGACTTCACACTTAAAATCCACTAAGGATTCCCCATTGCCTTGGGTATCAATGCAAATGCTCTACATAGCAAGGAAGACCCTGATCACCTCCCTAACTCCATATCCAGCTTGGTCCCCATGCTTCTGAACTTCTAATGGTTCCTCAAAGGCCCCGTGTTCTCATATCCCTCAAAAACTTTGCAGGAGCTTTTCCCTCTGGAAGCTCCTTGAGGAAAAGCATCTTTGTTTTCCTCATTAATGCACCCAAGCCCCTAGAAGAGTGACTGGCATATAATAGTTGTTGAATAAACATGTGTCCTGCAAATGTTTCCTCTCAAGTAAATGAGCAGCCTCTAAGATGGCCTCCATTAATAGCCACCTCCTGAAATTCAGGTGTTCCTGTACCCCTCCGTGTGAGTGTGATTTAGTGACTGCATATAGTGACTCACTTCTAAGTAACTAAATATGACAGAAATTATATGACGTCACTTCCAATATTAGGCTATAAAAAGACTGTGGCTTCCATTAACAACCCTCTCACTCTCTTTCACTCTCTCTGATCACTTGCATTAGAACAACGAAGCCACCATATTGTGAACAGTCCCATGAAGAAGACCATAGGACATGGTGACATACTGAGGCCCTCAGTCCAACAACCTGTGAGGGACGGAAGCCGGCCAGCCACCTCACGAAGCCAACACTTCGACCTAGTTGTCTTGAACCAAGACCTTAGGCCTGGCTGACAGCTTGACAGCAAAGATCAAATCCAGGGCATTTCCATGGAAACATGGTCTAAAGAGAAGGCTAAGCATGTGAGAAATTCTTGAGATGACTACAGCCCCAATCTCCTGAGACACCTTGATCCAGGAGGCACTCAGCATGCAGATCCCAGATTCTCACCCCATGGACTCTGTGAGGAATGAAGTGTTATCTTAAGAGGCAAAGGGGCTACATTTGGGACCAATTTGTTACGCAGCAATGGGCCACTAATACAATGAGCTTCTGGACAGGAACAAATCAAGTTTTCTGACAAAGAAAGCTAAAAAGTATCTTTAGGAAGTCTGAGCCAATGCAAGTAAGCCTTCCTCCCACCAGTGTGTTAGAATACATGACTCTCTTCAGGTAGTGTTTCCAGAGGAGAAAAAATAGTCAATAAGATGGCTCTTTGTTCCAGATGGATTCCTATGGTCTTTCTTCCTGAGGGATTAAGCGGTGACTTTCCCTGGCCAGGTGGCCCCTTATTTCCTGCCCTTGTTCCTCTCATGTCTTATTCCAGATGAGATGGGAAGGATTCTCGGTCCCTCTCATGCCCAGACAGTGGATTTGATGTCTTTCCTCCCTCCCCTTTTTTCTTCTCTGACTCCCCATCCCACCCCCACCAAACCAACTATCATACCCAGTGAACCAGCTTGAGCCAAGTTCTTTAAATGGGGGTTTGCCAGCTGCAAAGTCAAAGAAAAGCTCCTCTGACCAGCCTTTTCTTCATGCTGGGGACTTGATCAAGGGCACTCTGATTATGTGCCCATCTCCCCGCAGAAGGGTAGAGGGAGAATAAGGGAAGGATGGAGAGTGTGTAAGGGTTCTTGCCTTAGAAAATCCTTGACCCCGCAGAACTTTTTCTAGAACATCTCCCTCAACCACCTAAACTAACAAATGACCCCCTCTTTTTACTAACCTGGATCCGTTTGGACTTCTGGCACTCACACCCCCACAGCTCCGAGTGACACCCCAAGTCCATGCTCTCCCTCCACCTTCCCCTGCAGCCCTGGCCAGCCATGCTGGAAAGCAGCCCCCTGCACCTCCGAGAAACAGGCAGTCTAAGCTGTCCGACAAAAGACAAAAGTAACTGAGGTGCAATAGAATGTTCCCCAAATTCCTGGGCTGTCAGATGCAGCTGAGGACAGTCAGGACGTGGTGCTGAGTGACTGCAGATCCACCAGCCTCCAAATGTGCCTGGGCATTCCTCCAAGAGGCTGCTTTGTCCTCTTCCCCTCTCAGCCTGGGCCCCCAGAGGTAACAGCATTCACTCTCTGCAGCTTGGGCAACCGTCACATGAGCACACCATCCCCAAAAGAATGGCAGCTAGGCCAGCCTCTGGGCTGTTCCCCAGGCCTGGGAGAAACCAAACTCCCTCATCCTGACCTCATGCCATTCTGTGTTCCTGCTGGCAGCAGAGGGTCCCAGCAGGGGCTGAGTGTGGAGAACAGATGAGTAGAGGCAGGGAAAGGCAGGGAGTTAAGAGGTGCGGTTCATGGGGGCGGGGTGCATAAGGTGGAAGGAACCAGATGGCTTTTCTTCCCATTTCTCCCCAACCCCAGATTTCTGGAGTAGATTTTAACATCACATTGGATCCAGGTCCTGGTTCCATGACTTCACCTGCCTGAGTCTGGGTTTCCTTACAAGTAAAATGAAGAGGAGGTTTCTCCCTTGCTGGGTTGTTATAAGACTAGATATGAAATTGTATATAAAGTGCTTGACATGGTAGCAGGTGCATAGCAACCTACTACACATAATGGCTCTCAATGGCCATTGCTGTCTGCTCTTTGTGAGCGGATGTCGGCGGAGATAACTACCATAATTATCTATATTAGGGTGGTATTTTATAATTTCCAACCTATGTCACGTCTATTTTCTTCTTTAGCTTTCCATCAGCCCCCCGCTCTCCGAAGGAGATTTTATTGCTGGTACTATCCCTCTACACGAGGAAGGAAACTGAGAAGAGAGAGAAGCGGAGACAGGGAGGGACAACGAAGGAAATCTCTGGTTCGTTCCCACCCACCAGAAGTGGGTCCAGAAGAGTAAACCACACCCTCAAAGAAGTCAGGCTGTGTGTGCCAACATCCTCTTTCAGATCCTAGAATAAATAAGTAAGTAAACAAACAAAGCAAAACAAAACACACAGAGAGAGAAGCGGAACCAGACACTGGAGTCAAAGCTCTAGGCTCACATACTCACATGCCACTCATGCTCCTGACATCCATGATTTTCTCTGAGGATCAAATGAGAACCAGAGGTGAAATAGCATTCTAATCATAGCACAGTACCTATTTTTGTTATTCCTCAAAACGGCATCTTGAAACCTTTCCTTCTTGCAAACTCTCCAACCACAGATTTCTCTATTCTTATGCTTCCCATAGAATTTCATCTCCCTACCAAGGTGCTAAGTACACTGCAATGTTACTACCTATGTATATGTTAGCTTTATTACCTTTTGCCATCTGAGCTCTCCCCAGGAGGCCATAGGCTTCAGGAGACCAGGTCTGAGCCTCCTCACCAATGTCCAGGCTAGCCCGGGAACCAGCATACAGTGGGTACTCAATACGTGCTCACTATGTAAGGAAATAAATGTGCCTCTGTGGAGAGCAAGATGGAGTCACTCATGTCAAGCAGTGACATACGCAGCCAAAGGGTGGTGGTCTGGGAACAGGTATCATCAAAACCAGCACAGACGGGGAGCCCTCAGGACTGGTCATCGGTAAGGCCCTGCGAACCTGGAAGAACGAGGAGCTGGTAATCACTAGAACCAGAAGTCTGGAAGGACTAAAGACAGATTAAACCCCTTTTAGAAGGGAAGACTTCTGCAGCCTACTGTCAGATTCTCCAGATGCTGACTCCCCCGTGTCTTACTGCATAAGAAAGGCAAGTGCGGTGCAAGCTTCTGCCCACTGGATCTCTGAGCATAAAAGAGACCCTCCAGTGCTTGGTCTTAATAAGCAGTGAGCGCTGAGGGCTGAACCAGGCCGGGCCAAGTCTGCATACCAATGGCAAGTTCATGGACTGACTCTGTGTTTGGTTGGTTAACTTCCTGACCTTGTTGCTTCATGTCTGATGTGTGACTTGTCTTTGTTTTGTGTGATGTGCATGAAACCAAGTTAAAAGCGTGGTGAAATGTCATTGAGTTTGGAATCCCGAGCCTGGTTAGAATTGTGTGAACCTTGCTTTATGAGTGAAAAAAGCTGACATTGTGGAAAGACCCAACTCGGTACACACCCTCATAGCATGCTTGCAACAGCCTCCGATTTCTCTAACCTGATATCAATCCAGAGAGGGGAGAGGAACTTTAAGAGAAAGCCAAAAAGAAATAGTCTCTCTCTTGGCTCCTTCATCTCTTCTCCACTTCATTGGGTGATGCAAGTTTAGAACAAGAATTATGCAGAACTAACTTGGAAACTAGTGTTTAAAAGGGTGCCCTGAACTTTAAGAGACAAAAAGAAAATATGCTCCAGCAGTCTAGGGCTAGGAGAAGCTGGTGAAGTTTCAGTTCCCGCAAACAAGCAGGAGCAAGAGATTGGAGAGCTACCATGAGATCCAATCCACAAGGCCAGAGGGCAGAGTTCTAGTGCTGAAATTGGCCACAGGGCCATACCCTGCTATAGACTTGTCATCACAAAGCCAGTGTAGCGTGATCGCCAGGTGCTTAGCTAGCCAGCCAGCGGTCAGAGTAATTTCAAGCAAGATGAAAATAAATCTGGAGGGTAGATTCTAGCCAGAAACTCTGGCCAAGTGTTTTATCTAGCCAAAGCAACTATCCTACAGGGTGATTTAAAAGTACACTCAAAGGCAAAACTGACTTTTTAATAAATAGTGCTGGAACAAATGGGTGGGTAACCATTTGGAAAAAAATAAAATTAGATCCATACCTCACACCATACACAAAAATAAACTCCAAATGATCAGAGATCTAAATGGAAAGGAAAAAGAGAAAAAGAAAGAGAAGAAAAGAAAAAAGAAAGAAACCACACAAGAACTAGAAAAAAAAAGATGGATAAATTCTGCTAAAACCTGGGAGTAGGAATATATTTTCTAATTACGACTCAAAATCCAGATGCAATAAAAGACTGATCAATTTGACCACAGAAATTTTGTTTTGACTTTTGCATGAGAGAAACACCATAAAGCCAAAATGCAATCAACAAAGTTGGGGGACAATAGTTGCAAGCTTTATCACGGGCAAAGAATTAACTTCCCTAATATACACTCTTGAAAATGGGGAGAGGGAAAGACCAAAAGCCCAACAGAAATAAAGGGCAAACCTGAATAGATAACTCACAAAGAAACACAAAAATGGCCCATCAACATTTGTAAAGATGTGCAACCTCTCTCATGATTGAGAAAATGCAAATTAAAACTGTAATGAGGTTATCCCTGGGTGGCGCAGGGTTTAGCGCCTGCCTTTGGCCCGGGGCGCGATCCTGGAGACCCAGGATCGAATCCCACGTCGGGCTCCCGGTGCATGGAGCCTGCATCTCCCTCTGCCTATGTCTCTGCCTCTCTGTGTGTGTGTGTGTGTGACTATCATAAATAAATTAAAAAATAAAAAATAAAAAAAATAAAACTGTAATGAGATATTCCTGCTGCTCCTGTTGGAATGGCAACATTTAAAAGAATAATGACACATACATTTGGTGAGGCTTCTGAGGAAGTCATCCAGGAGATGTCTCCACCAGTTGGCCCATGAGCGGGACCCGGGCAATCAGGGGGCTCCTCACCCTCTCCCCCGTCTTTGGGATGTGGGTTCCACTTGCCTTTCTCTTGGCCAAAGGCTGCTCCAAAGACGCACTCAGCCTTGAGATGGTGATGTGATGTTGAAAACACCTGCATAGTGCATAAATGACTGAACACAGTTAGGGCCTCTTTATAAACTTTTAAGATTTGGTGGGTAGGACACCTGAGTGACTCGGTGGCTAAGTGTCTGCCTCTGGCTCAGGGCGTGACCCCTGGGTCCTGGGATCGAGTCCCACATCAGGCTCCCTGCAGAGAGCCTACTTTCCCCTCTGCCTATGTCTCTCTCTTTGTGCCTCTCATGAGTAAACAAAAAACAAAAAACAAAACAAAACAAAAAAAGATTTGGCAGGTGGATGCAGGGACCCATTCTTCTTGTCACAGCCCAGCACAAGTGGGCTATGTGTGTTCCCTTTGCTCATTAAAGCCGCCACCCACCCACCAGGCAGGGTCTGTCTCTTTGTTCCATCTCTCCCTGCCCTGGTATTGGAGGTTACAAACTAACAAGCCTGCAGGGGAACACGGATTCGCACACACTACTGGTAGGAAGGCAAACCCTCGCAGCCGCCTAGAGGGGATCTGGGCAACATCTGAGGAAGGTGCAAATGCATTCACCCTTTGACTCAGTATCTCAGGTCTAGGGCTGTGCCCTGAAGATAGGCCTCCAACACTATGGAAATCTACGTGCACAAGCTGTTCATTGCAGCCACATCCACAACAGCTGGATGTTGGAAACAACCTAACATGACCCCCCAGGAGCCCAGTTGAAACTACAGCACTTGCACACCATGGAGTGCTATGCGGCTGTAATAGAACAGTAAAATAAGAAGGGAGTGATTTCAGAAAATACAGCTAAGTGAGAGAAGGAAAGTATAAAAGATGGCCAGCAGCATTTCATGCAAGAAAGAAGGGGAGAAAAAAAAGAAGGGGAGATTTAAAAAGGAATACACATATCTGCGAACTTGAGCAAAATGTATCCCTGGAAAGATAAATCAGCAACTGCAGACATTAGTGACATGCAGGGGTGGGTGGAAAGGACATGAAAAGGAGGAAAGAGATGGTACTGACCCTTCTTGGGATGCCCCCTCTTCTGTAATTAAAAAATATATATATTTATTCATTTTTAGAGAGAGTGCAAAAGCATAAGCAGGAGGAAGAGTAGAGGGAGTGCATTTTTTTTTTAATATTTTATTTATTTGAGAGAGAGTGTGTGTGTACAAGATAGGGGAGGGAAGGAGAGAAGCAGACTCCTCACTGCGAGCCCCATGCAGGGTTTGATCCCAGGAGATTCTGGGACCTGAGATCATGACCTGAGCCAAAGGCAGATGCTTAAGGGACTGAGCCTTCCAGGCACCCCGAGAGAGGGAATTTTAAACAGACTCCCTGCCAAGTGAGAAGCCTATCATGGGGCTCGATCCCAGGACCCTGAGATCATGAGGGGAGCCAGAATCAAGAGTCGGCTGCTTAACAGACTGAGCCACTCAGGTGCCCCCTTTTATGTAGTTTTGACTTTTAGAATTGTATTGTGTTTTGCATCCTCAAGGAAAGACATCAGCAAGTCAGAGGATAAAAAGTAAAATAGGATACAAACAGAAATAAAGGAACCTAACTATGTTTCAAATGAATAACATAACTGATTTTTAAAAAGGCAAAAAACAAACAAACAAACAAACAAACAAACCAACCTGGGGTAATTCCTGGACACAGTAGTTTGACTAAATGTCCTCAGGCTAAAGACAAAAAGAACTGTCAACACCTACTGAACTTCCAGTAGAGGGTTGGTTTTTACCAGTGGAATGGGCTGGCCATTCTCCAATGATATAGCGTGTATTTTAGGATTAAATAAGTGAGACTCGGCTTGCTCATGGTCCGAAAAAGAGAGTTTCAAATATGGGATGGGAAGACTAGAACGGACCCACTGGTGGAATTGGAGGCAGAAGTATGAACCTGTAGTTTTAATAAAGTGGAAGAGAAACAGAGACAGACAAATATATGCATATATATGTGTGTGTATATACATATATGTATACATACAGAGTGGTATATATATATATCACAATGTATATTTTTAAATATTTTATATTTTAAATATATATTTAAAATATATAATATTGAAAATAAAATATAAAAATTTAATAAATTTAATTTATAAATTTAATAAATTTAATTTTTAAAAATAAAAATATTAAATATTTTAAAATATATTTTATACATTCTATAGAAAAGCAAGGGACTGTATCGTTGGGGAATTGCTAGATTAAACCTAGCAAGTAAGTTTCCTTCCTGCAGGGTTCTACAAGGTCTCTAATTTCCCAGTGGGAACTCTGGATGGCCAGCAGGTCAGTAGAATACTCCATGGTTTCCAAATCTAGCCAACCACAGAACCCTCTCACGGGTGAGGCACAGGACTAGAGTCCATTCTAGAAATTGGAAGCTGAGCAGAGCAGGGTTGCAGGCACCACGCCTTCCCAGCTGGGAGATGTGGGCAAGCTCCCTGCGTCTGCCAAAAATGGGGAAACGTGATGAATTCCCTGAGGTGTGGCCAATGTTGGATGACATCACTCTCAGGCACCTTACTAGTTGTTCTTTTTCTTTTTTAAAGATTTTATTTATTTATTTATTTATTTATTTATTTATTTATTTATTCATGAGAGACACAGAGAGAGAGAGGCAGAGACACAGGCAGAGGGAGAAGCAGGCTCCATGCAGGGAGCCCGATGCAGGAATCAATCCCAGGACCCCAGGATCTCGCTCTGAGCCAATGGCAGATGCTCAACCACTGAGCCACCCAGGCATCCCACCGTCCTGGTTTTTCACTTTCCTCTATCTCTTCTGTCCCCGACCCCCCTTCTCTTTGCCTCCTTCCTTTTCTCCATCTCTCCCATCGCGTCGCCTCGGGGAGCCTGTTCCTGCAGCAGCCAGCTTCCCAGCAGAGCCCCGTTAGCGCCGTGCAGAGAGTACAAATGAGCGGGCCTGCCCACCCGAAAGCAATTAGCTTTGTGGAACTGTGGCCTTTTCTTTCCTCCTTTTGAAACCAGCTCTGCCTGAGCTCAGCACCTGGGTGACAAGTTGGATTTGATTTAAGGAGCCAAAGAAAAGGGGGGAAAAAAAGAAATGGAAGGCAATTAGCATGGCTTGCAGAAAAATATAAGCTCCTCATTCTGATCTTCAGGAGGCGAGAATCGAGGCAAGGGGAGGGCAGGAGGGCCCTTCGCCCCTACATAGAAGCTGTTTTCCTCAAAGCAAAGAGCTTCTTTCTCTTGGCTTAGCTTTGTCTTGGCTGGCAAGATCTGGGTCATGGGTTGCAGACTGAGCAAGCAGCCCCAATTGCTTGGGAAACCTCCAACCAATTTTAAGTGAATTTAAAGTGAGCCAAACCCAGAGGAGCCTGTGTGTTCTGACAGTTGGAGGCATGGGTAGGGAAGGGAGGGTGGACAGGAGTTCACTGCGATTTCTCACCATTTTATATCCTCCAGTGGGTAATTACTCAGCCTCGACTGCCGGTTCAGCCTCAAAGCTCAGCAATTCCCCACACGGGGATGAGAAATAACTGGCCGGTTCCCCGGCAGCGGGACAAATGGAGGGGGGCCGGGCAGAGTGGTTTAAGTGACCAAGGCCAAGCCCTTCCACTCCATCCCTGGTAATCACAGCCTTGATCCACAGCTTTCCCTCCTGCTGTTGCTCACAATGGTACTAAGAGTGGCCATCTGTGGGGCCATGTATCAGACACCATGCTAAGCATATAGTGTATATATTTATTATATTATTCCGCTTAATCCTCATAAAGACCCTGCAAAAGAGACATTCATTTCCTTAGCATTAGGTATTTACCTATTGAACATATCCTATGTGCCAGAAGCTGTGCTATACATCCCGGCAATATCATGAGGGATTTATAAGTAGTGAATGGAACTAATATCCCATTCGAAAGATAAGGAAACTGAGGCTCAGAGAGCTTAAGTTTTTTTTAATTAAACTTAATTAACGTATACTGTATTATTAGTTTCAGAATTAGAATTCAGTGATTCATCAGTTGCATATAACACCCAGTGCTCATCACATCAAGTGCCACCTTAATGCCTGTCACCCAGTTACCCCATCCCCCTGCTCATCTCCCGTCCAGCAACCCTCAGTTTGTTTCCTAAAGTTAAGAGTCTCTTGGGACGCCTGGGTGGCTCAGTGGTTAAGCAACTGCCTTGGGCCCAGGGTGTGATCCTGGGGTCCCGGGATCAAGTCCCACATCGGGCTCCCTGCATGGAGCCTGCTTCTCTCTCTGCCTGTTGTCTCTGCCTCTCTCTCTGTGTGTCTCTCATGAATAAATAAATAAAATATTAAAAAAAAAGAATCTCTTATGGTTTGTCTCCCTTTCTGATTTTGTCTTATTTTATTTTTCCTTCCCTTCCCCTATGTTTATCTGTTTTGTTTCTTAAATTCCACATACGAGTGAAATCAGATTGTATTTGTCTTTCTCTGACTTATTTCACTCAGCATAATACCCTCTAGTTCCATCCATGACATTGCAAATGGCAAGATTTCTTCCTTTCTGATGGTTGAGGAATATCCCATTGCAAATATAGACCACATCTTCTTTATACATTCATCTGCCATTGGACATCTGGGCTCTTTCCATAGTTTGGCTACTGTGCACATTGCTGCTATAAACATTAGGGTGCAGGTACTCTTTCAAATCACTATGTTTGTATCCTTTGGATAAACACCCAGTAGTGCAATTGCTGAGTCATAGGGTAGCTCTATTTTCAACTTTTTGAGGAACCTCCACACTGTTTTCCAGAGTGGCTGCACCAGTTTGCATTCCCACTAACCGTGTAAGAGGCTTCTCCTTTCTCCTCATCATCGCCAGCATCTATTGAGCTTAAGTTTTGATCAGGTTACTTCTGTATCCTTCAGCCAGTTGCCAAAGTCACCCCCACAGACCCCTCACCTAAGGCTGCTTTTTAAAAACTGGACATGGGGATCCCTGGGTGGCGTGGCAGCTTAGTGCCTGCCTTCGGCCCAGAGTGTGATCCTGGAGTCCCTGGATTGAGTCCCACATCAGGCTCCCTGTGTGGAGTCTGCTTCTCCCTCTGCCTGTGTCTCTGCCTCTCTCTCTCTCTGTGTCTCTGATGAATAAATAAATAAAATCTTTTTTAAAAATAAATAAAAAATAAAAATAAAAACTGGATATGTTCAATAGGAAGTGGGAAAGCCCTCAATAGGAGCCTCGACAGCAAGTTCTTTTCTTTCAACAAGAAACTGAGCTTTTCTATCATGAGGGCAGAGTGTCTTGTTAAACAAGCCATGATTTGTTCATTACTTAATAATAAATGAAGTGGTCAGCCAGAGTTTACAGAGCAAACGTAACCGGTCCACCTCAGCGATGAAGGGGGATGTCCAGTGGATACAAGAACTGACAAACTAAAGCACAAAAGCATTCAGAAAATGTTCTCCTTGGATCAGGATCACATCCGAACCCCATCCATTCAGAATCACGAAGTGTTAGAACCGGAAAGGAAACTCATCTGCTCCTGAAGGGTGCCCTGTGGATGCCTCCCCAGAATCCACCCCCTTCTTCTGGTTACGAAAACAAATCGATTTTCACAAAGAGAGCCATATCGCTAACTCTTAGCCCATTTACTGAGAAGCTGGTACTGCTCCAGTTCCCACCAGGAAGCCCATTCCTTGGTCTCCATCACCAATTCAGAGGTGGGCATAGTGTCCATCAACCAGTGTTACACACTGAGAGGCAGGAAGAGGTTTGCTGAGTTTCTGGAAAAGTAGCATCCTCGATTTTCTGAGGAAATGTCTCAGGCTGAGCTCTGCAAAAGGCAAAGCAGGCAGCCTGAAAAAAAAAAAATTCCACTGAGTCTCAAGTACATCACTGAGCCCCTGAGTCAAATCAACCTGGAAGCCAACACACACTTTGGATTTTCCAATAAATCCCCTTTATGATTTAAGTCTATTTTATTGGGTTACATGCTCCAAAGAACAGTAGCCAATAGGAGGCCAAACTTGTCCTCCTAGAAGTAAAGGATACTGAGGCCCAGAGAAGCTCAATGGCCGGTTCAAGGACACACATCCAGGGGAGGGGTCAAACTCTTTCTGGAAGTCTCCAGAAGGAGAAATTGGATTCTAGTTTGGAATTTTTCTGAAAATGAACTTGTAATACTGATTTCCTATGGGAAAGAATATTCCCAAGTTAGAACTGCAATACAGTGGGAGGCTGGAGGATAGAAGTGTTCAATCAGAAAGACACAAAAACTTGATGACAGAGCTGCAGAGGGAATTGCAGGGTGTCCTGGAGATGGTTGATCCAAACTTCCTTGACTGCATGGGCCTGAACAGATTTGAGAAGCCACCATGCCAGGACCTAAGAGTCCTTTCAACATGGAGACTGTTTGCAGAACTAAGATAAGCACCCCAAACCTCTGACTCCAGGTCCAGGGCTCTGCCTACCACCCTGCTGCTCCTAAAAAACTCTGATTCAGTGATGGGAGGCAGCCTAGTAGGATGGCTGAGACAACTGGCCTGGAGAAATAGGATGGCCCTTAAACATGGGGAGATGCTCAATCTCAGGCATAAGGAGAGAAATGCACACCCATTTAAAAAAACAGAACAAAACAAAAACCCGCAAGTCATCAAGCTGTTCCATTGATGAGAAGGAGCAGAGAAAAAACGCTCTCCACCCTGCTGGTGGCACATATATCAGTATGAGCATTGTGGAAAATGGTTTGACAATATCAATCAGAATTGCAAATGCACATAGACTGTAATCAGCAATCCCACTTCTGGGAATTTATCCTACAGCTACACTTGCATCATGTGAAGTGACGCGTATACAAATATAACCATTGCAAGCAATGTCTAGACTAGCAAAAGATAGAAAGGTTCTAAACGTCCTTCATTAGGGGACTAAATACTGTGGCTCATCTACACAATAGCTACCACACAGCCACAAGGGGAAGAAATGAGGATATTCTGGATTGTTCTGGAAAGAACTTATGTTCTTATCCTTAACATTCTGGAAATTCCCAGAAAGAGGAAAATGCATAATAGCATGTAAAATATATTAACTTTTAGTCAAAAGGAAGAAAATATCATATATTTATCTATCTTACATTTGTGTAAACCTAGAAGGAAACTTATTAGTTCCTTCCACACTTAAGAGTGTGATGGTAACTGCTTGGAGGTGGGGGAACTAGGTGGCTGGAAGATGGGATGGGATGAAACATTTCACTATTTTTTTCTTTATATTGTTTGAAAATATATACAAAAAGGAAAGTGAGTTTGGCGTCTCATAGACCTAGGTCAAAATTCTGGCTACATAGACTGTTATATGTAAATTAAATAATGTTTCTTCCATATTGTTTCTCTTAGTAATACATAGTAGTGTTCATTTTAAAAAGTCACATAGAGGGGGCACTTGGGTGGCTCAGTGGTTGAGCATCTATCTTTGGCTCAGGTTGTGATCCCGGGGACCTGAGATCGAGTCCCACATTGGGGTCCCCGCAGGGAGCCTGCTCCTTCCTCTGCCTATGTCTCTGCCTCTCTCTGTGTCTTTCATGAATAAATAGATAAAAGCTTTAATTAATAAACAAATAGTTACATAGAGGGGCAGGCACTAGGGTGGCTTAGTCTGTTAAGCACTTGACTTCAGCTCAGATCATGATCTCATGGTCATAGAATTGAGCCTGCATCAGGCTCCGCACCCAGTGGGGGTCTGCTTCTCCCTCTGCCCCTCCCCCCAATTGCGCTGTCTCTCAAATAGATAAATAAAATCTTCTAAAAAAATAAATGAAAATTTAAAAATAAAAGGTCACATATAAGCCATAAGGGAGTTATCCAGGTTCTTGGAGTTTTTTAACGGGATGGAGAAAACACAGGTGAACATTGGGCAGACTTAATTCCTCCAACACCAGTTTCCCTAAAGGAGCATGATGGTATCTGTGGGGCGGGGCTACGGGGTGCGGCAGGGTGTGGTTTAAATGAGATAATGCTGAAAGCATTTAGCACATGGTCTGGTGCATAACAGTGCACCACACATAGCTACAGATTTCTTTCTTGTTATGAGAACTTTCAAGATATGCTCTAAGTAGACATCTTTTAAGCCAACAAAACCACAGAACAAAGGCATTTTCAAACTTGGTCATTATAGCCGCTTCCATGTGACAGGTATACAGGGTGGAACAAGCCACCACACAGGAAGAAGAAAAGGAGCCAAGGTGAGAAACAACACTGACGAGATTCTCCTCCCGCACTCTTGGCTCACAGAGGCTTGATTAATGACCAGTGGTAGGGGCGCCTGGGTGGCTCAGTCGATTGACCATCTGCCTTCGGCTCAGGTCATGGTCTCCAGCTCCTGGAATCAAGCCCCACATCAAGCTCCCTGCTCAGCAGGGAGTCTGCTTCTCCCTCTCCCTCTACCCAACCCCCAGCTCATTCTCTCTCTCTCTCAAATAAATAAATAAAATCTTTAAAAATTGAACATTAGATTAGAAAATCTGACTTTGATGAAATGTTCAAAATATTGCTGAAGAACAAAGCTCTAGGAAGCAAAATTCTCCCAGCGAACCCACAGGAGCCCTGTCTACCATTTATTTGACCATATGTCAAATCAGGCTATTTACTAAATGAATGATTATAGAATACTAATTAAAAGGAAATGTTTTTTTTTTATTTTTTTTAAGATTTATTTATTTATTTGTGATAGACATAGAGAGAAAGAGAGGCAGAGACTCAGGAGGAGGGAGAAGCAGGTTCCATGCCGGGAGCCCAACGTGGGACTTGATCTCGGGACTCCAGGATTGTGCCCTGGGCCAAAGGCAGGCGCTAAACCACTGAGCCACCCAGGGATCCCCTTTTTTTTAAATTTCACAGTTACTGTACTTTTATTATTTCCTACAGATTCATTCTAAAAAATAAAATGGTTAGAGTAACAGACATGGTTTCTGCTGGCTCGTCATCTCCTCAGGGAACCAGTCTCCAAACTGCAGTCCTTGGATCTGGGGGGGGACATCTGAGACCCTGTCCAATCTGACAGTTTCTATTCCCTGGCCAAAGGGATCATTCAGAGCTGGCATAGGACCTACAGGTGGATAATTAGTGGCAATCCTGGGACTCTGACCAAAGCTATCAGAAAATGAACCACCTCTTTCAAATGAGTTGACCTCACCAGTAGACTGGAAATTTGGGATGGCTAGTGGCCACCCCTGCCACCTCGTGGGGAAAGCTGAGGTGGATGGTCCTGGGAGCACTCTGCTGGTCTGCTGACAGCCCAAAGCATTTGCTGCCAGGGAGGGCTTCTGCGATGCCAGCAGACACTAGCAGGAGGCTGCCCATCAAATCCATGGGACAGCCCAGAAATGCCAGTGAGTTAACACCTCCAGGTGCCACCTCAACCAAAGGAAGAAGCCAAGGATAAATGCCGATAGTTCTGGAGGAAATTGTCAGGCAGACAATTCTGAGATGTTTTCCTAATGTTTCTTGGAAGGTCTGGGTCAGAATCAAGTTCCTGGTGCCCAAGGCAGTGATTTTGATTCCATTCCTGTATTAGGGTTCTCCAGAGAACCCGAGATACAGTGAGGGAGATTTATTTTAAGGAATTGGCTCACATGATCGTGATACCTGGCAAGTCCAAAATCTGTAGAGCAGACCGAAAGGCTAGAGATTCAGGTTAGGAGATGAGGCTGCAGTCTTGAGTCTGAAACCCACAGGCGAGAAACTCAGTCAGGTTTTCAGTGTTGCAACCTGGAGGTACAGTTTCCTCTTCTTTAGGAAACCTCAGACTTCGTCCCTGAGGCCTTCAACTGATTGGATGAGGCCCACCCACATTATGGAGGTTAATATGCTTTTTTTCATAGTCTACCGATGTGAAAATTAATCACATATAAAGAATACCTTAATGCCACACCTAGACTAGTGTTTGACCAAGCAAATTGGCACCATAGCCCCGCCAGGTTGACACCTGAAGTTGACCATCACAAGACTCTTAGACTGGCTTTTCCTCCTTTATTCTTCCCACTCTCTCACTCCTGTTCCCTGAAATGACTTCCCAAATAAACAGCCCTGCCCTCAAGTTCTTATCTCAGGTTCTGCTTTCAGGGGAGCCTAGCACACGTCACGTAGAACACGGTTCTACTGGTCATCTTCCCTGGCTCCAACTCTTGATAAATTTCACTATTTAACCATTTCACACTTCTTTCCAATGGCTTTCAAAAACACTTTGAGGTGATCCCCGGATGGCTCAGCAGTTTAGCGCCTGCCTTTGGCCCAGGGCGTGATCCTGGAGTCCTGGGATCGAGTCCCACGTCAGGCTCCCTGCATGGAGCCTGCTTCTCCCTCTGCCTGTGTCTCTGCCTCTGTGTGTGTGTGTGTGTGTGTGTGTGTGTGTCTCCCATGAATAAATGCATAAAATCTTTTTTTAAAAAAGCACTTTATTATACACACGCAGCATAACTATGAATAATACAAAGCAGCATTATATACGTGAGGGTGACCGTCTACACATACTGTGGCTGTTTGGGAAAGAAGGTGATTCCTATAGGTTGTCATCGTCAGAAAAGTTTTTAAGCAGGAGGAAAATAATTTTTGAAGATTTATTTATTTATTTCAGAGAGAGAGTGAGAGCACACGTGTGAGTAAAGGGAGGGACGGAAGGAGAAGGAGAGAGAGAATCTTAAGCTGATTCCCCACTGAGCACGGAGCCAAGGATGGGCTCGATCCCACGACCCTGGATTCATGACTTGAGCCAAAACCAAGAGTCGGATGCTCAACCAACCAAGTCACCCAGCTGCCCTAAGGAGGAAAAATTTTTATCTGACACTTGCAAGATATGAACAAGATGGAGAAGGGAGGGAAGGTACTTCCAAAAGATGACGGGCAATATACCAATAGCTGGCATTTAGTGAGCACATAATATATGCAAACCATTCTTCTGACCCTTGTTTGTGGATTACTTCATTTAATCCTCATTAATAACCTTGTGAAATGTGTATATTATTTATACTTTTCAGACAAGGAAACAGAAAGAGAGAAGTTTAAGGATCTTGCCCAAGGTCCCACAGAGCTGGGATTCAGACCCAACATCCAACACCAGGTCCCACACTGGAAACCACTATACTGTACCCTCCTCACTAGGCTAAAATGTGTGTCTTTGGAACTAGGATGAGGAGCTAGGTTTTAGTTTTGTTTTAATTGTGGCAACATATGCACAACATGAAATTTACCATCTTCATCATTCTTCAGTGTAAAGTTCAGTAGTGTTGTATATTCACATCCTTTTCTCTCCAGAATCCCCAGAAATTTTTCACCTTGCAGAACTGAAACTCTATACCCTTTCAACAACAGCCCCTCATTTCCCCATCCCCCAAGAAGCCCCTGACAACCCCATCCTACTTTCTGTTTCTATGAGTGATTACTCTAGACATCTCAGAGAAGTGATACCATTCAGTATTTATCCTTTTGTGTCTGCTTTTCGCACATAACATATTGTCTTGAAGTTTCATCATTGTTGGAGTATGAGTCAGAATCTCCTTCCTTTTTAAGGCTGAATAATATTCTGTTGTACGTTTAGACCACATTTTGTTTATCCATTTATTAGCCGATGAGCATATGGGTTGCTTCCACCTTTTGGTTATTGTGAATAATACTGCTATGCATATAGATATCCAAATATCTGTTCAAGACCCTCCTATAATTCTTTTTGGATATATGCCCAGAAGTGGAATTGCTGAATCATATGATAAAATTCTGATTTTTTTTGAGGAACCACCATACTGTTCTCCATAGCAGCTATACCATTTTACATTCCCACCCGCAGTGCACAAGGCTTCCCATTTCTCCACATCCACAGAGGAGTTAGGTTTGGATCCTTCTGAATTTGATGTGAAGGCAGGACATCCAAGTGGAACTATCCAAGAGACAGCCAGAGATACTGACCACCACTCAGGTGATAGGACAGTACAGCTGATACTCGGGTTTTATCCAATGGAAAGGGAGAGAAGCCATGAAAGATAAATGAGTTCACTGAGACGGTGGAGGGAGGCGAGCAGGAGGTGAGGACTATGCCTTGGGGAATGGCTCACTTGGGTGGCACATTAATTCACAAGTGGCAGCTGCTAATTGTTTTTAAAGGTTCATTCTCTAAGTTAAACATTTCCCTGCAATTCCCAGATTTGTTCAGCAAACTCTTTCGCATAAAATAAATACCACCTTATCTCTGATGGAGTTAGCCAAAATCAAAATTTGAGACTTCAGTGATAGTTAACATCTGTAGAGCTTTTTATTTTCCATGTATGTAATCCTTAGGACAACCGTGTGGGGTAGACATTAGTATTTGAACTAGCATCCTTGAGGCAGGAGGCAGAGTGTTGAGTGTCTCTTCCAGTGGAGGGACCAGCTCTCCTGGCCTTATTGCAAACTCCCACCCAGGTGGGGGAATTAAAAGGGAATGATCAGATATGGGGCACTGAGAATGGCTTGTTTGCTAGTTGGCAGGGACACTGTGCATTTGAAGTGTATGCATAAAGATCAGTGGTTGGGGGAACCTGGGTGGCTCAGTTGGTTAAGCATCCAACTCTTGATCTCAGCTCAGGTCTTGATCTCAGGGTCATGAGGTCAAGCTCCATGTTGGGCTCCACACTGGGCATGGAGCCTGCTAAAAAAATTTAAAAATTTAAAAATCAGTGGTTGTCAGGGATTTGGGTAGAGGGAGGGATGACCAGGAGGAGATTAGGGAATTTTTAGGGCAGAGAAATTATTCTGTATGATACTGTGATGGCAGATATAAGTCATTGCACATTTGCCAAAACCTACAGAGTGAACATAAAGAGTGAGCCCTAATGTAAACTTTGCACTCTAGTTAGTAACAACTCACTTAGTCTTGTAAGTGGTGGACTTGGGACCCAAACTAAGATCTTCTGATACCAGAATCTATATTTTTTCTATGATCTCACTCCATTTCTTGAGAGAAGCAAGGTCTTCTTTGATATTTAAATTTTGCTCTAACTTCAGAAGATTCTAGTTCTCTAACCATTATAGGAGTTGATTACAATGCACACGTGTGGGCACACACTTACATGATAACACTTGAGCGTCCCTCAGCCAGATCATATGGCCTTCCAGCTCCTCAAGTGACACGTTTAGTGTGTGGAAAGACTAACCCTACACGGAATCATACCAAGAAACACAGCAGGGAAACTAAAGCTAGGGTGAGGACTAGGACATTGAACCACACAGGGATACCCAGGGCTTCATGTCCATAAAGAGGATGATCTTGGGGGGCCTGGGTAGCTCAGCCAGTTAGACGTCTGCTTCAGCTCAGGTCAAGATCCCAGGGTCCTGAGATCCAGCCCCGCATCAGGCTCCCTGCTCATCAGGAAGCCTGCTTCTCCCTTTCCTGACTGCTACTCCCCCTGCTTGTGTGTGTGCTCTCGCTCTCTCTCTCTCTCTCTCTCTGTCAAATAAATAGATAAAATGTTTAAAGGAGAGAGAAAGAATGATCTTTTTGTTTGTGGAGGAAGGATAAAATGGATTCGGTCATTCAATAAACATTTACTGAGACCTTGGGACATGGATGAGTAAGACCTAGTTCTTGCCTTCAGGGGTGGTGGGGTGGGGAAGGTGAGTTAACATATGATTGTGTGCAATCATATGTTAACTTCAGGGGTAATACTCAAAATATCTTATAACTGGAAGAGCATGGAAGCCCCAGCCAATACGAATGGATGCTCAACCATCCAGAGCATGCTGCAGCCATAAATAAGCCATAAGTATTAGTCAGTTCAGGCTGTCCTAACAAAATACCATAGACTGGGTGGTTTAAACAACAGACATTTATTTTCCCACAGTTCTGGAGGCTAGAAAGTCCAAGATTAAGATTTGGTTCTGACGAATGCATTATTCCTGGCTTGTAGATGGATGCCTTCACACTATGTCCTCACATGGTGGGAGGAAGGAAAATTCTGTTGTTTCTTACTCTCCTTATAAGGGCGCCAGACTTATCATATTAGGGGCCTAGCCTTTGACCTCATTTCATCTTAACTATTCCTAAAGACCCTGCCTCCAAACTCATTAGGGGTCAAGGCTTCAACATGTGAATTCAGCAGGGGAACACAATTCAGTCCATTGCTCCAGGTACACCCTGATAGCAGCATGATAGCGCCATTGCTGCTCTGAAGGAAGTGATTATAGGATGCTTGGTGATGACTTCTAGCTTTGTTAGATTGATTGATTGATTTGAGAGAGAAAAAGGGAGGGACAGAAGGAGATGGAGTCATAAGCAGACTCTGTGCTGAGCATGGAGCCTGCCCTGGGACTCAATCTCCCAACCCTGAGATCACCACCTGAGCTGAAACCAAGAGTTAAATCCTTAATTAACCAACTGCGCCACCCAGGTGGCCCAACAATGATGCCTGGTAAGAGGAGATATTGAAGCTGGGTTTTGAAGGGTGAGTAGAAGTGAGCTAAGAGAAAAAAAAATAGAGGAAAGGCTTTCCAAAAAGTTGGACAAGCGTATACGAAGACAAGTTGCTGTGAGAGGACAGAGTACATTTAGAAAATGACAAAACTATGGCAAGGCTGGCATGAGAAGTAGGTACGAGGGAGAAAATGAGAGCGAAAACCAGCTCAAAGGCCCTGTGTGCCATCCAAGGGAGGGTAAATATTATCTGAGGGCATTTAAAAGACCACAGAGTATTATTATGTGTGATTTCTTATGTCCTTCAATAATGTCAGCACAGATAATGATTTCTATTTACATATCATGGAATAAATAATACAATTTTATCTCTCTTTTTTTTTATTTTTGCTTTCCTTTCTTTATTAATAATATTTTCTGGGGGCACCTGGGTGATTCAGCTGAATGTACCACTCCTGATTTCCTCTCAGGTCATGATCTACAATCATGAGATCGAGTTCGGCATCTGGCTCCATGCTTAGGAGGGAGTCTGCCTGGGATTCTCTCTTTCCCTCTCCCTCTCCCTCTCCCTCTGCCGCTCCCCCAACTCACATGCACTTTCTAGCTCTCTCAAATAAATAAATAAATCTTAAACAACAAAAAAATGTGTTTAGTATTACAAATTAATACATGTTTACTCATTCCCTTTTAAGATATACGTACATGATACACGTGTTTGGGTGATTTTTTTAACCTTTTAAGATTTTATTTATTCATGAGAGATACAGAGAGAAGCAGAGAAATAGGCAGAAGGAGAAGCAGACTCCTTGCAGGGAGCCCAATGCGGGACTCAATCCCAGGACTCTGGGATCACGACCTGAGCAAAAGGCAGATGCTCAACCGCTGAGCCACCCAGACACCTCCCTTTTTAACCTTTTTATAAGTGAATCCCTGCTCAGAAAGAATCCAGAGTTGGGATGCCTGGGTGGCTCAGCGGTTGAGTGTCTGCCTTTGGCTCAGGGCATGATCCCGGATTCCTGGGATCGAGTCCCACATTGGGCTCCTTGCATGCAGCCTGCTTCTCTTCCCTCTGCCTATGTCTCTGCCTCTCTTCCTGTGTCTCTCATGAATAAATAAATAAAATCTTTAAAAAAATAAAAAGAAAGAATCCAGAGTTGAATACATACATAGCAAGTGTCAAAAGGGCAAGCTGCCTGGTTAAGCAGGATAGAGGAAACAAGTGTCCCACATTGTCAACGCCCTTCCCAACATACTGAGACTTCCCTGAGGAACTCAGGGGCTCCACACGACATCATTTTTAAAAGTCACTACTCTCCAAAATGAATTTACTCTTCTATAGAAAGAAGCTGATTTCTTCAAATAATAACAATACTTCTTAATGACTAATACACGGCACACAGAGCGTAAACCAAAGCACCGTAGAAGAAATTACCTCTTTCAGCATAATAACTCTACAAAGTTCAGTGACATCCCCATCATCCCCATCCACAGATGAGGAGGCTGGGGCCTGATGAGGCAAAGTAATTTGCCTGAGGCCACACAGCTACCAGGTGGAGAAGCCAGGAAATAAAGCCAGGCAGGCTGCCTCTGGAGCTGGTGCTCTCAGCTGCTCTGCTCCACCACCTGGTCCATCAGGCACTTACTTTGTACCAGACACAGTGCTAGGCTCTCTGGTAGGATTTGTTTATGAAAGAGTTTGTGTAAGAAAAAATAAGATCAGAGGGATCCCTAGGTGGCGCAGCGGTTTAGCGCCTGCCTTTGGCCCAGGGCGCGATCCTGGAGACCCAGGATCGAATCCCACGTCGGCTCCCGGTGCATGGAGCCTGCTTCTCCCTCTGCCTGTGTCTCTGCCTCTCTCTCTCTCTCTCTCTCTCTCTCTCTCTCTCTGTGTGTGTGACTATCATAAATAAATAAAAATTTAAAAAAAATAAGATCAGAAAGTTAAGTACACTCTTCCCTAGACAGTCCCTGGAATATAGCAGACTTTTAAGGAATTTTATTGAAAGAATGGGCTTATTCTCTAGTGCATTAGATGATGTAAGAAAAGACATTAGGATTCGAAGCCGATGGCCAATAAAGAATTTTTGAGACCTCTTTGGTGCAAAAAGGTGGCTTTATTGAGGCACGAGGATATGACCCATGGGCAGAGAGAACGGCACTGGGGTCATGAGGAATAGCCTGTTATATACTTTCAAGTTGGGAGGGGGTTAGGGAGAGCATAAGTCTCTAAGGAATTTGGAAGCAAGGTTTCCAAGACCTTGGGGTGGCTAGCCATTGTTGGGGAGAGGTCATTTATTACCGTCTAATAAAACCTTAGTCATGAGACCCTTCAGATGTATATTGATGGGTTGTATACTTAGGGGAGGATTGCCAACACATATCTTGGGGGGCTTAGAGAGAAAGGAAATTTCTAAAGGAATTTTATATGTTAAAGTAGATTTACAGGGTCCTGGGGATTGGGCTAAGATTGCCTTTTGCCCTTAACAAAGTATTAACATCGAGGCAACTGAGTCCGTAAAGGAAGGTCACTAGGCATGTTTCAAGGACTTGTCAGTGGGCTGTGAGTAGTATGGAAATTTAATAATGTTTCTTCTGCTTTTGTTTCCTACATCATTAGATACATTACATTTCCCCAAATTGATGTCCCACCAACTTCCATTTGGATGAAAAAGTCCTTTGCCCTCACTGGACTCCAAGTGAATCTATACTCCCCACTGTGTGCTTATAGAAGAAATTACTTATACTGAACAGCACACAATATATGAACCTCCCAGGGTTGCTGTAACAAAGCACCATAAACTGGGCGGCTTACCATAGAAATTGACTCCCTCACACTTCTGGAGGTCAGTGACAAGAGCACTCGGAGCATCTTTTGTTATAATATTTGGTCTTTGACCCTGGTTCCTGACACAGAGCTCCTGAATTCTTTGGAATTGCCTCAGTGACAGGAGTGTCTTTTGTTTAATGAGGTGACTTTTGGGGTGCTCCTGAATAGCTGGTCACCAGAAGGACCAAGCCACAATTAGAAGCTCAGAAGGGGAGAGAGGCTGGAGATTGAGTTAATGATCAATCATGTCTATGTGAGGAAGCCTCTATAAAAATCTCAAAAAGTATGTGATTCAGAGAGCTCCATGTTGGTGAACCAATCCATATGCTGGGAGGGTAACGCACATCACCTTGCATGTGCAACTGGTGTCTGAGGTTGGAGGAGGGCAGTCTCGTAGGCCTGGGTCCTTCACCTGTGAGGTCTGTACTCACTCTAGTTAGTGTCAGAACTGAACTGAGCTACAGGACACCCGACTAGGGCCAGAGAATTGTTTGGTGTGGAAAACCCACACGTCAAGTGTCAGAAGCATCGAGAGCAAAGGAGAAATGCAGAAGTGTTGTTTCCAACTCAGCATCTGCGAGATGGAATTAAAAACAAGAAATGAAAAGAACAAACAAAAAAATGAGAAATGCACCCAAAATGGAGTCGCTCATGCTAGGCCCCACTTCACCAAACTGAGACCTAATTACAATTTCAACCTCTCCCAGATATGGAATCCTAAACCAGTCAGTCAGGAATCACCAGATCAGCACTATTAGGTGATCTGCCTCATAGATCCCCCTGCCCTCCCCTCAAGGGAAAGGAGCCTTGCAATAACCAACCATTCTTCTGCCTCGTATGACTTCCTTGTTCCCTCTCCCTTCTGCCTATAAAAATCTTTCATTTTATACAGCTCCTTCGAGCTCCTCTCTGTTGAGATTGCCAGCTGCCTGATTCAAATTAAAGTTTTTTTGCTCAAACTTAAAACTTTTAATATGCCTCAGTTTATCTTGTAACAATGGGAATAATCATCATTATTGCTACCTTGTTGCTTGCCACGAAGAATACATGAGTTCATATTCAAAAAGTACTTGGGGCAGCCCGGGTGGCTCAGCGGTTTAGCGCATCCTTTGGCCCAGGGTGTGATCCTGGGGTCCCAGGATCGAGTCCCATGTCGGGCTCCCTGCATGGAGCCTGTTTCTCCCTCTGCCTGTGTCTCTGCCTCTCTCTCTCTCTCTCTGATGAATAAATAAATAAAATATTTTTTAAAAAATACTTAGAACAGTACCTAGCACAGAAGATACACTCTATAAAAGTTAGCTACCATCACCAGAGGATAAGCTCCCAACCATTATGCTATTAGGCCACAGTTTTAATTTCCTATCCTGAAAATGAAAAACAACGATAAATTTCTTCCTTGGTTCTACCAAATTGAGAATGCACTTCTTCAGGGTTCGACAATGCCAACTGACTCTATAGATACCAGAAGTTGGAATCAAAAATAATACCAATAAATACTAATTAATAATCTAGTAATTAGAAAATTTTATATATATATATCTAGGCATATATGTGCATTGAAATAAAATGACAAATACAGACCCAAAAATGGTGACACAGCATGGAGGGACAATGATAAAATTGAGAATAATACTTGCTTTTATTTCATAAACTTTTGCTTTTTTTTTTTTTTTTTTTTTTTTTTGGTAGTTCTCCCTAATGAGACTGTATTCATTTCCTAATCATAAAAGTAGCCATAAAAAAACTGCTATTTTTGAAAGTAAGATCTGGGCAAAGGATCTGTAAGCCCAAAGGAAACAGAAATGCACCCACGTCCTTTCCCCTTTTCTTTCATCTCAGGACGTGCCCTGAGAAATGAAAAGGCACCGAGCCTTCACCATTGTCCCAATGTGAGATCACAGAGCGGTGACTCAGAAGCGGCTTCTGACACCAGGCAGTGCCTGAGTCAGGAAAGAACACGAGGGCTGAGCGCCGCAGCAGCCAGCCAGCCAGCTCTGCAGAGAATTGGGGCTCTCCAAACCAGCTCAGGGCACAGGGCAGTACAGTCAGGAGAGCTGTCAGCAGGTTCAGACCCTGGACTGTGCAAGGCCAGGCTCGTCTAACTAATGATATTAATTGCAAGGTGGGAGCTAAGCAAGCCGGCAGACAGAGCACATTACAGAATTGAAGAATATCCGAGCATAGAAACCCCCAATCCAGCTCCCTCATTAGGCCGCTCCACCTGCAATAGAAATCAAAAGCTCTCAGCATCAAGACTTCTTTTGCTTTAGCTCCCCGCAGAGCCTTGCATAGGACCAGGGACACAGGAAATGCTCTGCTTGGATTATTTTAATCAATATCTCTCATTTTCCTTCCTCAGCATCTATTGTTCCTTTTCCGGGCAAAAATCCCCCAGTTTGCATTGAAGGAACCACCCTTTCCCCATTCTTGATGGGCCTGTCAATTGAGGTGACCTTCCTTCCCCTGCCCAGGAGGTGGCTGGACCCTGAGCCCTGGCCTGAGCCAACTGGATGCTCTCTGTCTTGAACAGGATGGAGTGGATTCCCCCTACCAAGACTTTCCATGCACTCCAAGGTCACCCAAATCCCTGGAGCTGCAATGGTCCCTATCCTTTTAGAGACCTGCTTCTGCAGCTTTTCTCCCTTCTGAGAGCTACCCAATATATCTTTCCAATAAACTCTTTTTGTATTTAAGGAAACCAGAGCCCTATTTCTGTTGCTTACATCCAAAGAACCCAAACTTTGCTGTTTCTCATCACAAATAAAGTTAAATAAAAATAAGAAGAATTAGCATTGATTTGTTACTATTAATAAGGTTTTTTTTACCATTGCTTTTTCTGGATGTAGTGCAAACCAGCAGCTCTCAGAGAGGTTCAGTGCCTTGCACCAGGTTACACAACTAGTAAGTAACCAGAGTATGGCTTCAAACTAGGTCTTTAGCCTCAGGGACCGGGTTCTGCAGCCCGAAGGAGACCTGTTGCACTACTTGTCCCCATTGCTATCAGCCCTTTGAATTTTTCTCTACTTGCAAATTGTGGGTAAAAGAGAGAGAGCGAGAGTGGGGAGGGGGAATAAGAGACTGTGAACTATAGAGAAGAAACTGAAGGTTGTTGGAGGGGTGGTAGGCAAGGGGGATAGGCTAGATGGGTGCTGGGGATTAAGGAGGACCCTTGCTCTGATAAGCACTGGGTGTAGTCTCTAAGTGATGAATCACTGAATTCTACTCCAGAAACCAATATTACACTGTGTATTAACTGGAATTCAAATAAAAATTTGCAATAAAAAAAAATACAAAACAAAATACTCCTCAAGGACAGAAAGAAACTCTTTCTCCTGCTGCTTTCTTTTCCAGGCCAGGACTCCACCAGGAATCAAAGTGCTCAGGCCCCGTGCAAGTTCTCAATGTGAGAATCTCTCACAAAAAGGGAAGCAGATGGGCAAATAGAAAAACCTCGGGCTGCAGCAATGTTCTTGCAAAGGGTATTATTCTAGGTCCTGGGGACAGCGTGGTGAAGAACGCAGACAAAAGCTTACGTTCTAGTGAAAAATATATTCCACAGATGAACAGATAAATTCAGACTCCAATACCAGGTAGTGATAAATGCTCTGAATATCAAGCAGAATGCAGAGCTGGCGAGTGGAATTTTACAAGAGAGGAAAGCACATTTACAAGAGAGGGGAGCACATTTCAGCAGGTCGGAATGAGTGACAGAGCAAACCAGACCCATATTGGGGAAGAGGGCACCAGCTGAGTGAGCGAGAAGGCACGAAGGGAGCTGCTGGGTTGTGCAGGGAGCGCTGTGGGGCCTGTGCTGTGCTGAGGGGTGCGGGGAGGGCGGGGGGCTTGCATGGCAGGAAGAGGCCTCGGGGTCTCAGTAAAGACTTCAAATTTGGTCCTAAGTGTGATGGGAAGCTACAGGAGGGATGTATAGGGCTTATAGCATCCAGTGACTTCTCTTTCAAAAAATCATTCTAGCTGGTAGAAACAACCCAAGTGCCCATCGATGCATGAATGGAGAAACAAAATATGGCAAATCCATGCAATTGAATATTGTTCGCCATTAATAGGAATAAAGTACTGATACCTGCCACCCCACCCCCCCACACACACGCACGTGATTCCAGTTATGTAAAGAATCCGGAATAGGCAAATCGATAGAAGCAGCAGGTTAGCAGTTGCCAGGGTCTGAGGGAAGAAGGGATGGAGAATGACCACTTAATGGGGACGCAGCATTTCCTTTTGGGGGTGATGCAATGTTCTGCAACTAGACAGTGATGGTGATCCCACAACATCGTGAAGGAACTACAACCTAGTGAATTAGACAGTTCAGCATTATTAAAAGGATGAGTTTCATGTTCTCTGAAATTTTTTTAAAGGCTTTATGTATTTATTCATGAGAGAAGCAGAAAGAGAGGCAGAGGCAGAGGCAGAGGGAGAAGCAGGCTCCCTGAGGGGAGCCCGATGTGGGACTCAATTCCAGGACCCAGGGACCACAACCTGAGCCAGAGGCAGAGGCTCAACCACTGAGTCACCCAGGTGCCCCTCGTTCTCTGTATTTTATCACAATTTTTTTTTAAGATTGTATTTATTTATTTTATGAATGAACAGACTCTGAGCTGAGCCCAGAGCCCCACACAGGGCCTGATACCACGACTCCAAGATCATGACCCCAGCTGAAACCAAGAGGCAGTCACCCAAACAACTGAGCCACCAGGACACCCTATTTTATCACAATGTTAAGATAAAAAATAAAAAGCTCATTCTGGTCTCCACATGCAGAGAAGGAATGGGAAAAGAACAAAACAGAGGATAGGAAAGTTCACCCTGGCTCCGCCTTGGGCTTTGGCACATTCCTTTCCTTCTCTAAGCCTCAATTCCTTCATCCATGGAGATGGAGTTCTCATAGGTGTCACCTCCTGGGCTTGTGGAGAGGCGTGGAATATTTTGAAGTGACCCACAGCTCAATCCATGGACCTTTCCTCTTTCTGACTCAGACTTACTGCCCTGGGGGATCTCATCCAGTCTCCTGGCTTTAAATTCCACCTCCCAACTTACTCCAACCAGCTATCTCCCCTGAATGCCAGCAAGCCAACTCAGCATCTAAACTTGAGTCTCCAACCTCCAGCTTCACATACCCAAAACAAACCCTTGATCCCTGCCCTTCCCCTGACATATAACTTTACTCCCCATCTCTGTAAATGGAGCCTACATCCCTCCCAACAGGGGCCAAAAGTCTAGGAGTACTTGACCTTCCTCTCTCTCATCCCCACTTAGTCAATAAATGCAGCTATTTCTGTCTTCACAGTACACCCAGAACCCAACCTGTTTGGGTGCAAGCCACCATCACAGCTAGCCAGCATTATGGCACTAGCTCTCTGGTCTCCCAGCTCCTGCCATTGGCCCCCTTCAATCTGTCCTAAACAGGGCAGCTCCAGAGATCCTATTCAAATGGAAGTGATTATCATGTCAACCCTCTGCTCAACCCCTCAAACACCCTCACATTTCACTAAGAACAAAAACTGAATTCCTCACCCAGGTGACAAAGCCTCACATGATAAGCCCTCTGGCTCCACCACCTGCCTCTCCCTCCACCTGTCTCTGCTTCAGGGGCCCCCTTGCTGTTCCTCCGTCGAAAGATGTTTCCACTCTGGACCCTTGTACCTGTTCCTTCCACCTGGCTCTTCTCTCAGTTACCTCTGTACTCAAGGCACCTGGGTGGCTCAGTGGTTGAGCGTCTGCCTTCAGCTCAGATCATGATCCTGGGGTCCTGGGATCGAGCCCCACATCAGGCTCATCACAGGGAGTCTGCTTCTCCCTCTGCCTATGTCTCTGCCCCCCTCTCTCTCTCTTGTATCTCTCATGAATAAATAAATTAAAATCTTAAAAAAATTTTTTTTGCATAGGGTAATACACTTTTTCAGCTGTAGATTATGATATCAAAATAAAGATCATGTATTTCCAAGGAAATGTTAGCATTTGAATTGAAATGTGCCTGAACATAAATCACACATCGACTTTTGAGGAGAGAAAAAAGAATGCAAAATATCTCATTAATAAAGTTTTACAATTGATTACATGTTGAAATGATAATATTTAGGGTATATCAGACTAAACATAATACACTACTGGAATTAATCGCACCTGATTCTCTTTTCTTTTATTAGGTGGCTATTAGAAATTTCTGAGAGGCCCGTGTGGCTCACATTGTGTTTCAGATAGCACTCCACTGGAACATAGGCTCCTTCAGGACTCGGCTCCCCTGGAAGCAGAGCAAAAACCAGACTTGGGAGCCTATGGTTTATTCTAGAATGTGATACCAGGAAGCAGAAGTGAGTAACTGGGGATGGTATTAAGAAGATAAAGTCAATAAAGGCATGCATTATCAAGATCACTGTGGGTAGCAGGGATTCACTTCCAGAAAGTCATGGAGACTTTCTGGAAAGTTAAGGAATGCCTCCCAGAATTATGTCCTGGGAGACAGGAAGCTAAAGTTTTTATCCCCCAGCTCCCAACCACACAGTTGAGGGCTGCTCCCGGGAGGTGTTAACTCTCCCACACTTCTGGGCTGCACTTGTTCATGGAACAAAGGTCTTCCCACTGCATTGGGGGGAAAAAACAAAACCAGAAACCCCACAGTCTGAGTCATAGGTAGGACACCAGCCATCTGAGGCAACTCTGAGCTTACAAGGGACCATCTCTCATATCTACAGCTAAAATCAGCAGTTGACCAAGGGATCATGGTGGGCACACGAGGGGCAACAGTGTTGTCCAGCTATTAACCCCCAATATCTAGAGAAGTACCTGGAATATAGTAGATGTTCAATCAGTAGTTTGGGAACAAAATGAATGAAAATATGTACATTCAAAAAAACATTTGTTGAATAGCCACTATATACTAAGTGTATAAATGTTCAATAAATAATAGTTCTTTTCACTATTTTCTGAGTACCATCTTGTAATTCCTGGCCTTAAATTTCACTGGTTTTTCCAAACAAGAATTATTCTCCCTGATTCTTTTTTATTTTTAAGTATACCCAACGTGGGGCTCCAGCTCCCAACCCTGAGATCAAGAGTCACACACTCTACTGACTGAGCCAGCCAGGTGCCTTCTGTGCTTTTTTTTTTTTTTTTTTTTAATTTTATTTCTTCCTGATTCTTAGTAAATAATTATCTCAAACACTTTAACCTTCTCCTGGATGTCATGGCAACACATCTTTCCTGAACCTCCTTCCATGAGACCTAAGGTGGCAGACAGGGTTGAAAACTTGGAATATGAATCTCCTCAGCAAGACCCTCCATCTGCAACTTTAGTTGGGGGGCCTCAATGGAAGCAAGACGGCATGGGGAGTTTATTCACAGCCCCATAAAAGGTATTCAGGAAATACAGTTTCTCCTCTTCTCTAGCATCTGCTACAGGCATAACTCATGTTACTGTACTTTGCAGATACTGCCTTTTGTACAGATTAAAGGTTTGTGGCAACCCTGAGTTGGACAAATCTTTTAGAACCACTTTCCCAACAGTATGTGCTCACCTTATGTCTGTGTCACATTTTGGTAATTCTCACAATATTTCAAACACTTTTTTTTTTTATTTTGGTAATTTTCACAATATTTCAAACTCTTTTTTTTTTAAGATTATTTATTTGAGAGAGAGAGAGAGCATGAGTGGTGGGGAAGGGCAGAGGGAGAAGCAGATTCCCCACTGAGCAGGGAGCCCTGTGTGGGGCTTGATCCCAAGACCCCAAGATCATGACCTGAGGTGAAGGCAGACGTTCAACTGACTAAGCCATCCAGGCGCCCCTCAAGCTTTTTCAATATTATTATACTTGTTATGGTGATCTGCGATCAGTGATTATGTGTCGCTGAAAATCCATGGTGGTTAGCATTTTTTTAACCAGAAAGTATTTTTTAATTAAGGTATGTACATTGGGTTTTTTTAGACATAATGCTACTTCACACTTAATAGACTACAGTATAGTGTAAACAACTTCTACACGCAGTGGGAAATAAAAAATGTATTTGACTCATTTTTTGCAATATTTACTTTATTGCGGTAGTCTGGAATTAAACCCACAACATCTCCAAAGTAGGCCTGTATATTGCTTTGTGCACATGGCAAGTGCTAATAAATGCTTAACTCACACCCTCCAAGCTCCTGTGGAAAGGATCCAGGACTGCTGAAAATCCCTGCCTACCACCACCCAGCACCCACCAAGGACCAGCCCCTGGAGAAATGCCTACACTGCCAAGTTCCCAGAAATACCAATAGTACTGCACTTGCTTATAGGCAGAAAAAGGGTGATTTGCTGTTTGTATCTAAAAGCCTTCCTCAGATGTTAATTTATCTCTTTAACTGAGGCAATGCAGTTTCTGCCTCTAATTGAGACCCTTAATTATCCACACCTCCTACTACTATTTACCGCATCGATCTCCTGCAAGACTGAGCCTTCTAGCTGTAATTACAGAAAACCTATTCCTTCAGCTTCCCGGTGAGACAGCACCTTTAATTTCCTGCAGTGTCCTTCCCTTCACCCATCAGGTGAAACAGAAAAGTAGGTGAGTCATTCTGACTCTCCTAACTTGAGAGATAAAGGAAGGGAGAAAGAGGAGACTCAACTAAAGAAAAAAAAAAAAAAAAAGGTGAAAAAAACAAAAGCAAATCCACGGTGGAGACCTATCAAGCAAAATTACCCCAGAAAATATGGCTTTAATATCTGGAGGTTGTGGCCAACCTAAAGCCAAATGTTCACCAAATCCTGTATCACTTCCCACTTCCTGGGCACATGGAAAGACTACAATTCCCAGCAAGCTCTGCAGAGAACTTGATGCCCATGTGACCAGTTCAGGCCAATGGACCCTGAGCAAAAATTGTATCAATGCATCATGCTCTTATTTCCCCATATTGGAAGCTAGAGGCTAAGATGGTGGCACCACAAAATGGGGCAGCCTAGATCAGGGAATGACCCCAGAGAAGACAGCTCCCTGGAGAGTCATCGGACTTAGCATGAGTCAGAGACTGGGCTACTCGTTTGGTTGGCTTCTGCAGCCTAAGCCTGGCCTGTCTATCCAGAACAAAACAGAGATCTTCTATTACTTCCCACTCCATATTTAAAGGGTGTCATCATAAAGGGGCACCTGGGTGGCTCAGTCAGTTAAGTGTCTGACTCTTGGTTTTGGCTCAGGTCATGAGCTCAGGGTCGAGAGTTAGAGCCCCGCATCAGGTTCCATACTCAGTGCAGAGTCTGCTTGAGATTCTCTCCCTCTGCTTCTCACACACACACTCTCTGGCTCTCTAAATAAATAAATAAAATCTTTTTAAAAAAAATTTTAGGGACACCTGGGTGGCTCAGTGGTTGAGCATCTGCCTTTGGCTCAGGGCGTGATCCCAGAGTCCCAGGGTCGAGTCCCGCATTGGGCTCCCTGCATGGAGCCTGCTTCTCCCTCTGCCTGTGTCTCTGCCTCTGTATGTGTGTCTTTCATGAATAAATAAATAAAATCTTTTAAAAGGAATTTTTAAGGGTGTGTCATAAAACATTAAAGAAGCCTTAGTTGAATGAGACATTTTAAAATCATGTAGCCCAAATATATGGAATGGTGGGTTACAGAACAGGAAGTTACTTCTTTCGTTGACGTGCTTGACCCAAGCTTCCATTTCCTCCTCTATAAGATGGGCATAAAAAATAACACCTACCTCAGGGAGTTGCCATGAAGTTCTTTAAAAATAATTCATTAAACAAACATATAGTACTTACCATGCCCAGGCACCATTCTTCTTACCAATGTAAACATATTCAATCTTTGTAGTAGTTTCTTAGAGACACAGAGATAAATTACCTCCAAACTGGGTATATTATGACAATTGGAAATTTATTCTTTCACAGTTCTGGAGCCTAGAAGTCTGAAGCTAAGTTCTTACTGGGGCCATGCTCCCCCCAAAAGCTCTAGGGAAGAATGCAAGGCTTAAGAAATGGGTTCTGGGAGGCATCTGAGTGGCTCAGTAGTTGAGCATCTGCCTTCAGCTCAGGTTGTGATTCCAGGGTCCTGGGATCAGGTCCCACATCGGGCTCCCCGCAGGGAGCCTGCTTCTCCCTCTGCCTATGTCTCTGCCTCTCTCTGTGTGTCTCTCATGAATAAATAAATAAAATCTTTAAAAAAGAAAAAAAATGGGATCTGGGGTAGGAATGAGACTTATTTTGCATTGTATGCCTCCCTATGCTTGAATTTCTTTTACAAGGTACATGCTTTACTTTTTTCTTTTATAATACCAACAAGAACACTAGTTTAAAAAATTATCTCTAACAGTGAAAAGATAGGCTACATCCCAGGGGAAGGGAATTCCAGGAATCAGTGAGTAGCTGGGACAGTTATGTGTTTATTTTGCCTTTATTTCATTGTGAGGGGAAGACTAGGGATTCCTCAGCCCTGAGCTACTTCCACCTCCTCAGATGGTCATCCCTAGAAGGTGTGTCTAACCAGATGGGCATAAATTCTCACATTTTCTTTCTCTTCTTTGCTGTTTGTTTGTTATTGTGCTTTTACAGATTTTGGAAATGGTAGGAAATCAGAAGTTGCTGATTATTTTTTTTTTCTCCTCTTACTGTCCCAGGATTTCCCCAGCCCCAAAAGACCCACATGCTGTCGCCTTTTACACAGGGGTGGCCAAATGTTGTCACCATAAGGTGTTCTTGGTAGATTCCAAATAGCAAGCAAGAGCCCTCAAAAATTATCTCTCCTCTTGGTCCCTTGGGAGAAGCAGTGCCTGTCCCTAAGACAAAAGCTGTGCAGTGTTTCTACTTTCCACATGGCGCCCTCATTCAACACCACTGGCAACACTGATGCTTTGGCTAGGTCCAGTTGATGGCAAATCTCAGCAGGGCAGGAACCAGTGCAGAAGGAAGACGGTGTACACAGGGTGAAGAACACGGGCTGCAGGGCCAGATAGGAGAGACTTGGCTTTCTACCCTCTCCAGACAAGTTACTCCACCTCAGCAGCCCCGCTGGTCAGGAAGACTGAGCGTACTCGTGCTCACAGAGCACTTAGCACAGCACCTCTCCCACCCCAGGCCATCGGTGCTGGAGACAATGTAGCTGTTGCTACAGCTGGGTGAATGGGTAACTTCCATGCTCCTGGGCTGTTCCCCCCCTTTTCATTCCTCCCACAGGTTTGCTTCTGTCCCCATAATGCTTTCCCGGCATTGGCATTTGCCATGGAGAAAGGAAGTTCTTGGTGGTAGTGATGGTGGTTATTGCTAATGTTGATGCCATTTTCAGCTCTAAACTATAGTTTTCCTGATGAGGGAGAAGGTTTCCTGGATAGTGTCAGGTGATGAACAAAGCACCATCTGCATCCAGAGAGACCTGGACCCTAATTCCAGGTCAGCCACCTACTAGTGGGGCAGCCTTGGGCACATTATTTAATAATTCTGAGCCTCAGTTTCCTTATCTATAAAACAGGCATAACCATCACCAATTCACTCAACCAATTTTTATTAAGTTTTCTTAGGTGCTAGGTACTGTGCTCGGTGCTGAGGGTGCAAGAACAGAGAAAAGCCATCCCTAATTTCAAGGGATCACCATCTGGAGTTCTCTGCTCCAGAGAACAGTAATGAGGTGCATGGGCTTTGGAATTAGACAGATCTGGGTTCAGATGTATCCTCTGAATTCACTAGCTGTGTGATCTTGGGCAAGTTAATCACCTTTGCTGGTCCTTTAGTTCCCTCATCTTAAATGGAGGTGGGAACAACAACAGCTACCTCATGACCTCATGGATGGTTTTGAGGACTCAAGTATATCATGATGTAGAGCCCCTAGTCCAATGGTGACCCCCAGTAGGCACCCAGCCAAGGTTAGCCTCCATGACGGGGTGCACTCACGTGTGGCCAGCACCGTGAAGGGAGTTTGTACTGCTTCCAGGGGGTAATTATAGACGGAGTCGGGGATGTGGGAGTCAGGAAAGGCTTCATGGACACTCTGCTGTCTGGACAGAATCTTGAAAAATAAGTAGATGCCTGCCAAGAAGGGAAGGGGAATCAAGAAATGCTTTCAGGGAGCTACAGAGGTTCGGGGTGATAGGAGCATAGGGTACAGGGCAGGGAGGTTGGCAGGGCGGGAGGTTGGGCTGGCTATGCGGATGGCCAGAGCCAGATGTTGGCAGGAGCCAGAGCCCAGAGAGTCTTAGATAGAACTCCCAGGAGCTCTGGGTTTATTCTAAGGGGACTAGGGAGCCACTGAGAGCTCTTGAGAGCAGAGGACAAGGCCGTTAGGTCACCATAGAAAGGACGGTGATCTGTTACATCTACGGAAAGGTTCTAGGGATGGAGGGGCACAGCATGGTCTGGAAGGGGGCAGGCCTGGAGCCAAAGGAGGAGATGTCGCCACAGCCCCAGGAGAGGTGAGGGAGAGATGGGGAGGGCTGCACAGGGCAGTGCAGTGGGGGTGGAGAGGACCCACCTGGTGCACCCTCGCAGTGAGCTGTGTTTATTGTCACCCTTTCCCCACCCCTTGTCTCCTTTTCCTTCCTTCCCTCCAGCATCTTCTCTATCTATCTATCTATCTATCTATCTATCTATCTATCTATCTATCTCTCAGTCTCTGTCTCTCAGCTCTGCTTGGAGCAGGAAACTAGGAAACCCAGCCCTGGTTTGATCCCGACATGCAGCATCATCTCAGGGGGGCCAGAGCAGGAGCGAGAGAAAAAAAAAAAAAAAAGGACACAGAGGTTCACCGCCTCCCCTTCCGATTTTTCTAAAAAGCAATTCCTTTCTTGCACCAGGACAAATCCCCTGGGGAAAGCTAGCAATCCTTGTCTCCTGAAGACTGTGCCTCCGCCCACTGCCTCTGGACCTCAGTGTGCTGGCCACCTCCGTACCAAATTGCTGGTGGCTGCTGGGTCACCGCCTCCAGTCACACCCTGCAGCAAGCAAACAGGACAGTAAGCCTACTGCAAGTCAGGAACTGGGCAGGTACTGGGCCAGAGCAGAAACCCTGCCCCCACGGGGGTGCTCACGGCCTGTGCGGGAGAGCACATGCGTGCAAGGAATTCCAGGGCGGTGCCAAAAGTCTTCCAGCAGAGGTCTGCACAAAATCCTGCAGGACGACGATCATAATGACTGATTTACTGAGCTCATGCTAAGTTCCAGGAATGGTGCTAAGCCCTTTCCGTAAATCACCGCATCAAAGCCTCAGAAGACACTTCCTGTCTTGTTTGCCACTGTGTCCCTCATGGCTAACTAAGCATGATGCTTGGCACGTAGGGGGCCCCCAAGAAGTAATCCACAGAGGGGCGCCCGGGTGGCTCAGTCCATTGAGTGTCCGACTCTTGATCCCAGCCCAGGTCTTGATCTCAAAGTAGGTTGTGAGTTCAAGCCCCATGTTGGGCTCTGTGCTGGGAATGGAGCCTACTTAAAAATGAAAAAAGAAAAGAAAACTCAGTATTCCACTGCGAAAAACACCCCAGTGAGGTCTCAGAAGTACCTCCAGCTCACAGATAGGGAGACTGAGGCTCAGAGAAGTGAGGTAGGTCCTAGGCCCACGGTCATGGAGAAAGTAGCAGAGCTGGGAGTCGCTCCAAGGCCGGCTCAGCCCATGATCTTAACCGCTGTGCCCACGGCTGGTCCCAGAAAGAGAGGCAATAAATTGTCCCGTGGAAGGATGTGGTTGAGGAAGGCTTTCCAAGGGAGGTGATTCCCTTGCAGACCCTTCAAGAACAAGCTTGCCAGGTGGACGAGCAGAGGAAGGGCTTCTGGGAGGATGCGGATGGGGCGGTGGGGACGCAGCACCGTGTGGCTGACCATCCACTGCACCTGGAGTCCCAGCAGATAAGGCTGGAAAAGTGGGGGCAGCCAGATGACCACGGGAGAGACTCACATGCTCCCTTCACCCGCTCCACTTCCCTTCTGGGGCTCCAATCTGGAAGGTTCCACTGCACGGTGCGGGCGCTTCTCATGCCTGCGTTTGATTTATTTTATAGCTGGAGTTCCGGAGCTTTTGTGTTGGCTGCAACATATAATACAGAGTTTCCCTCCCAAGCAATTCTTCATCTTTGGCAACCCACTGGAGCGTGATTTTGGCACAACTGTGTGACGTGGCGGGGGCTCAGCTGGTGCGAGCCCAGGACACCCCGTGGCGGCCACGCCAGCTGCTTAAGCCAAAGTGCCAGGGCTCCTGCCAGGAGGGCCAAACGTCCCACCCTCTGGTGGTGGCACCAGTAACACATCCCTTTGGTTCTTGGTCCCCACCACCACCCCGTCGCCTTCGCCTCTCCCATTGAGAGGAAGGAGGAGAGCAGGGACACCATGTTTCTGTTTGTGTCTGTGTTTTCATCACTCACGATGTGATGTCATCCCTCCCGCAACACACCATCTCTTTCTCCCTGGGGGTCACGAAAAGGTCACAGGCTCCTGAATCAAAACCAAGTTCGGTTTCAGTCCCAGATCTCACAGATTGGCTTTACTCTAGGGCCTTAGGTGGGGAGCATCTTCACCTTTCCTAAATATCCGTTTCCTCGTCTCCAAAATGGAAGTAAGTGATCGTAATCCTTACCTCAGAGGGATAGTATAAGGTTTAGCAATTAACTGTGTAAAGCTCCAAGGGCAGCACATAGTAGGTGCTACGGACTGAATGTTTTTGGCTCCTTCAAATGTATATGCTGGAGCCCTAACCCCCAGTTCAGTGGTGTTTGGAGGTGGGGCCCCTGGGAGGCAATTAGGATTAGTTGAGGTCATGGGGATGGGGCCTTGGTCTAATGGGATTAGTGTCCTTTTAAGAGCAAACACCAGAGAGCTTGCTCGAGCTCTCTCCTCTGTGCAGACACAGCAAACAGGCAGCTATCCACAAGCCAGGAAGAGTCTCCACTAGGAGCCAAATCTGCTAGCACCTTGACCTGGGACTTTCCAGTCTCTAGAACTGTGAGAAATACATTTCTGTTGTTTAACTACCCAGTCTATGATATTTTGTTGTGGCTGCCCAAGCTGAGCAGGTACTCAGTAAATATCAGGTCATCGTATAAATGTCTTGATTCCCGTCCTCTCGAGGGCAGGATCCATGACACATCTAGGTTTGCAGAGCACCTGCTGCATACTAGATGCGCCATAAATATTAGTTGAAGAATTAGTGAGTGAGAGAGCGTGCAAATGAGTGAGTGAGAGGCAGAGAAGCAGCTCAGGGAATCCACTGATTGAAGCAGTGGATTCTCTTTCACTCACATCTTCTCAGGGTGCAAATATACACCCACTTGGCAGGCTGACCCCCACAACCTCCTCCTGGCTCCCTAGAAGCCTTACAAGGTGGCCTGGCCTAGGCATTCCCATGGCTCTTTGCTCTCAGAATCAACCATGAGGCCCTGAAACTCCCTGTCTGCCAGGAAAAGCCGCACCCCAGGTATGAACAGAGAAGGACCCTCAACCCGGGTATGAACAGAAAAGGACTCCCACCCTAGGTGTGAACAGAAAAGGCCCCACCCCAGGTGTGAACAAAAGGGCCTCATCCCAGGTAAGAACAGAAAAGGTCCTCATCCCAGGTATAAGCAGAAGGGCCTCACCCCAGGTGTGAACAGAAGGGCCTCACCTCAGGTGTGAACAGAGAAGGACCCTCACCTCAGGTGTGAACAGAGAAGGACTCCCACCCTAAGTGTGAACAGAAAAGGCCCCACCCCAGGTGAGAACAGAGAAGGACCCTCACCCCAGATGTGGACAAAAGGGCCTCATCCCAGGTATAAACAGAGGACTCCCACCCTAGGTGTGAACAGAAAAAGCTCCACCTCAGGTGAGAACAGAGAAGGACCCCCACCCCAGGTGTGAGCAAAAGGGTCTCACCCCAGGTATGAACAGAAGGGCCTCACCCCAGGTGTGAACAGAAGGGCCTTGCTCCAGGTGTGACCAGAGGACTCCACCGCAGGTATGAGCAGAAAGGTGCCTACCAGGCTCACAGGGATGGGCTCTCACCAGTAGATAAGATTTGCTCAAAGTGAGAATTGCTTAAAGAAAGCCCAGAGCTCACTGGATTCACCGATGTTAGTTCTGAGAAGGCCCTGGAGTTCCCCAGCCACCCCACACTCCACACCCCAACTGTTAGAACGCTGGCATCATGTCATTGGCAGGCCGCCTTAATTTATAAATGTCTTTGTTTCCCTGTCCCCGGATATCACCTCCTTAGCCCCCTTTCCCTCACCCCCCCTCCCCAAGTTTGCACAAAAACACCATTTGTGGGAGCTAGACTCCCAACCTTGGCACAGAGCCACAAAGTGAAGTAATTGCGCAATTAGAACTTAATTGCTGGATTTAATTTCGTGGTGGGTTTTTTTTTTTTCCTTTTCGTCTCAATTGTTGAAAATGTGCAGTTCCCGCCTTCGAATGTCTGATGAGTTCCTTCTGTCTGCCCCAGGACAGGACGGGATTGGGGGAGGGAGAGGCAAAGACAGCCGCTGAATTTTGCATCTCAAAGAGAATTTACAAAGTTAACCTACCCCCGGTGGCTGGAAGCCGATAAGGAGGGAGAGGTTTAACTCCAAGGCTTGGTGGCAAAGGATTTGTCCCTTGAGGCCAAATTTGCAGTGACCTTCCCAAGCTTGGCAGCTGTGTGGCGTATCCCTGCATTAGCCACCATTCACGGAGGACCTACCGTGTGCGTGTGCGAGGCACGCTGCACTCTCCCACCTGCAGCCTCCCAACAAGCCTACCACCAGAGGATCTCGGTCCATCTTATTATACAAGAGGAAACCGGGACTCAGAGAGGTTCGGTAGCTTGCCCAAGGTCACACAGCTAGTTAATGCTCGTGCTGGAATGTGAGGGGAGCAGCTAGCTTTCCCTCCACTCCTGGCAGCAAAGGGCCTAGCAAGTGCTCCAGGACCCTGCAGCCACTCCAGAAAACATGGTGCAATCTGCATGCATCTAGAACATAAGAAAATGGGCTCAGTCCCTCCTTTCCTCCTTAAGAGCAGGGAAGCTCTACGATCCACACCCCGCACACGCACACACTCGACAAGGCCACACCACAGGCCTCTTCAACACACCCCAGCTGCATTGTTCCCCCAGCTGCTCCACAGCTGCCACTGCCACCCACACCTTCCTCCTCGTCCCTAGGAACACAAGATCGGGTTTACCACCACCGCCTCCACCAGCTGCCAGGCGCCTTCTGAACACTAATGGTGTGAAGAGGGTCCTCGACTTGGCTCAAGGACCAGCCCCGTCCTGCTTCCACCATGCATGGCCGCTGGAGGCCTCAGGAGGTGCCCAGAACTCGGTGCTCCTCCAGGAAGGGGCGTTTACCTCCACACCCGGCTCAGGGTTCCTAAGGCAGGACCTGTGTCTCCTATTTTTTTTTTTTTACGGTGCGACCATGAACGTCACAACCTGCAGAAGTTTGCAACATGAAATGCAGTCCTCAGAAATCACGCCACTCATTTGGCCCCTGTTGTGCGTGGTACCGTTTCAATGGAAAGTTTCGTGTCCTTGGACCATGTTGTCAGACATCGTCCGGTGGGGCAAAGTCCTCACATGTTCAGCAGACAAGCACCAGCTTGGCTCGGTTCCAGGGGCCTGCACACCGCAGCCCACAGGCCGAACCCAGCGTGTGGTTTTGAACAGGACGGTTTTTCCATCAGTGATTGGAGTGGGCGGGGGAATAAATAAATTAAAAAGCAAAATGGTATTCATGACCTACACAAAGCATACGAAATTCAAATTTCAGTGTCAGTAAAGTTTTATTGGAACACAGCCACGCTCCTTCATCTGCGTACTTCATGCGGGGTACATGCGACGGGGACTACGCGGCCTGCAAAGCCTGAAATATTTACTATGTGGCCCTTGGGGAAAGGTTTGTTAACCCCTGGTCTAGACTCTGACAGCACTTTTGTACCTCATCCTACATCTTCTCCAACCGTGTGATGATACCAACAGTCGGCCCGTCTCCTCATTGCGTGGGACTCCAGCTTCCATCATCCACACTAATGCCCCTCCACGGGGCAGAGCGGGTCTCCCAGGACGCTGACTGGCCCTCACCTGTGCCCCCAGCCCTGCCAACGGTGAGAATGGGCCAGTGATAGAGCATGAGCTTTGGCTCTCAACTGCCTGGGTCTGACGTCCGGCTTCTCCATTTACCACCACGGGGCTCACAGGTGCCTCCCTGTGAACAGCGGGTAGTAATGATGCCCACAGCACCGGGCGGGTGTAAGGATTCAATCTAAGGCTGTAGTTACGGGGCTTAGCCCGGTGCCTGCCACACAGTACCTGTTCCATCATCAATATTACGTTGTGGCTGATGGGCTACAGAGACAAGGATGTGATCCCAAAACCTTCCTCAGGACCATTCCTCCAAGGGGCTGGCCTACCTCATGTCTCTAGTTCTATTATCCACTTTACCTCCTTTCCTTCCTCCCGCCACCTAGATATTAACAACAGTCTTATATGTGCCCCTTGCTGCCACTTCAAATGGTTTATGACTCAATTTTCCTGGCTGTAATATGGGTACAAGGGCTTCCTCCCAATCTAGCTGACGGAGCTGCTGAGCCGATGAGACAGGGCGAGGGCTGAAGGAAATAATTTGTGATGTGCAATGCCCTGTACAGATGTTACTCGTGATTCTTGTTACCTTGCAGGCATAGGAGACTCGAGTTGTGAGTTGAGTTGCGCCCCCTCCCCCCACCAAAAAAAATATATGATCAAGTGCTAACCCCGCAGGAGCTGTGAACGTGACCTTATTAGGAAATGGGGTCTTTGTGTGGATGTCATCGAGTTTAAGATGACGTCATAGCATGACAGGGTGCCTCCTAAGGCCATAACTGGTGTCCTCGTGAGAGGAGAGAAATTGGGTCACAGACACAGAGAGAAGATTGCCATGTGACAAGGGAGGCAGAGGCAAGAGGGATGCCAGCCAAGGAACAACTGGGCTGTCCAGGAACCATCAAAAGCTAGATCCTTCCCTAGAACCTTCCCAGCTCTGCCAACAGACAGTTGAATATCCAACTTTCAGCCTCCAGGACTGTGAGACAGTACATTTCTAGTTGTCCTAAACCTCCAAGTTCTAGTTGTTACGGTGGCCCCAGGAAGCCAGTATAGGGAACAAATGAACTTTTAAGTTAATAAGGCCACCCCCCACCACCCCCCTCCCCAGATCACCTGTGGGGAACACACATTTACTCAGACCAGGCCACCTGTCCTTGCTGGATTCCCCATCACACTGGCACCCAGACCACACTCAGCCACCAGTGTCCCCAGGTCATGTTTTCCTGCCACACAGTATTGTCTCTGCCAGGTAGCCACTAGCAAGGCAAACACGAGGTGGTGTGCTGCACAGGGGCCTCAACACAGTGGACGCCAACAGCCCAGCTGCTGGCCTCGGCTAGGCACCGTGCGAGGGGCCTGCGTTCCAGTGAGGCCTTCCTTGCTGGTGGCCTTTGTTTCCTTGCAAAGGAGAGAAATGGGAGAGAATCCATTTCAATGAAGGCTGAGATGCTGAGCTCGTCAAGCCCTGATGAAAATGAAAAGTTGGGCAGCCCTGGTGGCTCAGAGGTTTAGCACCACCTTCGGCCCAGAGCATAATCCTGGAGACCTGGGATCGAGTCCCAAGTCGGGCTCCCTGCATGGAGCCTGCTTCTCCCTCTGCCTGTGTCTCTGCCTCTCTTTGTCTGTCTCTGTCTCCATGAATAAATAAATAATCTAAAAAAAAAAAAGAAAGAAAGAAAAGTTACCTCTATCCTCAGAGCCAGAGTTCATCTGTTCTTAATGAAACCCTCACCCCAAAATAGAGCTCAGAGGAGTGAGATTCAGACAGATTTTTTTTTCTTTTGAAACAGTAAAAGAAAGTATCCACCTGCTATCTCTGGGCTCCTATAAGCGGACATGCTTGCCCATCTCCTTGCTGCATCATTCCATCCCTTCCTCAGAGAAAGTCCCTCTGTGAGCCCAGATTTTTTTTTTAGGTTTTATTTATTTATTCATGAGAGACAGACAGAGAGAGGCAGAGACATAGGCAGAGGGAGAAGCCGGCTCCCTGCGGGGAGCCTGATGCGGAACTCGATCCCAGGACCCCAGGATCATGCCCTGGGCCAAAGGCAGATGCTCAACCACTGAGCCACTCTAGTGGCTACCCCAGGCCCCTCCCCCAGGCCCAGATTTAATCCAGCTCAACTGCTGCCTTCCTCCTCCATGAAACTTTCCAGTTTGCACTCCAACCAGGACTGGCTTCCTGGACCTACGATCTGTGCAGTCACGCAGGCCCCTGAGCTCAGAAGGACCGATGTTTGAGTGAATGCTCTGCTGTCACCGCCTTGAAATTCCTAATCATTTTTAAATGATTTTTAAAATTTTAGTCTCAGATTTTCATTTTGCACCAGGCCCCACAAATTATGTAACTGCTCCTAACTCTGACCCTCTCCAGCCAACCAGTCAGAACAACCCCTCCTTCCTCCGGACCTCAAAATGTACTACCTACCCATAAATCTCACCAGGATTCTTGCTGGAGTAGTTGCCAAGCACCAGTTGGGGTGTCAGAGATTGTTCTAGGCCATGTGGCTCAGCAGCAAAAAGGACAGTTGAGTCCCTGCTGCTACAGACCCGATGCTCCAGTGCAGGGAAGACAAATCAAACACAGTGAGAGGAGATTCAAAATCCCCTGACTTTCTCAAAGTCAGCTTCAATTTCTACTTGTGTGTTGATTTCTATACACTTGTCACTCCTCACTAATAATATTTCAGTGTCTCCTGGGATAAAGACCAGAATCCCAAAGTCAGCCTGTAGGACCTGTGGGGCCGGACACCCCCCACCCACCACCTCCGTCTTGTTCTGTCCTCACTGGGTCTCCCCAGACTTACCCTCTGCGTTAGTCTGGGAGGGCTGCTGCAGACTGGGCATCTGACACAACTGGAATTGATTTTCTTGCAACTCCGGAGGCCGGAAGTCCAAGATCAAGGTGTTGGTAGGGATGGTTTCTCCTGAAGTTTCTCTCCCGGGCTCATAGATGGCCCACTTCTCTCTGTATCTTTATTCAATCTTGGCTCACACATCCCTGGTGTCTGTTCCTCTTCTTATACGGACCCCATTTGGGGCACCTGGGTGGCTCAGCGGTTGAGCATCTGCCTTTGGTTCAGGTTGTAATCCTGGGGTCCCGGGATGGAGTCCCACATCAGATTCCCTGCGGGGAGCCTGCTTCTCCTTCTGTTTATGTCTCTCTGTGTCTCTCATGAATAAATAAATAAAATCTTTAAAAAAAAATAAGGACCCCAGGCATATCGGATTAGGACCCCACCCTTGTGACTCTTTTCACCTTAATTACCTCCTTAAAGGCCCCATCTCCAAATGCCATCATATTGTGGGTTAGGGTTTCAACATATGAGTTGGGGGTTAGGGATACAATTCAGCCCATAATATACTCTCTGTGTCCCAGGCACGTGCAGTTTGCTTTGCCCAAAATGCTCTTCGTTTCATAAACCCCTGTGCATCTTTCAGGTCTCGGTGCTAACACCACTGCCTCCCAGAAGTCTTCCCAGATTGTCCCGGACCCTCCAACATCTCATCGCCATCCTGGCATCCTAACCACCACTTATTGATGGATGGTGTGCTCCTCTTCCAGCTGGCTGTGAGCCCTCTCTAACCCCCGGCCCTGTGCTGGGAACATCGAAAGTGCTTGATGAATAGGTATGAGACTTACCCTGACAAGAGAAAACATGAGCTCCTGATAAGAACAAGCCCCACCTGCAGCCACCCAAGACACTAAACAATTACTGAGTATGTGATTAGATGCAGGGTCAGCCAGGAAGACTGCATCAACTCTGCTCCCGTCTCTTCCAGATTCCTCCCCAGTGGTTTCTCCTCTCCACCACAGTCCCACTCGGCTGCTGTCCACGTTCCATGTGGTCCTTGGGGAAGGCAAAAGCCCACCCCAAAGGGCACGAGAGCCCCAGTAAAAAGACACATGGAAATCATAAACCTCAGACACGGATCCAAGGACATAGCAGGGAATTCTATGACCCCAGAGCCAGCGTGGATATGCACACATGCACGCGTGCACACACAAAAAACTGCAACTCTTCACGGCACATTTCGTCTGCAACATGCCATACTTTGAGTGGAGTTAGCCATCTGAGGGTCTGCTCAGGAACTTTTAGCCCTGGTGCTCTCGTCCAAAGCTGCCAAAACAGACAATGAGAGGGATGCCTGGGTGGCTCAGCGATTGAGCACCTGCCTTTGGCCCAGGGCGTGATCCTAGAGACCCAGGTTCAAGTCCCATGTCAGGCTCCCTGCAGGGAGCCTGTTTCTCCCTCTGTCTCTCTCTCTCTCTCTATCTCATGAATAAATAAGTCTTTTTAAAAAATAGACAGTGAGAAAAGCACCCTGAGACACAATTGCAATGCCTAGAAATTGTACATCAGACACATGGGCAGTGTGTGTGGAAGCAAGTCAACCATCCCTGGAACTGAACACAGGCAGGGCGGACCCGAATCTCTCAGGCAATTGCACCTAAGCATGCACATGCACGTGTGCAAAGATATTTGATATGTGCCTCACACACTGTCCACGGCACCTACCCAAGTTGGGTGGTCCTCAAACCCTGAGAAGATAAGGCGGTATCACAGTAGAGTCTCTGAAAACACACAAGATTTCCAAAGATGAATCTACCGGAAAATCAAGAATAGTGGAGGGGCGCCTGGGTGGCTCACTCCGTTGGGCGTCTGCCTCAGGCTCAGGTCATGATCCTGGGGTCCTGGGATCAAACCCTGCTTTGGGCTCCCTGTTTGATGGGGAACCTACTTCTCCCTCTCCCTTGTGCTCTCACAGTTGCTATCTCTCTCTGTCTCTGTCTCTCTCTCTCAAATAAATAAAATCTTTTTAAAAATTGTGTAGAACAGTAGACTTGTTCTGCCTCCCATACTACATGCCCCCAAAACAAGCAGAACCAGGGCCAGTGGATGGGAGCTGGAGAGGCAGGTGTCAGTTCAGCCTGAGGGCAGAAGGGAATGGGTAACCTTGACCTTCCAGGAGGTAGCCATGCTCAGGCCAGGCCTACACTCAAAGGCCTTCTTACAGTGGAGCTTCAGGTCAGGATGGAGCACAGGTATTGGATTCTAGTAAGGTTTAGATTTTAATAACTATAAACCCAAACAAACCGGGTTTGTTTATAAATAAACATTTATAAGTAAACATTTATAACATGTTATAAATGTTATATAAATATAACATTTATAAATAAACATTTATGTTTATAAATAAACATAAATAAATATTTATTTATTCATGTCAAAATTTGACACAGAGAGACAGAGAGGCAGAGACACAGGCAGAGAGAGAAGCAGGCTCCCATCACACCCTGAGCCAAAAGCAGATGCTCAGGGGCTAAGCCACCCAGTGAGAACTCTTTTTAACATCTAGTTCAAACTGGTAAAGCGAACAGTACTGGCTCTCATAACCAAAAAGACCAGAGGTAGATAAGACAGGCTTCAGGCTAGGTGTGATCCAGATGCTCATAACATGTCATGAGGACTCTGGCTCCATTTCTCTCTGCTTCTCCAGGCCCTTCCTTCCTCCATGTTGGCTTTGATCTTCAGCTGGCTTCCTCTTGCAGGAGCCAAAAACGGCTAACGTAGTCCCTGATCACGAATCTTCACTCCTTTACTGTTTTCTGGGGAAAAACACGAAGTCTTTGCCAGAAGGCCGAACAGTGGTCTTTTTGCAGCTCATGGGACTTCATTGTAATTAAAGTCAAGGATCCCAAGATGAGAAGATTTTCCTGGATTATCTGAGTGAGCCCTGAATGCCATGACAAGCATCCTCACAAGAGAGAGGCTGGAGAAGACTAAACACACCCAGAACAGGAGGAGGCAATATGACCTTGGAAGCAAAGAATAGAATCATGTAGCCACAAGCCAAAGAACGCCAGCAGCCACCAGAAGCTGGCGGAGGCAAAGAGCGGATTCTCCCCCTAGAGCTTTGGGGTTTGGCCCAGAGATATTGATTTCGGACTTCTCGCCTCCAGAACTGTGAGAGAACACATTTCTGTTTTAAGCCACGATGCTGTGATCATTCGACGCAGCAGCAATAGGAGCTCATACACCGTCCACCGCCCGCATACTTCTGGGCAGGGCACATGGGACACGCTCATGTCACCGTACAACCTCTGTTGGCAGAACTCTTGAAAATCATTGCCGCACTGGAGTGGCCAGCAATAAATGTACTACATGCAAAAGTCACTATGAATCGCAGAAATCCACCCCATCAAATAAAAATGCATGGCCAACTCATGAATGCCCGAGTCTTTTGGGTTCCCCCAAATCTCCCAGGCACTCAGTTCCCTTTTGGCCATCAGAAGAGAGACGCTGGGGGATCCTTGAGTGGTTCAGTGGTTGAGCATCTTGGGTCCAGGGCATGATCCTGGGGTCCTGGGATCGAGTCCCACCTAGGGCTCCCTGCATGGAGCCGGCTTCTCCCTCTGCCTGTGTCTCTGCCTCTGTCTCGCTCTGTCTGTCATGAATAAATAAACCAAATCTTTAAAAAAAAAAAAAAGAGAAGACAGACAGTGGGAGAGGAACCAGGAGCCGAGAAGGGCAGCAGTCCTGGCCGATTGCAGCTTCAAGCTCTTACTTTTGCAGATTCTACAAAGATGCGTGAGTGTATATGAAGATGCTGCTAAGGGCCCCTCCCGGGACTTTGCAAGTGGCTCTGCAATGAGGGGTCCCGAGCCTCAGGCTTCCATAGCCCGGGGGTGGATTCACCCCCAACCTGATGTACGTTTATCAGAGTCACTCTGGCCGAGGGCTGAGACCAGACCGTGGAGGGACAAAGGTAGGAGGAGGGCCCCTGGAAGGAGAGACTTTCCCTGACCCAGTGAGACGTGATGCAGTGGGGACGGGTTGGGGTGGTCTGGCCAGGTTCTGGATAGATGTGGAAGGTCAAACCAATGGGTTTCCTGATGGAATGAAATGTGGGATGTGAGACAAGGGAAGAGGTCAAGGATGACTGCCCAGTTCTAGTTGGAGCCACTAATAGGACGGTGTTGCTATGGGCCGAGCTAAGGAAGGCTAAAAACCAGGGCCGTGCAGTGGCCCCACAACCCCATGATGCAGGCAAGTCATCTTGATTCTGAGCCTGGGAAAGAGTCCATGATTTAAAAGAGGTGGAATCATCTCTGTTTTTTTTTTTTTTTTTGTTTCTCTCTCTCTTTTTGTTTTTTTGTTTGTGAGGGGGTTTTTTTGCCTTTGCTTTTCCCGTAGCCCTTCCTCTTCCCTGCTGCTTCTGTGTCCCCCAGGAAACCTCTGTCTCTCCCCACTGCACAGGTGAAGCTCTCCCCTCACAGGATGCCTTCCCTGCGCCCTGGCTTGGTTTCTGTGCTACCTTTAAGTACCCAGCCCCCGCTGCAAGCTGCAAACTGTTCTCCAGTCTCCCTGGAGAGTGATGCAGAGGAGCCTTGGAGGAGACTACCCTGTGTGTACGCTGATTAGGCGGTTTGGTCCCCACCCCCAGCCTTGCCCCTCCCCCCTTATGTGCGGCTCACAGCTGGCTCCTCCCACAGACTCAGGAAGGAGGAGGGGGGCAGGGAATGAGCTGAAAGTTTGAAGCCTGAAGTGTCAAAATTTGCATTCTCTCCAAGGTGGAGTTCAGGAGCTGCAATCCTACAGCCACAAGCCAAAATCCCTTGTGGGTGCCATGTACAGGTGTACTTGTGTATGGATATGTGTGTGTGTGTGTGTGTAAGGGTCTAGTGTCATCACCAGCTCTAGGGCTTAAACCATATCCTCCAGGGGAACTCACAGCGCATAATGGATGAATCTGTGGCCTGGACTGGGTGAAAGCACCTGCTCTGTTAAAGCTACTCCTGAACTAAATGATAATCATAAATAAATAAATAATCATAATCTTGACTATGATAACTACAGCCTCTGTAGGTGGCAGGTGCCCGTGTCCCCATTTTACGTATGACAAAACTGAGGTTGAGGTCCTCTTCCCCGGGTCACCCGCCGTCTCCTTCCCAGCTCTGGTCCTCCACACTTGGCTATTTCCCCTGCCTGGCATTCTCCTCCCCAGCGTCATCCTTTTCATCCTTCATGGCTCTGCTCAAATGTCACCTCCTCCAGGAAGACTTCCCTGACCTTTGTTCATTAGTAGATGCTCCCAGTTTCTATCAAACCACTCCATTTTCTTTTTCTTTTTTTTTTTTTTTCCACTCCATTTTCTTCTGAAAACTTGACATGCTCTACATAGTCGTTGTTCATTATCTACCCAATTAGAGTAGGTCTTTCCCCTACTAGGTTTCAGTCCCCCTGAAACAGAGCGGGACTCAGTAAATGAAACCCTGTGGCCTGCTCCTCAATTTTACTCCGCCAGTCTCAGCACTTTGTGCCTTCTTCTGCATCGCTGTTTACTGCACTGGGGTGATTCCTGTCCACACTGGCAATATTTGTACACTCCTTCATTGCCTGGCATCAGGTGCCATGGAGTTGCCAGGTGTTTGAGCAGCTACAAATGAGCAAAATGGCCTCGGTGGGCCCGGAATGAACCAGATCCCCTAGGTAACAAATGAGATACAGACACAGTTTGTCTGTGATGATAAACCATTATTTGTAAATTAACAATGCCAAATGATAAAAAAAGAAAGAAAAGAAAAGAAAAGAAAAGAAAGAAAAGAAAAGAAAAGAAAAGATCCAGCAGAGCAATCGACATTGAATATTAAAAGTTCAATCTACTGCCCTACGACCCAGCAATTGCACTGTTGGGGATTTACCCCAAAGATACAGATGCAGTGAAACGCCGGGACACCTGCACCCCAATGTTTATAGCAGCAATGTCCACAATAGCCAAACTGTGGAAGGAGCCTCGGTGTCCATCGAAAGATGAATGGATAAAGAAGATGTGGTTTATGTATACAATGGAATATTACTCAGCCATTAGAAACGACAAATACCCACCATTTGCTTCGAAGTGGATGGAACTGGAGGGTATTATGCTGAGTGAAGTAAGTCAATCGGAGAAGGACAAACATTATATGGTCTCATTCATTTGGGGAATATAAAAAATAGTGAAAGGGAATAAAGGGGAAAGGAGAAAGAATGAATGGGAAATATCAGGGAGGGAGACAGAACATGAGAGACTCCTAATTCTGGGAAAAGAACTAGGGGTGGTGGAAGGGGAGGTGGGCAGGGGGTGGGGCTGACTGGGTGGCGGGCACTGAGGGGGGCACTTGATGGATGAGCACTGGGTGTTATTCTGTATGTTGGCAAATTGAGCACCAATAAAAAATAAATTTATAAAAAATAAATTAAAAAATTAAAAATAAATAAATAAAACTTTGAAAAAAAAGAATTTTTGTATAAAAAAAGAAAATAAATAAATAAATAAATAATCAGAATAAATAAATAAACAAATACTATTCCAAAGTGAAAAAAAATAATAAAAGTTCAATCTATTAACTCAATTCTCATTTTATTCCTTTAACAAAAATGATGTACACCTACCACGTACCGCCACGAGGTGGGAATACAATGTTGAGCAAAGCCAAAAACACATGTAAAATCAGAAACAAAGCAAGGAGGAAACACATTTTCTTTGGAGGATGAAAGAGGAAACTTACGGCCCGGGAGGTGGTCAGGGAGGCCCTCCCTGAGGAGGTGAACCTTCCATTGGAATCTGAAGGATGGGTAGGGGTTGGGGGAGAGAATATCCTTTGGAGGGAGCTGAGAAAGTTCCAGCAACTAGATAAATGTCAGCGTAGCAGAATAAGGGGTGGGGAGTACACAGGCAAAAATTCACCGAGTACGCTGTTTGAGCTGAGCCAGTCATCAAAATACTGAAATACTTTTGTACCACTTGATAAATTTAGCTGCTGCCTCAGTCCCCTGAGCACTGTCCCCAGGGACCTGGCTCCTCCTCTTCCTCCTCCTCCTCTTCCTCCTCCTCCTCCAGAGCCTCAGGGGCCTTCCCAGGATCCAACAGCCAAAGTGTTAACCCAGCCTAAGCAGGTTCCAAGGCTAAATCCCCGGAGGTATTGGGAAGCAGGAAGGGTGTTGAGAGGAGACCCTGCAGGGCCAGGGCTTGGTAGGCCGCATGGCGGCGGGGGGGTGGGGGCCTGGGCCTGATCCAGGAGCACCGCAGTGTTGCAGTGCTTTGGGCAGAGCCCTCCTGCTGCGGGAGCACAGGGAAGCAGAGAAGGCACCAGGTCCAGGCGGAAGAGGCCCTGCGACACCCAGCAGCAGCCTTTCTGGTTTCTCAGAGACGGAGGTGACGTGGAGCAGGGCGTTAGCTCCAATAGTGGAGATGAGGGGCCTGATTTACCAACTCGACAAACCACAGGGAGGAGAAAGTCACATGGAGGACTCTGGGATGCCAGGTTTGTAGAACTGGAGAGATAGAGAGAGGGAACACCAGAGGGGCCGACGTTGGGGTCACTTAATTCAAAGACACAGATTTCTCCCAATGAATGAATGGTACCAGCATCAGAGGCTGCTAAGACCAAAGGAGAGACCACTAGATACTACAAGCTTCCCCTGGGCATTCATGACACTGTCTCTGAAACACTCTTCCAAAAAAAAAATTAAATTTAAGCTTGGTTAAGCTTCTCGACTATTAATGCCCAGTAAAAGTTTTTGCCATAATGCACGTGTTCTCTCATCTGTATGGTCTGACGGGGCAACAGAGCCTCATGCAGCTTCTGAGCAGCTGAAAGTTTACTTAATTTTGTTTTGAGATTTTATTTATTTATTCATGAGATACAGAGAGAGAGACAGAGACAGAGACAGGCAGAGGGAGAAGCGGACTCCCCGCTGAGCAGGGAGCCCAATGTGGGACATGATCCCAGGACCCCAGGATCACCACCTGAGCCAATGGCAGATGCTCAACCACTGAGCCACCCAGGCGTCCCAAATTTTATTTAATTTCATCTGTTTTGGGCTAGTGGCTACTATATTGGAGAGTGCAGCTCTAGATGAAACTACCAATTTACAGGAAATATGGAGGGAATAAAATGTACCACGGAGCATGCAACTGGTCAAGTCCAGACAGGAGAAATTCTGAAGGATCTGAACAAAAACCAGTTTCTTGTACAAATCAGTTGCAAGGATTAAAAAAGAGAAAGGCAGGAGGAGAATCTATACAGTAAAGGATTTTTTAAAATATATTTCATTTATTTATTTGAGAGAGAGAGGTGCAGGAGCAGGGGGCAGGGACTGAAGGAGGGGGAGAGGAAGGGGCAGCAAGGCAACCCCTCTTCTGCACTGAGGAGACAGCCTGATGTGGGGCTGGCTCCCAGGACCAGGGCTCAATCCCAGGACCCCAGGATCATGATCTGAGCCAAAGGCAGACACTTAACTGACTGGCCACCCAGGATCCCCAATAGTAAACAACTTAAATGATGTATTAAGCAATCACAGTGTGTGAGTCTTGTCTAAATCTGACTCAAACAGAAACATTATAAATAAAAACACATTTACTAAATAAAATTTGAACACCACCCGTATAATTGAAGATATCAAGGAAATCATTTTTAATGTGCTCATGGCCCTATGGTTATGTTCATTATGTTTAAGGGATACATACCAAAGGGCCATGTTGATGGATCCTGTAATATGATGCCTGGTATTTGCTTTAAAATAAGGGAGGGGAAATGGATAGCACTGGAAATAAGATAGGATTAGCCTGGGTTCATGCTGGTTTCAGGAGACCATTCTGTCTTCTGTGTATGTCAAAACCTCCCCCATCATGATAACATTAAAAATTCAGCAAGGGTATCCCTGGGTGGCTCAGCGGTTTGGCACCTGCCTTTGGCCTGGGGTGCAATCCTGGAGTCCCAGGATCGAGTCCCACATCCGGCTCCCTGCATGGAGCCTGCTTCTCCCTCTGCCTGTGTCTCTGCCTCTCTCTCTATGTCTATCATGAATAAATAAATAAAATCTTTAAAAATAAATAAATAAATAAATAAATAAATAAATAAATAAATAAATAAACAAACAAAACTAACCTGCTCCCAAATAAAAGATATTTTAGGCGTAATGTTGCCAGGCCACATGGGTCCCCTAGGGCTCTGTTATTATAAGGTCCCTCGTCCCACTCGACAGCAACAGGACATCATCTGACACCTCTTCTCCCCAACTTGCCAACTTCTTTCCAGTCTTGTCAAAGCAAAATGAAACTTGAGGGAAGACACCCTTTTTATTTTATACCTGCTAAAAATCAGTCTCCAAAGGAGAATCATTCCTCACTCTTTCCAAAATGATTTTTCTCCAGATTATTTCAAACTCCATCAAAACACATCCTGACCTGTAGCTTCAGCTCCTCCCTACTACCCCCCCCACACCCGCCACAACCCCCTAGCTCTGGACTCCCAAGGGTTGGACCCCTCTGACCTTCACAGGCACCACTGCCCCCTATCTTATCTCTTGGATGTGTGGTCTGTGTGCCCGGAACACTCTGTCTCATGATCAGGCCAAGAAGAATTACAGGTGCAAAGGCAGGGCCAGGGCCACATGCGGAACACAAACTTGGGCTTTGAGGCAAATTTAGCGAGCAGAGTTCCAAAACTGAGATTCCATCCCATGCAACGTCATGAGGGACATCCTTCACAGCCTGCTGCCCTTTCTCCGCAGTGATTTCTGGGCCATATGTCTGTTAAGTACTAATTAGGATACTAACAGTCTCGCAGAAGCCAAATATCAGTGGCTTAAACAAGACAAGAGCTGATTTCTCACTTGGCAGGAGGTTTTCAGCGAAGGTGGGTTTCTCTGCTCCAGGATTTGGTCCAAGAGATCAACCAACCAAGTCTGATGCACGATTTGATAAAGCCTTCTCTGAAGTCCTACATTAAAGAGACACCTGCTTAGGGACCATCGGTCTGGGCTGTTGGATCTGAGTATTTAGCACACGGCAATCACACTCTGGCAGCCCCCTGAGACGTGCTGTGCTTTGCACATAATCGAGATTCAATAAATATTAGCTGGATTGATCTAAATATCCGTGCCTGCAAATACATGTGTATGTGCGTGTGTAACCGTGTTTACGCACAGGTCCCTGCCAAAACAGCATATGGGAACCTGTGTCATCTCCATAAAAATGTAACACAAGGCAAGAGGCAGCTGAAAACTGCTCTGTTGTTCAAGTCATTCTCCCTCCAGTTAACCTTGGAAAATAAACCCCGCATCTGAAGAGGATGTTTTCAGGGCTTCTGTTCGCAGGCGTCATGAAAGAGGGTCATGCACTCTCCATTCTCTTCCCATCCTTCTAATCATCCTCCTCCAATCTTCTTCATGAACCCTTTTCACCTGCCCGTTTCTCAAATAGTGATGCCCCCGGGTGCACCAGCCCTAAGGGCTTGCCACCCTACCACACGCTCTCCCTGATAGGCTCAGCCACCCCTGTGCCCTTGGTTGCCATCTACATGCCCACCTCTCCTCAATACATACCAGGAATCCAGATCATTCCCCCCAGAGCTCCTGGCCTGGCCATACAACTGCCCACGGTTGTCTCCACAAGCAGGAGGTCTCACCACAGCATTTTTCCCACCTTGGGAGACTCGCTTCATCTTAACCCCTGGCCCCTCATTGTGCCACTGCAATCTCTTGTTTCTGGGATTCCCTGGTACCTGCAAGACAGCTGAAGCTCTGCTCCCTTCAGGGGGTCCACTAGGCTTGTGGGAACTTGTGTTTTCTGGGCACCAGAAGGGCTGCTCTGTTCTGTTCCTCACTCCCACCCCACTCCAATAGGTGTAGGGGCTGGATGGGTCAGGCTGTTCCATGAGCAGGTGTACAAGAGGGGAAGAAGATTCCAGGCTTATTACCTCGCAGCTCCTCCAGGCTCTGTGAGTACTGACCTGGGGACCAATGCCCCACACGCCATATGATGCTGTAGAAAAGGCTCGGGCACTGCAGCCTGCCTGGCAATGATGGTGTTCACTAAGCCACCTACCCAATGTGGGACTTTGGACAAGTTACTGCATCTCTCTGTGCCTCGGTTTCCCTGTCTGTAAAGTGAGGGGGATAACAGTAACTGCCCTATGGGATTGTATCGAGGATTAAATGAGTCACTATCTGTAGAGCATCTAGCACCATGCCTGGCACATAGCAAACACTTCCATTGTGTTTGTTAAAGTAACTAAACAACAGAAAAAACAAACAGGAATTTGTCAAATGAACAGAGGAATGAATAGAAATGGAGGAATGAATGCAGCCCAACCCACCAGGGTTCTAATCACAGCGCTGCCATGTATATGGAGGCCTAAACCCTCTGGGCTCCACATGTGACCTGTGGTCTAGAAACTTCCCCGGGAGCAGACTCTCAGGCCACAGCCCAGACCTACAAATCACAAGATGCATTCCAGCAAGATTCCCGTGTGATTCAAGGCACGTTGAAGGTGGCGAGAGCATCCCTGATGCCTGACATCAGGCTCCTCGTCATTCCCCTCGCTGTATCCCCAGATTTCCTACCTGGCACTTACAACATCTAAGAGGCCTGGGCCTCGGGATTCAAATAGACCATGATTATAGGACAGATAAAGGAGAGAACCCCAGAGGCGTTAAGCAACTTACCCGCCGCCACACAGGCAATATAACTTGAGTCCAACTCTGTTCTCAGGCTTTCTCTCTTTTCCTTACAGCAGTTCAAATATATTTTTAAAAACTAACATATGTCCTTCGTTTTAAAAAGTTAAATAATCCAGAAGTTGGTATAATGGAATCAACTTCTCACTCCTCTCCCTGAATCCCTGTCCCCTAGCCTGGGAGGGACAGCTATAAGAGGATGCCATATAGTATATTTGGAAGCTTGTTCCATATCCTTATAGAGCTGTCACACGGCTTTTAAAGGCCGCCGAGAGTTTCGCTGTAAGAATATGTGGTACTCATTGTGGTTTTGGTTTCTATTTCCCTGATGCCGACTGATGAATCACCAGACTCTACCTTTGAAGCTAATAATACACTATACATTAATTAATTGAATTTAAATACAATTTAAAAGATAATTTTAAAAACAGAGTGCATGATGCTTCCTGTAACTTGTCCTCTGTTGAGACGTATGCCAGTTATTGCTCATCTTTCACTACGCCTAATATCCTCATGTCTATGTCCCTGAGCAAAGGCATGAATGCATGTGTAGAATAAATCCTGAGAAATGACAGGGCTAGGTCAGGGGTCAGTGCATTTTTTATTTCTGAGAGACCTCACTGAATGGCCCCGCAAAGAGGCTGGACCACATTCCAACAGCAGTGGTGGAGAGTGCTGGTTGCCCCTCCTTAATGCCAGCCAGCTCATCAGACGTCTTCATGTTCGCCAGTGAGGGTAACAGGTGAATATGGTCGCTCACAGAACCTGTAATTTGCACTGGTCTTCTTTGCAGTGAGAGTGAGCATCTTTCATGTGTTTAAAGGCCACTGTTCCTCGTATTTCTATGAACTCAGAACTCTCTGTGCCCTCCTCTTGCCTTTTGGGTGGCTGGTCTTCTCCCTTATTCATCTGGAGGAGTTAATTGGGGAAATTAGCTCTTTGTCTGCATCTGACATGTGGGAAACACTTTGCCCAGCCACGTTTGTTGCTGATCTTTCATCTTTATGATAATTTCTGCAATGCAGAAATTTTTAATTTTATATCATTTATATCAATCTTCTTTTCTTATATGGAGCCTGGATTTCCATGTCACGTTTAAAAAGACAAAGTCCTTCCCCATTTGGATATTATTTTAAGGAAAATCTCCTGTGTCTGCCTTTAATACTTCTACGGTGGACTTTTTTTAAATGTAGATCTTTGCTCCATCTGGAATTTATTTTGGTAGATGGATCTAAGGAGGGATCCAAGATTTGTTTTAGTTAGCTACCATTTGTCTAAACATAACACTACTTATTAAATAATCTCTTTTTCTACAATTGATTGGAAATGTCCTCCCAATCACAAACTAAATTTCTGTGTATATTTGGGCATATTTCTGGCTATTTCATACTGTTTCATTGGTCTATCTACCCAGACACCATTACCAAACTGCTTAGTTTATTTTAGCTTTATCATATAGTTTAGTATCTTTCAGACCTAGACCACCTTTTACTTTTCCAGAATTTGATTATTTGCATCTGTTTCTTTTCCCATAGAATTTCAGTGTGTTTAATTCCAGGAGGGAAAAAAAATCCTGTTTTTAAATTGGAATTATGTTAAATTTAGATACGAATTTAGAGACAGTTGGCAGATGTGTAGTATGGGCCTTCCTCTCTTATGGATGTGTCTTCATTTATTCACATATTTGTGTGTGTTCCTTAGTAGCATCGCCAAATCTTATTCATATACATCGTACATATAACTTGGTAACTATGATGTGCGATCTGTTTGCAACTATTGGAAATGGACTTTTTTCTTCCAATTTTCCTATTATATCAAAAGATACTTTGTTACCCAAATACCTAATTGAATTCTATTGTTAGCAATGTTTTCTTTTTTTCATTTTTGAGAGAGAGAGAGAAAGCAAGAGAAGGGCGGAGGGGCAGAGGGAGAGGGAGAATCTTGAGCAGGCTCCAAACTCAGGAGGGAGCCCGACCTGGGGCTCCATCTCAAGACCCTGAGATCATGACCTGAGCTGAAATCAAGAGGGAGACGCCTAACTGACTGAGCCACCCAGGCACCCTCGCTGCCGATGTTTCCTAACTGAATAACCTGGAGGTTTTAAGTATAAATTTATATCTATAAGTACACCTCGTTACTGTTCACTTCTTCCTTCTTTTTTTATTTTTTAAATTTTTAAAAAAATATTTTATTTATTCATTCATGGGAGACACAGATAGAGAGAGAGAGGCAGAGACACAGGCAGTGAAAGAAACAGGCTCCATGCAGGGAGCCCGACGTGGGACTCGATCCCGGGTCTGCAGGATCACACCCTGGGCCAAAGGCAGGCTCCAAACCACTGAGCCACCCAGGGATTCCTTCTTCCTTCCTTCTAATGGCATCAGCTGTGCCTGTGACCATTGTGTAGTACTGATAAACATCATGGGCATGTCATGTTCCTAACTGTAGGGAGATTGCTTTTGGGGGTTTCATAGTTAAGCCCATGGGTGTGTCTGTGTGTGTGTGTGTGTGTGTGTGTGTGTGTGTGTGTTCACACTCCCCCACACTGACCCAGAAAATGAGACAAGCAGGCGGGGTCTGTGGCTCCAGCCTGGGGACTCCCAGAGATCCTCCTCCTCTCTCCCCACCAAGAGCTCTCTGATGCACTCCGGCCTCCTGATGGTAGCTCCCTTGGCCCAGGATCTTGTCCTCATCTGGAAGTCCACCAGAATGAAATTCTAGTCCCAGCCCTGCCTCTGTCCTCCTGAGCCTCACATCTGCCATTTGCAAAGTAAGCTAATACCCCCCTGCTCTGCCCACCTCCTCGGCTGTGCATGAAAACCTCTTCTGTAAACAGCAAAGCAGCCAGGACAAGGTTCAGGAGCTGATGGTCCTCCAGCCACACAAACTGTACTTGCAATGATGACTTCAGCTCTCCAGCCAATAGAACCCGAATGGGGTGGCGGGAATGGAGAGAGATGCCGTCGGGGGTTCCACAACACGCTCAGGGGACCAGGATGCACCTCCCTGGCTCTGCAATACTGGTCTCAGCCCCAAAAGCAGAGCCCTGCTCTTCCCAGGAAGGGCAAATAAATGGCATTGGCATCTCTGACCCGGAGAGGGCAGGGGGCTTTGAGGGTAGAACCACTTTTACCAGGTCAAGCTGGTGGACAAGAGCTGTGGGCAAACCCTTCTGCATCCCCCCAGCCCATCAAGGCCTGTCTGTGTGCCACACCAGCTGCGCAGCTCCAGCACCCCAAGAAGGTTTCCGCAGGGCAAAGGACCAGTCCCTTAAAACCTAGGCAGCCTCTTCCAACCTCCAAAAAAACATTCTTCAAAATGTAATAACAAACGACAAAGCGGGAAAGGAAAAAAAATGCCTCCCACAATTCCGAATGTAAAGTATACCGTCCTTGAGCAAACTGATCATGCCGTCATTAAGGTCATCGGTGGATAAATGGGCAAGGATGCAAACAACCGCCAGGAGAAACGGCCAGAAAACACAGGAGTTTATTTTTTCTCCTTTCTTTTTATTTATTCGTAGTTTCTCGGTGTCCTGCAAAGAACATTGATATTATTCTGGCAATCAGAAAAGAATTATTTTATTCATCCAGACAGCTTTTTCTAGAAAGGCCTAAAGCTTCTTCCTTGCTGTCATGTTCTACAACAAAACAGCACCCGATGTGCACTTAAGCATCAGAAGCCCACGGATACCTGGCACATAGATTAGGAGCCCTCCCTCCCTGAGGCTTAGGCTGTGAGCGGGGCCACTAGAAGGAATCGCAGACCCAGAAATGTGAAGGAAGAGAATAGGGGTCATGGTCCAGGGGTTACTGTCAGATATCGGAGGTTTCAGTACCAGCTTGTCTCCTTAGCAGCTGTGTGACCTTGACCTGCACACTCACAGCATCTGAGTTCACCTACCTGTAAACTGGGGGCAATAGCACCTTTCAGGGTTGTTGTGTCAGAAGCCACTGAGATAGCATATGGTCAGGGCTCAGCCCAGGGCCTGGCACATGGTCAACATTCAGTAAATGTCAGATTCTGTTGGCATAGTTGCTATAATTTTTTTTAAGATTTATTTATTCATGAGAGACACACAGGGAGAGGCAGAGACACAGGCAGAGGGAGAAGCAGGCTCCCTGAAGGGAGCCCGATGCGAGACTCGAACCCAGGACCCCAGGATCATGACCTGAGCCGAAGGCAGAGGCTCAGCCACTGAGTCACCCAGGTGCCCCGCATAGTTGCTAAGATTGAAAAAACCTCATTCTGGAGCAGGAAGGAGAGACACGAGATGGGATTTTGGTGCTCACTGAGCTTACTGTGTGGCCTTGGTGAGTCATGTTGCCACCAGGTCCTAGACGGTCTCTGAGGCCTCTTCCAACCCAGACCTTCTGAATCGTGTTCTTAGACCATCCCTGTTGACCTGCTCGGGGCTCAGCAAGGTCACAGCTCATTCTCCTGGTGACCACCCTCCCTCAGGGGGGATCCCGGTAACATGGCACCTTGTGGAGATGCTGTAGCTCCGAGCTGAGACTCTGAGGGCAGGAAGCTCTCTGCTATGGGGCAGCCTCCCTTCCCCAAGGAAGTGACTTCTTGTTTGACCTCCATGGAGGCAGGTCTCCATGGAGACAAGGGACAAAGCAAAAGGGTATTGAAAAGCTTTCCTTCAGGAAAAGGCTCCTCCTCTCCCCAGGGAGCCCACACTCCAGTGACGCAGTTCCCTAGATCCACAGAAACCACAGGGATTTCCCATCCCAGAGGCCTCGGGGCCATTCTGGGGAAAGGAAATGGGGCCAGGCAGCCCTTCTGACGCCCTGTGGAGCCAGTCCAACCCCAGTGTCACCCTGCTACACCCGGGCAGCTCTCGTCTGGTCGGCTACAGATCCCTCCTCCCCTGCAGGTACCTGCTTGTTCTTTCCACACAGGAGAAATTTTCCATAATCCCTGCTGTGGGAGCCAAGCCCTCAAAAACACCAGAGGACAAAACCTCGCAATGAAAGCCTGGAATGGATCGTCTCTTCTCTTGGTGGAGCTCAGACTGGTGCCACACACCCACGTGGACAAGGAGGGACTCACGCCTGTGATGGCATCCCCAACTGACTCAAGGCCAGGGCCCCTGTTAGGCCAGTCCCCAAGTCAACAGGGCCATCTTGCTAGATGCTCCTCCCTTTGCACTGCTCCTCGCTCAGTACCTAGCACACACACCCCCACACACACACACACACACCCAGGGCCACTGTGTCACCATGGGGACAGTGTGGGTATTGGAATCTTTGGTACTAAACACTGGTCTGTCACTGACTATCAGGGCGATGTTAGGCAGGTCATGTAATCATCCGGGTCTCCACTGACTCATCTGTAAAGTAGAAACAATGAAAGCTACATGATGGACTTTAAAGTATTCAAACAATGCCTCCTGAGCACGTACGCAAGTGCCAAGCACGATTTTAGATATCAGAGGTAAAAAGTTTTGCTGGAGCAAAATTGTCTTGAATTCATGAGACCTAACAGAGATAACCCTTGAAAAGTACCTCGTAGACATCCACCATTAGCTGTCATAGACTAGCTTGTGACACACCAACACTCCTTCAGAGGACAGCTATGAAATCCAGATAAAAATACCAAAACTGTGGGGCGCCTGGGTGGCTCAGTGGTTGAGCATCTGCCTTCGGCTCAGGTCGTGATCCCGGGGTCCTGGGATGGAGTCCTGCATCGGGCTCCTCTCAGGGAGCCTGCTTCTCCCTCTCTTTATCTCTCATGAATAAATAAATAAGTAATTTTTAAGAGTTTTATTCATTTATTCATGAGAGACACACACACACAGAGAGAGAGAGAGAGAGAGAGGCAGAGACATAGGCAGAGGGAGAAGCAGGCTCCATGCAGGGAGCCCAACGTGGGACTCGATCCCAGGTCTCCAGGATCACACCCTGAGTGAGCTGAAGGCAGGCACCCAACCCCTGAGCCACCCAGGCATCCCAAAAATCTTTTTTAAAAATACCAAAATTGTTTGAAAGCATACTACAATGGCTCTCCAGTGAACATACATAAGAGAACATGTAAAGTCAGCTTCCTGCGCTTCATTGCCAGAGATTCTGATTCAGGTTCAGATTCATGAATTTGCTTTTCCAACAGGTTCACAGATGATGCCAATGCTACCTCAAGACCACTCTGAATTATCCTGGCAGAGGAGAAGCACCAAGGCACCCGGGATTTGAGAGATCACCACTCTGGAGAGAGGGAAATACCCTGTGGTAGGCCTGATACTCTGTATTGCTCTTCCCCCTGGAGGGAGCTGCCAATTTTTAAGGCCTGGGGACCTGCAAGACCAGGTAGAAAGAAGAGGATGAGAGTTTTCACTAGTGTTTCCACCATTCAGGAAACAAAAGCCCTGTGGTAGCCAGGGTTTGAGAAGCCAACATCTTGGAGACAAATTGACTGCAGAGAAGCAGGTCCGATGTCTTTCCCTGAAGACATGTTTCCAATTGCAATTCCCTCTTACCCACGTCGCACACTGCCCGCCACCCGTCTGGTTCTCTGAGCTCTGAGGATCCACTCACTTGGGGTTCACATCCACACGTGCACAACTCTGAGGAGCCGTGGGTTGGATGTATCCTGGGATGAAACATTGGCCCACAGGGAGACAGAAGCTCCTGGAGAAATGGTGCCCCTGGGAAGGGTCTTGAGATGCAGCCTACTTGGTTCCTTGAGCGCACAGTCCTGTGAATTGAACAAAAGCCTTCCCCTCCTGGTGGCTAGCGCAGTACTGCTTTCGTTTGTGTTCTTTCCAGAATGCTAGCAGATTTCTGGTATGCCTCAAGAAAGAGTGAGACTTCTGGGGTGCATGGGTGGCTCCATCGGTTAAGCATCTGTCTGCCTTTGGCTCTAGTCATGACCTCAGGGTCCTGGGATCGAGTCCTGGGATCAAGCCCCATGTTGGGCTCCCTGCTCGGCAGGGAGTCTGCTCCATCCTTGCCCTCTGCCCCTTCCCCCATCCGTGCTCTCTCTCTTTCTCTCTCTCTACAATAAATAAATAAAATCTTTTAAAAAATGATAGCAAAGGGCAGCCATGGTGGTGCAGTGGTTTAGCACTGCCTGCAGCCCAGGATGTGATCCTGGAGACCCAGGATCGAGTCCCACGTCAGGCTCCCTGCATGGAGCCTGCTTCTCCCTCTGCCTGTGTCTCTGCCCCCCACCCCCGTGTCACTCATGAATAAATAAAATCTTTAAAAATAATAATAATAATAACTAAATAAATAAATGATAATGAACATTTAGTTAGTGCTTACTCTGTTTTAAATGTTCTTAGTAGGAAAAAAATGTTCTTAGTGCTTTGCACACACATATTAACCCATGAAATCCTCATAATAATCCTACAAGACAGACAATAGGATTGCTCCATTTCTTAGATGGGGAAACTGAGGTACAAGAGCTTTAAGAACTTGCCCAAGGGGCCTTGGCTGGCAAGCAGTTGATCTGGGGATTCTTGCTATGGGGTCTGCTTTCCCGGGGAATTTATGGAACCTCTCAGCCTCACTCTCACTTGCTTATATATCACAGTTTAGGAAGAGTTTATGCATCTGTCTTACTACCTGAGCCTATAAAACTATCCTGCAGTACACAGGTGAGGAACAGAATGCTGTCTCATATCACAAGTGGAAAAATTGAGGCCAGGGCATGTGAGGAAACTTCGCAAAGCCCCAAAGCTAGCAAGCAGCAGTGTCAGTACCAGAATTCAAGACTTACATTAATAATAAAGGAACTTTATTACCATGCGTCAGGCACTGTGCTGAAAGCTTCCCATGCATCATCCATTTTAACCCTAATAGCAACCCTGTGAGATAATTATTATCTCCCCTCTTCGAGAGAGGCCAAAACCAAGAGGGATGTAGCAAGGTCACAACTAAACAAAGCAGAGTTGATCTTTTTGGTAACAGCTTTATTGAGGTATAACTCAAACACCATGTAATTCATCTACTTAAATGTGTGATTTAATGGTTTTTAAATATATTCCCTGAGTTATGCAGCCATTACCACAATTAATTTTCAGAATATTTTCATCACCAGAGCTGGGGTTTGCACTCAGATCTATCTAACTCCAAAGCTATGCCCTTCATCGCCACATTATTGGCACCAAAATCCCAGGTCCGAGCTTTATCCATGATACAGCCTGATGCAGAGGGTGAACAACCACTCTGAAGCCTGAGGTCCTGCCTCATTACTTGGGATGTAGACGTCCCTGAGGATGGTGTGGAGGGATCGCCCAGGCCCCCAAGAGCTGAAAGGAAACCAAGGCCAATCCCTCATTCATGTTTGTAAATCTGATGCTTCCTCAGCCCAGCACTTTTCACGGAAAGGGGCTGTGTCCCAGCTGATGGAGCTGAGGCCAGAGGTAGAGAGAAGCAGGTCACAAGGATGAGGGGCCAGGGATGGTAGGAGTCGATGAAGTGTTCATAGGACAGAGATGAAGAGGAGATGTGGAGAGGCGCCCGGGGTTGCTCATCTGCCTTTGGCTCAGGCCATGAACCCAGGGTCCTGGGTTTGAGAACCCTGCAGAGGGCTCTCTGCTCAGTGGGGAGACTGCCCCTCCCCCTTCCCTGCTGGTGCTTGCTCTCAAATAATAAATAAATAAATAAATAAATAAATAAATAAATAAACAAACAAACAAATAAATAAATCTTTAAAAAAAAAAAAACCCAAACCAAAACCATTCTTTTAAAAGAAAAGAAACAGGAAATGTGGAGAGGAAATAAAATACTGATTCTTGTGCATTCAAGTATTCATTTATTTAATATGCACTTAATGAGCACCTACTATGTACTAGGTACATGAGGTCCTTACCTTCAAGTTGGTCACAGCCACTGGGAGGGACAGAGAACAATTTATTACAAGGTGTTTAGCTGTTCATTCCAGAAACAAATGTCAAATATTTGTGACGCGTCAGACGCTGTCTGTCCCGGGTGCTATGGACCCAGCAAGGACCACAACTGGCACAGTTGCCAACCATCCCCCAATACCACCCTCCCCTCCTTCCACCCTAAGGCCACATTTCCCAGCCTCCTAGCAGCCAGGTGTGTGGCCACATGACCGAGTTCTGGGCAACAGGAAGCCGAGTGGCCAATGGTGCAGGGAGTGTGGTGGGCCACCTCCAGGGAGGGTCATGGCCCTTCTTCCTCCATCTCTTCCTCCACTCCCAGGGGGCCACGTGGCCCAGCTGTGCCCTAGGGCTGACAGAGCCATGAGGGAGGAGGAGTCTGCACCCCTGTAGCACGTTAGCTTTGAACAGCCTACACCAGACAGGAGCATCTCTCTTGCTTAAGCCCTTCATATTTTGGGTTCTTCTAGAAGCCAACCTTACATTCTATCCCAAGGAAAACACAGCCTCAGCTCCACGAGGCGGGGTGTGGGAAGGAAGAATAAAGAGCCTCTGTCTCAGAAGAGTGGAAGGAGCCGTGATTAGCAGCAGAGCACCGGGACCCCCTCCCTTCCCAACCAGGAAGCTGACAGAGCTTCCAAGGGAGTGTAGAGAAGACGTTCATCTTGAATGTGCCACACAGGTATTCTTGACTCTTCCCAGAACTGGTGGGAATATTTAGGGGCCCTAGAACATTGTATCACAGATTTGCACATTTTAAAAATCTGTGAGTGTGTGCTTGTGTGTGGAGGGGAGGGAAGGTGGAGAAGGCAAGAAGTGCATGTCCAGGGTTCACAAGGGAAGGACGGGGAGGCTCACCCTGCCCCATGGTCTCAGCGCTGCTGGGGTAAGTTCCCTGCATCTCTTATTGGGTTGGGGCAAAACTAACAGCTCTGGGAACATTTCTGTAGAGGGCGTGCTTACAGAGATGGAATGGCTTGCAGGTGGCTGCTTGCATCAGAGATCCCCAGAATCTAAAGAACAGATTCGTTTATGGTTCTGGTTCTCAGGGGCAAAGGCCAAAGGGCAGTTTTTCAAGGGTCTACTTGATCTGGGTCTGGTATGGCTCCCAACATGTTTCTCTACAAGAGGCTCTTTCACAGGTTCCCAAATACCATCGTGCTGCCCCTCAGCCTGCAGTGGGCCCCTTCTCATCTCCACATGAGATGAGAACACTCCCCTCTCCTTGCTAAACCCTCCCACAGTTTCCTATTGCACTTGCAGGAATATCCATATGCTTTCCATAGGCCACACTAGTCTCCAACCTCAGATCCTTCCCCCCTCCCTTTTCTGCGTGCCCACCACACACCCAACACCCATTCCTGCCTCAGGGCCTTTGCACATGCAATTCCCTCCTCGGTCTCAAAGCCTGTTCCTCCAAATTCTTGCAAGGCTGACTCTGCCTTAACCTTCAGGCCGGTCCTGATTACACAATTTAAAGTAGACCTATCTGCCCTCGGCATGATTGATTGTATCAACCTGTTTGACTTTTTTTTTTAAAGGGGCCAAATCTTGAAGAGTCTTTTTTTTTTTTTTTAAGACTTTATTTATTCATAAGAGACACACAGATTGAGGCAGCGACATAGGCAGAGGGAGAAGCAGGCTCCCTCTGGGGAGCCTGATGGGGGACCTGATCCCAGGACCCCAGGATCATGATGTGAGCTGAAGGCAGATGTTCAACTACTGAGCCACCCAGGCACCCCCTGTTTGACTTTCTTTATAGTATTTTTTTTTTTAGATTTTATTTATTTATTTCTTCAACAGAGAGAGAGAGAGAGCACAAGCAGGGGGAACAGCAGACAGAGAGAGAGAGGGAGAAGCAAGCCCCCCACCAAGCAGGGACCCCAATATGGGGCTCGATCCCAGGGATGATGACCTGAGCGGAAGGCAGACGCTTAACTGAGTCACCCAGACACCCCGTGTAGGATTTATTTTGTCTCAGTGTTCCTGTTCATTACCAGTTCACTTATATTGTTACCTGGCCCCCCTCCCACTTAGTAAACGTCAACTCCCTGAGGGCAGCCTCATCTGCCTCACTGCATTACCTGCGGGTCTCTAGCGGCCGGCAGCATTCACGTCCCCATAGCCAGGATCTAACTGCTGAGTAAAGGACTGCGGAGCTCAATTTAGGCAGCATCATTCACAAAGACTTCACTGACTCCCCGAGCTGGAAATAATCTCCCTCCTCTAAATGGCAAAGCCGTGTTCTCTGCCTCCCTTCAGGTCCCCGGCACCGTCTGTCTGCGCTGGGATTATTTATAGCCTTTCTTCTCCCCAGCAGCCCTCAGCTCCCTGCTCTGGCTGCACGCCTAATTCATCTCCGCACTCCCGCCTCCTCCCGCCCTCAGCGCAGCGCGTGTACACTGTCGGTGCCCCATCCGTGCTCATCAGTGCTGAGTGAGGCCTGTCGGCTGTCGTCACGGACAACTCAGGGTAATTTGGAATTCCATGTCTCTGCATACCAAGCACCCCGCTCATCACGCTATTCAAAAATGACGAGGAATTTATGCGAATATGATTTCCAAAGATGAATATTGCAGGGCCGCAGAATTGAGTAAACACGGGGCTTCGCTGGCAGGGCGCTCGGATGGTAATTCTCTCCCCACATTCAGCATAATTGGATGGCTGCATCTGGGTTGTTTGGCACCAACTCTCTTCAAAGGAGAGCGAGTGCAGAGAAAGGAAGAATTAAATGCAACAATCCTATTAGGGGAATGGACGGATGACAAATGTCGCAGGTCTCTCTAAGGAAGCAGGGCGGTTGGGGGCTGCGGGCAGGGGTTGGGGGGAAGGTTCTTTTCAGTGCTGACTTCAACTTGAGCCCAAGAGGCTTCCAGGACTGTGACTTTGTGTTCTGTATCCCACGTTTCCACCAGCAGCCTCGAGGCTGTGTGAGCTGGTCTGCATTTTGCTGGAGCGTTCCATCATGCTTTCTTGGTGCATACAAGGAGATCTTACCAGTTGTTCCCTAGCCAGGGATGGACTCAGAGAATGCTGTTGTTTCGACCGGTGTGGGAAACACAAGCCCCTCTGGCACCTACTTCCCTCTGAAGTCTCCATTCCCACTCTCCCCCGGCCCCCACCAGCGTGCTCTTGCCAGACCCCATCACAGGGATCGAAACAGATCATCTTGCTTTAGGCCATTTGCACTTGTGGCTGCGACTGCCTGGGGATGCTCTCCACATCCCACTCCTCCCCATGTCCACCCGCCAGGCAATCTCATAGGTAAAGTCAACTCCAAGCACCCCTGCTCAGTGAGGCCTTCCCAGAGTGACCAGCCTCTCCTTTGTGCCTCTGCTAGACGTTGCTCTTACATTTGTCATGTGAGTTGTCTGTGTCCATCCACCTCCCCAGCAGATTCTGAGGTCCCTGAGGCAGGGACAGAGTCTTGGTTATCTTTCTAGCCCCCATGCCTGGCACAGTCCTGGCACACAGTGGATGCTCAATAAATGTTTGTCACTCACAGAATATAGGACACGAGTCAAAGTCCCAACAGCCTTCCAGGATGGCAGTTGTTCAGTGCACGGGCCTTTCACCAGACTACCTAAATCCTGGTTTAAATCCTGAATCTCGATTGGCTAGATGTGCGACCTTGACCTTGACCTTGACCAAACTCCATGAAATCATTTCCCAGTCCCTAAATTAGAGGTGATGATGATGGTAATAGCAGTAGTCCCCACCTCATAGAGATGTCTCTGGAATGAGACAGTAATACAGCACGTGGTATTCACCATGCCTGACCCATGGTACCTCTGCTGTTACGGATGATAAGTCATCTACCCATTATCAGTCTTTTTTTTTTTTTTTTTTTTTAGGTTTTTATTTATTCACTTGAGACAGATACAGAAAGAGAATGAGAGCATGAGAAACGGGAAAGGAAGAGGGAGGAGAAGCAGACTCCCCACTGAGCAAGGAGCCAGATGCAGGGCTCGATCCCAGGACCTTGGGATCATGACGGGAGCCAAAGGCAGACACCTAATCATCTGAGCCACCCAGACGCCCTATCAGTCATTTCTACTCATCTCCTCAGTAACAAACCCAATCTCCGAGAGACTCGGATGACAGTATGATATGTGAAATTGCTTGGAAGGAAGAAAAACATTACACAAATACCCTCCCCATGTCATGATACATCATGAGCTGCCCGTTCCTACCCCTTATTTCTGCCCTCCTTCTCTCCTTTATTTGGAAATTGATGTGAATAAGTTGCTCTCTCCAAATAAATCCAAAAATGTGGAAATATTAACTTACTTGAAGGAAGAATAAAATGATGATCTCTAAATTGGGCCAAGTACACTAGGAATAGCTATTCATCTAGCCCGTTGGGTTAAGGTTGGGATAATCTGCCTTTTGGTGCCCGGTGGTGCTATTATTTATACTATACTCCCTATTCCCTGTCCTGTGACCCATCACCCTAGTGACCCTTGATCACAGCATATGGGAGTGGGAGCTTTTTGTCCACTTCTGATCCAAATAATACCTGTCCACGTTTTGCCATATCTGCTTGATTTATTTATTTTTTGCATCGACTCACTTTTCAAATTTAAATACATTTTACTGACAAAGAAAACTTACCGAAGAAAATGGAAAGTGTGCACTGTAAGTAAAATTGTCCAACAACTCATTCATCGACCTCCCCGCTCCATCAAACATCTCTACTTGATGAAGATGAAACTTCCAATCTCTACTGGGAGTAACAACAACAAAAACAATACGACTACAGTAAAAACAAAAACACTGTTACTGAACTCCAGCAAAATACCCTTGCCTCTGGAGGGCTCTTTGCCTGATAACGTCTTCATTCTTTGTTCCAGGAGAAGATTAGGATGAGTCAGAAGGGTGTCACACCGAACTAACTCTAAACTGAAACTCTCTCCCTATTGTCACAAGAAGGAATGAAGGGGGGGAGGAGTGATCTTTCCCACTCTGTTTAAGATCCATTAATTCCACTTTGGCCACCACCTAACACCAGTGCAGGCGTTCGAAGGCAGGTTCTACTGGTAGTGCCCAGGCAGCCCTGTAGAAACACTGCCCACCCACTGGGGAGCCGTTCTCATGGACTACATGGCATTGAGTACAGTCTCGGCCCCCTCTTCTCCCTGGCTCTACACAAATCCATCAGCAGGTCCTCTTGATTTTGCCCCATCAGATCTCTTGAATCCCTCCCTCATCGCCATTGGTGGCACCATTTTCTTGGCTCCAGTCTTCATCCGTTGCCCTGGGATCAGTACAACATTCTCCCATCATTTCTCTATCCTCTGGTCCAGCTACCATGTGCCTACTGGATCAAGAGCCTAATAAATGACCCAAATATCAGTCACCATGCATAGGCACGGGGGGCATTTGTGGAAGACAAGCTGGAGTGAGGATGAATCCAAAAGTTCGCAAACAAGAAATGCACTGATCTGTGACGTTAAAGCTGGGAGCAATCTAGAGCTCTGGGAGACTGTGGGGGGGAAGCTGAAATGTGCTTCCCGGCCAGAGATGGAGCCCCTGCCTCCTTGGCCTTGCTGGTCACTCAGGAAACTCCTGCTCAGAGTCCTTCACGTGTCTTTGAGCTGTACCTGTGCCTCTGCCCCATGAGACCGAGAGCTCCTTGAGGGCAGGGACCCTATCTCACACAGGCTGGACATGCCCAGGGCTTAGCACATGGAAGGGATGCCCGATGACTGCTGGCCAAAGGGAACTGCCAAGGGCAGTGGGTACTGACTTCGCCTCCCCTGCCCCCCGTTGGGGCCTCCTCTGTCAAAGCCAAAAGGATCCTTGTCACACATCCAAGGCCTGACTATATGCCTGTATAGTTTGCAAGCAGGATAACTTGTTTCTTGTTAAGAGATCTTGTCAGCCTCTTTTCCATGGAGGTGCAATGCGAAAAAAAATCTTGGCAGAAAACAAATCCAGCTGGGAAGCCATGTAGAGGGAGGTGAGGCAAGAATCCGAAAGGGGGCTCCTCCAACAACCTCATACCTGCATCTCCAAAAACTCAGCGTAACAGTAGCTGCAGGTCCGTAGCACATTCCCCTGCCAACAGTATCATTAAATCACCTTTGTCAGTGACTGCTGGCCTCTGGGGTCTCTGCAGAGGGAAAGCAGTTCATTTAAAAATAAGTTCAGCACAGGACCTGCCCTTTGCTGTCCTCCAGCCAAGCATTTTTTTCTTCTTTTTTTACTACTATTTCACGAGCTCTGTCAAGGTTATAAGAGGAATGCATTCGTCATCCCAATTTTGCAGTGGCAGGTTGGAGCCTCAGAGAAGTCAAGCACCTTTGCCAAGAGTCACACAGCAATCAGCATAGCAATCTGACCCTGACACACACTGCCCATGCTCTACCCAGACCACCAGGCTTCCCAGCTCTGGATTCTTCATTTCCTGGTAAGAGATCAATGTAGCCACTTTTGGGCCACAGTCTTCAAGGTAAAGGTCCTCTAAAAACAAGCAGATGGAGTCATAAAAACAGGGAGCATTTGTTGAGCACTTAGGGACTATTCTATTAGTCCCAACAATTTCATGACATGGGTCTCATCATTGTCATTATGCAGATGAGGAACCCAGGACACAGAGAGGTATAGTAGCTTGCTCAAAGTCACAAAAGGGATACGTGGAGGAGCTAGGGTCTCATCAATTAAGCAAATCTCTCCTGAGTGACTTCCATGTGCAGCTGATATCCTAGGGACTGGGGAAAACAGTCAACAAAATAGTCAGGAACCTCTTATGTCTGTGCTCTTTATGTTGTCCACGTGCCCGGGAGGATGGTGATGGTGACAGTGGTGAAGACAACTATGTCTCCTGCAGTTCACTGAGCACCTACTCTGTGGCAGGCCTCAGCCCGCTCAGCTATAGAATCAGGCCAGTATTGTCCACCTCCTGGCCTAAAGTTGGAGCATTGCTCGATCCCAGGACCCCAGGATCATGACCTGAGCCGAAGGCAGACGCTTGACCAACTGAGCCACGCAGATGCCCCTAGACTCTTACAATGACAGTTGTCAGAACACTTGGGAGATAGAAATCTAAACCAGAGAAACATAAATATGTGTTGGGTAATGCTCCTAAGTGCTGTCACCAGGTCTAGGCTGGAGCTCTGGCTCCTTTTCACGGTTGCCTCACCCTCACCAACTGGAGGAGGCTTCGGGATTTCAGAGCTGCAAACTCAGAGCCTCCTTTCTTTGAAAGACAACCGAGCTTTTATTTGGGTGGGTGTGCAGAACCAAACTCCGGGCCACCAAACTCGGGTGGCATTACTCTCTTGGAAAGGGCACTGCCCTATGTGACACTGTTCATTACCAGAGGGGAATTTAGCCATCACTAAAGCACACCGCTCAGCGTGGCAATAACCCCTGGGCTGCTCTCAGCCACCCTTGAAACACCAGGGAACCTAATGCTTCAACACGGCCAGGCCAGCAGGAGCTTCTGGAGCACCACTGAGCCCATCCACAGGACCACCGCCCTGAGGCCACCAGCAATTCGCACACAGTATTCCTTCTGCCAAGTTTCTGATGCTTTTTTCTCCCAAGCTTTGGCTGCTGAACTCCTATGAATCCCTCAAAACCCAGATTAAGGATCCTCTCCCCCATAACTCTTCCCTGACTCCCAGAGGCAGATTCAGGCCCTCCTTCCTCTGTGTTCCCAGTGTACCTTATTGATACGCTCATGGGAGCATATTCTGTTTTATATATGAATATTCACATTTATATGCACAGATACATATCTTTTTAAAGATTTTTTAAAATTTATTTATTCATGAGAGACACAGAAAGAGAGAGGCAGAGATGCAGGCAGAGGGAGAAGCAGACCTCCTGCAAGGAGCCCGATGTGGGACTCGATCCCGGAACCCCAGGATCACGCCCTGAGCCAAAGGCAGATGCTCAACCGCTGAGCCACCCAGGCGTCCCCGCAGATACATATTTATATCTCTTTTTAGGCTGTGAATTCCACCAGGACTTGGACCATTTCCCCCCACGGTAAATCTCTCCATCGAGGGCTAGCTCCGATCATACTTCCTCTATGAAGCCTTTCAGATCCCACCCCCCACCCCTACACCCACAGCACTTTGTACAGTTTTCCACCATAGCATCTGAACCTGTGCGAGTGTGCATGTATAAAATCTAGTGCTGCCTTTAGGTTGTAAGCTCCTCTCAAGGGCATGACTCTTTTGTGATTCTCTTCCCCATCCCCGACTCCTCACCCAGCTCCTGGCATGCAGCGAATGCTCATTATTTGTATGAGGCTAATAAATCCTGAGGCCCATGTGGCTTATTTTTGGATGCAGTTAAATTGAAAGGACCATAGTCCAGCAACCAATATAAGGAAGACGGAATTGCATTCTTTGCCCCATTATCTTCAAGAACATGGGAGGGGATGCAATATGTAATTCATAATGACACTTCCTAAGCTCCTTTCCTCTTCGCCCCCTAATTCTCTTATACTCTGGGATTGCTCTGAAGCCTTTGGCTGCCACCCCCACTCTCCTTCCCTCCCACGCACACACACACACACACACACACACACACACACACACACACAGCAGCCTGAGCAGCTGGTTCTCCCTCTTTGCATTCCTATTCTTCCCGGCACCACTTTCCCTCTCCAGTCCTTAATACACAGATCAGCTTAGCTTTTTGTTTCCTTTCCACTTTAAGCAAGAGTCGAACCCCCTTTTCTTCCCATTTCTTTGGTATTTTGCCTCTGTCTACCCATTTTCCATGTTTGTACCCTTCCCCAAGTCTAGAGGAACCAGGCTGGCAAAATCTTCCCTCCAAAGGAAGGGAAAGGATTCAATGTGAGCAGTGGCCAGGGGGCCATGCAGGGAGCCAGAGGCAGGAAGCATCCACATGCTAAGAAATGTTCCTGAGCCACATGTGTCTATTGAATGGATGGGGACACGGCTGCATAGATGAACCTCGTTTATCTACTTCACACATTCACATCTATACAATACCTTACTATAAACCAGTTACAGGCATGAGGGAGCAGACTTTGGCAGGAGCAAGGTGGAAATTCTATCTGATAGGGACACCTGGGTGACTCAGTGGTTGAGCACCTGCCTTTGGCTCAGGTTGTGATCCCGGGGTCCTGGAATCGAGTCCTGCATCAGGCTCCCCGAGGGGATCCTGCTTCTTCCTCTGCCTATGTCTCTGCCTCTCTGTGTCTCTCATCAATAAAAAAAATAAAATCTTAAAAAACAAGAAATCTTATGTGATAAGATAGACTCATCAACTTATTCCTTTTCCTGAAAAGAGGGTTGTAGTGCATATTCCCAACTCTTTAGGATGGGAGTTATTTTGTTCTAAGCAAAAAATCCTCATGTCTAGAGCCTCCATCTCCATTTGTTCAAGGAGGAAACCGAACCCAGAAAAGTCAAGTGAATTACCTGAGATCTCTCAAAGAGGAAATCAGGGATCCTGCACCTTTTCCCTTTACCTTAGGTTTCAAAATAGAGACCGTCTTGCTTGGAAGCCCATGGAGTCTTGTGTCCATTAACTTCTCAATGTAGTTATTTTAGGATTTGGAGTGAGCCAAAAGGCCGACAATGAATCATGATGTGAATATATTAGTATAATTATTATAACCACACAACAATGACAGCTACTATTCACTAAGTGTTTACTGCGTGCCAGGCACGATGCTATACCCTCTACAATGCATGACCTCATTTAATTCAACAATCCTGCAGGATACATATTAAGACAAGGAGACTGAAGCTGCAGAGAGATTAACTAACTTGTCCAAGGTCATGTAGGATCACTGCCAGAGTGAAGGTGCAGACTGTGCTCTTGACTACAGTGGTCAAGTATTCTCCATCAGCCAGGATCCCCAGCACCACTCACAGTAGTCTGCAGAATGCTGAACCCGAGTAAGCTTTCTGGTCTATATTTTGCTCCTTTTCTAGCTCTTACTCCCATTCCTATACATACACACACACACACACATACACACACACCTGGTAAAGGTGGTAACTTAGAAAAGTGGTGGACGAAAAACTGATCTACCAGTTAGTGGGTGGTTAAGAAGCCACAACATCCACATACCGGAAGTTGGATGTGGTCTCAATTGCCTCAGCACCCCCACCAGCTCCTTCTCATCCCAGGGAAGGGATGCGCTGGTGCCCCATAAAGCCTCAGTAGGGTCCAGAGCCTGGGGAGCAGCTCCAGGGCCCTTCCCCTTCCTTTCTCAGCTGACTTGTTGTGTATTTCACAGCTTCTCCCCAGTTTCTACCCAGAGTTCAGCCTCCAGATTGATTCTTCACTCAGCTGCCTGCTTTCAGCATTTGCTTTGGAATGCTGCCTTTCAGCCCAAGCTGGATGGAGAGGGCAGGGCCTCTAGGCAGGCGAATCAGCTCCCATCCTTCAAAAGGATGTTCTTAGGGTACCTGAGTGGCTCAGTGGTTGAGCGTCTGCCTATGGCTCAGGGTGTGATCCCGGTCGGTCCCAGGACCGAGTCCCACATCGGGCTCCCCGCAGGGAGTCTGCTTCTCCCTCTGCCTATGTTGTGTCTCTGCCTCTCTCTGTGTGTCTCTCATGAATAAATAAATAAAATCTTTTAAAAATAGAAGGATGTTCTTTAAGTATTCATTTAGCTCTGATTTAAAGGAAAGGGATGGGATTGCAAGAAGGCCTGCTGGTGGCTGGTCCAGCCCATTCCCCATTTATCACAGCAGTTTAGCTCCCACCTCGCAAAATCAAAGCCCCACAAATGACCCAGTCAAAGCCTCCCTGGAGGGCAGTTATCAGCCTGAGCAGCTTTTTGGAGATCCCCTGCATACGCATCTTGTCAAAATACTTCTTACAGTCATGCACTGTATTCTTGGAACAGGTACTGGAATGTGTCTCCTCCATCTTCGGCCCTCTCCAGCATTGGCTGGTCATGTTTTAGTGCCTGACCAGTGGAGCCCTCCTGCCTTTGCAACTCCCTAAGCTCCAAAATGGGCCCCCCATAGCTAGTTCTGCTCACCTCATGCCGAGAACAGACTTTTAGAGTTCCCCTCCCGAGTGCAGGGATGCCGGCTTGAGCAGAAAAGGAGTTCGAACAGGGTTATTTTCACAGTGTTAACATTTCTGCAGCATCTTATAATCAATGTAATCATTTAAAGTGGCAGCACTTCTGACTGTTTACCCAAAAGCTGTTAGTAAATCAGAGAAGCACTTACAATCAATGGTGTCTTGGAAACATCTGTAGCTTTAACTCACAGACACACCCCACAACACACACAGAGAGACAAAATTATTTTGTTTTCCCACTACATTTTTTTGTCTACCTCTTTTATAACCCTTGTCAGGGTGCATCATCATTGTTTGTGTGTGTGTGTGTCACCCACTAGACAGTGAGGTCCTCAAGGGCAAAGTCTGTCTAATTCATTTTTATACTCCAGTGCCAGCACTGTGTCCAGCACCTCAGAGGCACTGAATTCGATTTGTTCAAATTGATTTGTAAGAGACTGAATTCAGATGACTCATCTAGGGGAACTGCATCAGTCTTGGAACCTAGAGGGTCTTTTTTTTTTCACTGATTAGAATAGGTGGCCTCTCTTTTTGGAGGGTCCAATGCACCTGTCGTACAATGAGATGGCCTGAGCAGATGACGAATTCTCAGAAAAACTCCCAACCCTGGGCTAGTGCTGCCATGAAGGGTCCCTTCTACAATGCCTTGGAGCATCCTGCCTGGCCCCTGCATCGAGTTCAGGGTAAAGAAAACCAGGGTGTGACTCACACTGGAAAACTGGAAGGAACAAGATCTTGTATCATGGAGTCCTTGCTGGCAATTGTGTCATCGATTATTTAGCATCAGATTTTCAGTAAGATCTTTGGGGACTTCACTCCAGCCAGATGACCTCATGCTGAGTGAGATTTATGGACTCTTGAGTGAGAAGTAAGGCTATGAGGTAACAGAGGGAAGAGAAACCTATAATTATGCATGAAACTGTATCATCCCCATGCTCCCTAATGAATCAGGCCAAGGATGAGATGCTGCAGTTGCCATTTTGAAAAAAAAAAAAAGATATGACAAAATTCACCTCCCAATTTGTGTCTTTTTAATCGAAGCAATATTTACCAACATGTGCTTGCATTTCTGTGTGTCAGATACAATGATATATAGTAGGCACTCATGAAATTTTTGTGGACAGGAGTGAATGTCCTTCTACATGTTTTATCTCCTTTAAAGCACACAACTCTTCCTTGGAGTGGACACCAACGTATGAGTCGCCTGGAGCTACCATAACAAAGTATCACAGGCTGAGCAACTTAGCCAACAGAAATGTATTTCCTCACAATTTTGGCAGCTGAAAGTCCGAGATCAAAGTGTCAGCAGGGTTGGCCTTCATCTGAAGGCTCGCTCCTTGGCTTGCAGATGGTCACCTTCTCCCTGTGTCTTCACATGGTCTTCCCTCTATGTCTGTGTCCTAAGCTCCTCTTCTTTTTTTTTTTTTTTTTTCTAAACTCCTCTTCTTATGAGGACATGGTCATAGTGGAGTAGGGCCCACCCTAATGACCTCCATAGGACTACTGCAACCTACCAGTGCAGGGCTTCGAGAAGGACTTGGGTATTTTCCCAAGTGTCTCAGTTGATGTCCTCACCCATCGTGGTTCCCTCCCCCTCTCCCTGGGTCAGAGCGGCCAGATCCTCAGTTTGGATTAGATTTTGAAACACGCTGACTGTAAATACCAAAGAGGTAAGCTCCTAACTTATGGCAAAGGGGGCATCACGACAATTTTTAAGAAAGGCTGATTTGTTTTGTCAGGAATGTACCACCCAGGGAAAAGATGGAATGGCAGGGACAAGAGTCTCATCAGAAAGACCAATAATGAGGCTGTTGACTAAGTCCTGGTCACTGTTTTTCAAATTGTGTTCTACAGAGTCTACATGCTCCACTGGGGTACCTCAGGGGTCACCTGGGGCCCAGGAGGCACTGTGTAGAATTTCAAAGAGCAACTGGATCCATGAATTACTTTACTTGCAAACAATACACCTTAGTTTAAAAACAAAAATTGCATGGGGTGCCTGGGTAGCTCAGTTAAGCATCTGACTCTTGATCTCAGGGTTGTGGGTTCAAGCCTTGCATTCAAGCCCAACATGAAAAATAAAATAATAAAAATAAAAATAAAATAATAAAAAACTAAAATAAAAATTGCAAACCTCTGATCTATGTGAAACACAATGAGACATAAATAAGAAGCGAGAAGGGGTGGAAGGGAAGGAGGGATAAGAGAGAAGGGAGTGGGAGGAGGAGTCTCTCTCAAGGAGACCATCAGCCTACCATTTCAAGTCTCACCCTCGGTGGATCTGCTTCCAAGCTCACTCCACTCCTGTGGTTGTTGACAGGATTCAGGTCCCTAGAGGTTGTGAGGCTAAGGGTCTCTGTTCTCTGCTGGCCATTGCCCTCAGTTCCTTGGTACACTGGCCTCTCCATAAACAGCTCATAACATGACAGCTGGGTTCATGGAGAGATCAAGTACGATGGGGAGAGAGAGTAAGTCAAAAGTCACAATTGTTTGTAATCTAACCATGGAAATGACGTCTAATCACTTCTGTTAGAAGCCAGTCACTAGGTCCAGCCCCACCCCCATCCAGGTGAGGGGTTAAACAGGAGTGGCCAGGATCTTCGAGAGCCATGTTAGAAGCTGCCTACTGTACTCAGGGATAAAGCCTGACCAGGCACACCTGGGCTCGTGCTGCTACCTCAGTTACTCCTTCCCAAGAGGGAGGAAGTGACATCCCTGACTAGTGAGTTTTGAGAACAGAAACTGGAATGTGTGGGTCAGCCCCGCCTTCTCCCTTCCTCCTTATGATCTCCCTTCCTCCTTGCAATCCACCAGTCTGTGGAGAACCAGCTCTGCTTTGCAGCTGGCCATGCCAGAACTTGAGCAGAAAAGGCTCTGTCCCTCCTAGGAGATATCTTCCTTTTCCTAGAGCCACTGGGGACAACTCCCTCATTCCAGGTTGAGAAGTAGGCAGCCCACTTTGGCTGCATACTTATGCCACAATGCCCAGCCTTACCTTTATCCAAAATAAAGCTGGTGTTTTTATCACCATCTGTCTGACAATTCTGGTTCTCTCTATTGGTTTAGAATTCAGGTGAGGAAGAGAGGTGCCCCTTTCAAACCCCAATGCCACTCTTGAAAGAGTTGGATTTGGAATCCTATTAACCTGAGCAAGCCAAGCTGCATAGACATGTGACCTACACTGGCACTCAGCAGGGCTCTGCTCTTGGTTGAACACTCTGCTGTCACCATCGTGGATTTCTTAATAGCTTTTTTAAAGTTTTATTTATTTATTTATTTATTTATTTATTTATTTATTTATTTGAGAGAGAGCACACATGTGAGCAGGGTGAGAGGCAGAGGGAGAGAGAAAATCTCCAGCAGACTGCCAGCTGAGTGCAGAGCCCAACACAAGTCTCCATCTCAAGACCCTTTGATCATGACCTGAGCCAAAATCCAGTTGATGCTTAACTGACTGCACCGCCAAGGTGCCTCAAATTTCTTAATTATTATTTTTTTAATTTCTTAATTATTATGCAGAGATTCTACATCTTCATTTTGCACTAAACTCCACAAAATTCATCTAGTTGATCCTGAACCTGAATTTGATCCTACCTTTGCTGCTAGCCTCTAGGTCTTGGACATGTGACCATCTCCCTGTGGATGTGCAAAAAAACGGGCTGAATAACAAATATCTAGCACTAGGATGGTTGGGAGTCTCAGACGAGGCAATATAGGTGCGATTGATAAAACTGCCCCTGAATGGTTTTTTTAAAAGATTTTATTTATTTATTTGAGAGAGAGGGAGAACACTAGTGGAGGAGAGGGGTTTGGGCAGAGGGAGAGGGAGAAGCAGATTCCCCACTGATCAGGGAGCCCAACTCAGGGCTCAATTCCAGGATTCTGGGATCACAACCTGAGCTGAAGGCAGATGCTTAACCAACTGAGCCACTCAGGTGCCCCTGCCCCTGAATGTTTAATCTCCAGTAAAAATTAGCCACCTCCACCTAGATAGACCCTAATTAGAACGGCTAGACAAACATGGCAGGAGGAAGGAACAGAAGAGCCATTCTGATTCCAGAGAAAAAGCATTGGTCTGAGATTCTGACATGGAAGCCAGTCTGCCCATCAGACAAAGACCCTTCCATCCACCCCAGCATCTCTGTGAGCAGCAACCACAATGCACTGTTGATATGGCCACTCGGGAACCTCTAGGGTTCCCAAGGCCATCATGGGACATGAGGAGACCCAGACCTCATGGAAGGGTGACCTACTATAAAATAGAACTGGTACCCTGAATGTTCACTTTCCAAACTAACAGGAATTGTTTGCAGACATCAGGCTATCAACTTCCACAACTAAAAACAAAAAAACAAAAAACAAAAACAAAAAAACCCAACCCTAATCGTTAATATATTTCATTGAGAAATACCAGAGAGGAGAGAGAGAGATGCTCTGTTTGCTGCTTGAGTAATTTACTGCATTTCACGTTTAAATTGAAGTATCTAATTATACAATTATGAATCATCCTGATTCAAATAAAGTTCACCAAAATAATTTCCTTATGTAACATTATCTTCCAATATACCTGCTATTTTCATTTCATTATGTGCTTTTATCCTGCCAGAGTCTAAAGATCTAATTGTATTTTTTAAGTGTCCCATTAAACCAAAATAACAATTCTGCTACAATAACCATCATAAACTAGTTGGTCCTGACTTGTATCACATTTTGAAATGTCATGCTCTTTTTAATGGTTGTTTTCCCTAGAGAGTTTATGGCTTTTTGCAATTAGGTAGCCTTGAGAAGCATGGTTTTAAATGATTTTAATGTTTCAAACCAATTGAGCATTTCATACACTCATTTCCTTTGTCTTTTTTAAATTAATAATAATGCCTTTCATGTATCCTGGTTCTTTATACTTGACAAAATGCAATCACCTTTATAGTTTTATTGGCTCCTGCCTTCTAGACCTAGGTTACATGATAGAGAGGGGCTTAGGTCACCAACAGAGCAAGAGACTAGGGAAAATGTGAATATTAAAGGCATTTACTGGCAGGATGGCAGGTAGCTCCAGGATCAACGGGCAGGTGGAACCTGGCTCAAACAGCAGGATCTAGGGAGTCTGGGCAGCTGAGATCATAGCCAAGAGCCTGTTATAATTATCTAGTTCAAGTGCAGCCACCAGGACTGCCAACTCGCCCCCCGCCCCTGCCCTTTCATTATACCTGTGAGATGCACCCATGTGGTTGTTGGTAATAATAGTTCATAGTTTCTTTGTTTTCAGTATAGTATAACACTCTCTTGTATGACTTTACCAAAACATTTCATTCATTCTACTTTTTATGGCTATTTGAATTATTTCTAGTTTTTTATTATGATGAATAATGCTGCCATGATAATGGCTGGCACCTGCCTTTTGGTGGACTTATGCACTAATCTTTCTTATGTATACCAATTCTGGTGGAACTACTGGGCCATGAGGAAGCATAGGTTTCCCAGTGTAGAGATTCACCGATGGGCTTCTAGTCTCCTGCAACCAGTATGAATATTATCTTCTGTCCCTGCACCTTTGCATCATTCCCTGTACATGTAAAATCCTAGGGGTATTTGATCATTCCAGACCAGATCCCCTGCCCTCACCCAGCAGCCCTAGGGCAGAGAACACTGTCCTTGTCAGCTTTCATAGGATGCGGGGGTGCTGCCTTCCACAAAGACTCACATCTTGGGATGGGAAATGAACAAACCATGAATCTGGGATGTTCTACTCAGTCAGTGAGACCTCTCCTTACATGTGCCTCCAGAACAGGAGACCAGAGCACAAGGCCAGGGCTCTGAGGGGCTGGGCCCCAAGCCAAGGCTTAGCTTCAACGAGAGGAGGTAAGAAGGAAAGGTCTGGGCCATGGTGAGGGCTGGGATAGGAAAGGAGTCAGTGACATAGTGTCATGCCTGCTGTTCACACCCTTATGTTTCGTGTCATTTAAACGGAAAAAACATTTTTTGCAAATGAATCTTTATGTGTGATGCTAATAACCTACTCCTGACCCTAAGATGCCACCAAATATAAAATCTGCCTTTGATTGAAAACTCTCGGTCAGGAATAAAGAATTGGATGGTGAGCTTCTTGTTGATGGCACAGAAATTGTTCTAATGAGGGAAAATTAATACATTTTATACAATTCAGACAACAAGTCCTA